>NC_079494.1:1363022-1707522 GCF_030052815.1 Hevea brasiliensis | reverse complement strand
CCTGGGACCTGTGGGTTATGGGCCCACCACGCTTCCGCTGCGCCACTCTGATTTGTTGTAAATGCTTATTGTTTTTGGTAATATATACAAAATAGTTGTGCTGAGTAGTGTAGGAATATACAAATAAATTCAAATTGAAATTTATGATTTTATATATTTAAATATTTATTATAATTTAAAAATAATTATAAATTCAAATTTCAATTTAAATTTTTGATTGACATAATAAAAATTAAATCCAAATTAAACCTAAACCGAATATATATAAAAAAGAGAAATATGTAAATAATTTTATTTTATTTTTTATTTTTATTTATTTTTATTGAATAATATATATTAAATTAATATTTTATTTTTTAATTAATATGCAATAATATGTATATAAAAAATATTTAACAATAGTTAAATTATAAAAACTAAAAATTAAAGTAAGTAAAAACTACTCAAATATGGCTGAGCCATTGTAATCTATGGCTGAGCCAGCTTCAGGCAATGCAAATCCATTGACATAAAAAGTAGGAGTGTCAAATACTCCTCTTGAAGTACTATACTGTATCACATTCAGATATTGAACATCAATGGTATGCTATGAGGTAAGAGGAAAATAAAATATGAAAACTAGACCATACAGCTTGCAAAGATGTTGAACAGAAATGGCAATTACCAGAAACAGTTCAGGTGAATGGCAACATTCCACCTCATAAATTTAATTGAATCTCATCTTACCTTGAAGGAAACCCTTGTTTCAAGATCAGTTTTTCTGTCATTAAAACCAGATTCAATTGCAGAATAATAAGAGTTCCCAACTGCTTCCGTGGCAAGTTTCACTATTTCTTTTACGACAGAAGCTCTTGATAAGTTGTGTGTTTCAGCATTATAGAACCTCTCCTGATATTAGCACAGAACTAGTTAGTCCACATGACAAAACTCAAATTGCTGCACCAACAAAAACTAGATTCACCTAATTGAAACTAACAGGCAGCTCCACTAATTAAAACTAATGGCCAACTTGGCTAAAAAAAGGTGTAGTAGATAAATCAAGGGCTAATTTAATACATCAGACAACATGTACAGAAACAGAACCTTAACCTTAAAGATACATGTTCAATGAAAAAGACCAATGCCTGTGGTAACATTTTCCCTCTATGTGTTAATGTTCTATAATATCACAATGTTTAAGCATACAATGAACAAGAAGTTGCATAACCCATAAAGGTGGAATCAATGTCTAAAATGTTCAGGTTGCTACAGCACAATTAGTTTCCCCTTATTAAGAGAGCAAATGTAATTATCTTTCCAAAACTTGAGACATAGACCACTATTATTGAGATTCTAACCTGATGTTCATAGAACTGCTCTAACAAGGGGAACGTAGAAGAAGTGTTCAGCAGATTTGCAATATGCAAAGCACGAGAAGCGACAAAAGCATTGTCATGGTATCTGCAGTTTCCAGAATGAACGTTATTAAATCAATTCAAGAAAAAAGAAGTTCAGCATATGCTTTCAATAACAGAGCACAAACAAAACTCCACATGCAACGCATAATGAAGAAATAGATAACAAATTTCTAATGGATCTTATAGTTCTTTATATGCTTACAGTCAAAGTAAAATAGAAAAAAAAATTTGGGATGGAATATATTTGGCCTGGATTTTCAAATTCTAACTTAAATAAAGGAGAAATAGCATGTCTACTGCACGTAAGAACACGGATTTATCCTGCAAAATAAAGAATCCATTGGCCCCTGTGGAGTGGTACAAATCAAGAACCGTCTTAAGAATTCAGGACAACTTTTCAAATGTCAAATGCTGCCAGCATCTCACAAGAATATACAGGACAACACTTTTGCATAAGTCTACACTACACTAATAAAGCATAGAAAGAACAAGGAAATAGCAAATACGTCTTCAACGAAAGCAACCCAATTGAGACCCTGATACTTTCTTTTCCCGCTTAATACTAATTAATCCCTTTCTATTTGGCATTTCGGATCATGAATTCCCACATTCCGCATCTCTGCAAATTGCAAACCACGACTTGGGTATAGATTAAAATTAAAAGAAAAAAATCCCCAGAGTCAAGCAACACTAAATAAAATAAATAGAACTAGCACCAAGTGCACAAAAATAATTAATTTTTTTTTCTAATTTCAAGAAAGAGATACTGACGGCAATGGAAGGAGGTGAACAACGAGCGAAGTGCGAAAACCATAGTAATGAAGGGCTTGTTTGAGAGGAGGCCATGAGTCTCTGCTATCGGGGCAGACAGGATCATAGAAGGCCTCAATCAGGATGGAGTCGGTATTACCTGGGCGATCCTGGTAAATGAATCCATCGTACCTTGCAGGTGGAAGGGTCTGAGCATGTAAGGTCCATGAAGACAAACTGATAAGACGGAAGAAAAAAATTATCAGAGTGGCAAATTGTGGCCTGGGCATCCTCTGTTCTTCTTCTTCTCTGGTTTAGTAAAGTTCTCTGGTAGAGCTCTAACGTATGGACGAGAGATGGAACAGGAAGAAGAGTAACCAATCATCGAAATTCCAATTTAGTACGTGAAGTCAACAGAAAGTGCATCTTTATTAAGTGTTATGTATCGGTTCAATATCATGTGCTCAATACATTTTTCTTTTTATTTCTCCACACCTTTCTAAGAATATATTGATATATATAATTTTTTTATTTTATAATTATTTAATTTAAAATAAAATAAAATTATTTTATTATAAAAAATAAAAAATAAAATAATTTAACAAAATTTTAAAATTTATTTCATTAAGCTTTTTAAAATGATTTTTTCTATAAAATAATTAATTACGAATAATTTTATTAATTTAAGAAAAAAATTCATAGCTTAAATTATCATTTTTTTCACAATATTTTAAGTTTTAATTAAAATAATACATGTTAAATATGAAATGATAAATAAATAAATCACATTAAATTTTATTTATAATATTTTTTTATGTAAATAAATTTCATTTTTTTATTAAGTTAATAAATTTTTTGTAATTAACTATTTAAAAAAATTATTTTATATAAAATTTTATTAAGCCATTTTATTTTTTGTAACAAAAGTAAAACTTATTTTATTTTAAATCAAGTAATCATAGAATATATCAATTTTTTTATTTGTAATTATATATATTTTTAAATTAATTTTTACACATAAAATTAATTTTTTTCCAAACAATTTTAAGTATCTATCTTGCCATTTTCATGGAGATAAATAATATTGAAATGTTTTTTATTAGTATTTAATATATAAATTATTCAAAGTTATATTTAACAATTTATTTATAAATATATGTGATATAGTGTATCCTATGATCCAAGTCAATCTCTAATGAGTTGGATCCCTTTGATTTAATAAGGATCGGATACTTAACAGTAAAATTTGAAAAGCAAAAATATGATATCAATCAAAATGTGTTAATCCCAAATACAAGAAAGTCGGATGAAAATAGAGCTCATGTAAGTAATAAGAACGAGTTCGAAAAGACATGAACATAACAAAAACCATTAAAAAATAACAAGCGTGATTATCGCCGAGAATCATCTTAATAAAGTATGTTTTCGTAATATACGGAAGCATACAACTTGACACTAATTAATGGAATTCCAAAAATCTTGTTAGAACGTCTCGTGTCACTATATAAATAAACTCTCGGCATCTATTCAGATAAATCTATACATTATTCATTCTTTATTGTTATATTGCCATCACAAAATCCTTGAAAATACTCTGACTTAAATGTTAAAGTGACTATCACTAAGTCGCTTACCTTATTTATTTTTTGTAAATTTCAAACAACATATGATTTAATTATACTCAATTGGTGACCCAATAAGAGCAGGTAACATCGATATGTATATATTATGTTTGGTAAATAAAGAAATATAATTAAATAAATCCATACAAGAATGACATTAAAAATGTATTGGACATTATTGGAAACAAATATGATGATTGAATGTAAGGTATATTTTAAGAGGATGTTAGTGACACTTTTTTTATGTATTTCTTTTCACTATTTTTATTTACTCTTGATTTAATTTTAATTTACATTATTTTATATGTTGAATAGGGTTTGACATTAAGGTTTTAAAATTATAAAATTCAAATTTTTATAATTAATAAAACAAAAATTTCGAAGAATTAAAATTTTATTTAATATAAAAAGTTCAAACATATTAGTAAATTTAAATAAATATAATAAATAAAAATTCAAAATTAATAATGTATTATTATTTTTTATTAAAAAACAATTTATTTTTATGTATTTATATATTTAGATAATATAATATTTTGAAAATATATAAATAAAAATTATGCTTAAAGCTTATATTTTCAACTTATAATTTATTTTTCAATAAATAAACTTATATTATATGATACTAAATTAAATTGAAAAGATTTAAACAAATCTCCATAGTAATCTCGCCCCGCTCTGGTCTTTGATGAGAAGGTACCCAACCAAACCTCAATTCCCTGCGGGGCAGGGAGGAAGGGGTGATCCCCACCTTAGACCCACCCAATGCTATTCTTATTTCAATCCAACCTTGAACACGAATCACCAAACCCGGCTCTGAATGGCCCTTTGCCAGGTCTAGCTCAAACAGGCCCTCACAAGCAAGGACTTAATTTAACACCCAATTTTCATCCTTCCATTTGGACTAGGTATTAAGTATACTTTATTAGTGATAGAGTTAGATCTTATCATCTACATGAAAATAATAGAAGAAAAGCAACACAAAACATTTTAAAAAGGAAAATGCTATTCTACACGAATTCAACACAAAAATGGTGAGCCATTGGATGTGAATCCATATAAGTTTCACTTAGCCAGTGGTCCATGATTGTCATATGCTGAATTCATGCATGAACTTTCGTTCTGAATAGGAATAGCTAGCAGCAGTAACATCATCTCTCTGTTTCAAATACTGAAAACGTTTTATTGCATTATCACAACTTCAACACCAATAGTACAATGCTTTTTTCTTCTGATGATATATATTGCCATAAATTATTCACAGTAAGAAATGCAAAGTCTCCTCACTTTTGCCCTTTGCTTTAATCAGCGGGTCGATAATACTTCTCCAGCCATTGTAATCTATGGTTGAGCCAGTATCAGGCAATGCAAATCCATTGACATAAAAAGTAGGAGTGCCAAATACTCCTCTTGAAGTACTATACTGTATCACATACAGATATTGAAGATCAATGGTATGCTAAGAGGTAAGAGGAAAATAAAGTATGAAAACCAGACTGTATAGCTTGCAAAGATGTTGAACAGAAATGGCAATTAGCAGAAAACAATTCCGGTGAATGGCAACATTCCACCTCATAAATTTAATTGAATCTCATCTTACCTTGAAGGAAACCCTTGTTTTAAGATCAGTTTTTCTGTCATTAAAACCAGATTCAATTGCAGAATAATAAGAGTTCCCAACTGCTTCCGTGGCAAATTTCACCATTTCTTTTACGACAGAAGCTCTTGATAAGTTGTGTGTTTCATTATTATAGAACCTCTCCTGATATTAGCACAGAACTAGTTAGTCCACATGACAAAACTCAAATTGCTGTAACAACAAAAACTAAAATTCACCTAATTGAAACTAACAGGAAGCTCCACTAATTAAAACTAATGGACAAGTTGGTCATAAGATAGGTGTAGTAGATAAATCAAGGGCTAATTTAATAGATCAGTAGTAAAAACAAATCAAACCACAACATGTACAGACAAACAAAATCTGAACATAACAAAGGTTAAAGCCTTAACCTTAAAGATACATGTTCAAATGAAAAAGACCAATGCCTGTGGTAAAATTTTCCCTCTATATGTTAATGTTCTAGAATATCACAATGTTTAAGCATACAAGGGACAAGGAGCCGGCATAAACCATAAAGGTGGAATCAATATCTAAAATGTTCAGCTTGCTACACCACAATTAGTTTCCCCTTATTAAGAGAGCAAATGTAATTATCCTTCCAAAACTTGAGACATAGACCACTATTATTGAGATTCTAACCTGATGTTCATAGAACTGCTCTAACAAGGGGAACGTAGAAGAAGTGTTCAGCAGATTTGCAATATGCAAAGCACGAGAAGCGACAAAAGCATTGTCATGGTATCTGCAGTTTCCAGAATGAACGTTAATAAATCAATTCAAGAAAAAAGATGTTCAGCATATGTTTTCAATACCAGAGCACAAACAAAACTCCACATGCAACACATACTGAAGAAATTAGATAACAAATTTCGAATGGATCTTACAGTTCTTTATATGCTTACAGTCACAGTAAAATAGATTAAATAAAAAATTGGGATGGAATAGATTTGGCTTGGATTTCCAAATTCTAATTTAATAATGAGGGAGAAATAGCCTGTCTACTGCACATAAGAACACGGATTTATCCTGCAAAATAAAGAATCCATTGGCCCCTGTGGAGTGGTACAAACCAAGAACCGTCTTAAGAATTCAGGACAACTTTTCAAATGTCAAATGCTACCAGCATCTCACGAGAATATACAGGACAACACTTATGATCTACAACACACTAATAAAGCATAGATAGAACAAGGAAATAGCAAATAGGTCTTCAACAAAAGCAACCCAATTGAGACCCTGATACTTTCTTTTCCCGCTTAATCCTAATTAATCCTTTTCTATTTGGCACTTTGGATCATGAATTCCCACATTCCGCATCTCTGTAAATTGCAAACCACGACTTGGGTATAGATTAAAATTAAAAGAAAAATTTCCCCAGAGTCCAGCAACACTAAATAAAACAAATAGAACTAGCACCAAATGCACAAAAATAATTATTTTTTTTCCTATTTTCAAGAAAGAGATACTGACGGCAATGGAAGGAGGTGAACAACGAGCGAAGTGCGAGAACCATAGTAACGAAGGGCTTGTTTGAGAGGAGGCCATGAGTCTCTGCTATCGGGGCAGACAGGATCATAGAAGGCCTCAATCAGGATGGAGTCGGCATCACCTGGGCGATTCTGGTAAACGAACCCATCGTACCTTGCAGGTGGTAGGGTCTGAGCATGTAGGGTCCATGAAGACAAACTGATAAGACAGAAGAAAGAAAGTATCAGAGTGGCAAATTGTGGCCTGGGCATCGTCTGTTCTTCTTCTTCTCTGATTCAGTAAAGTCCTCTGGTAGAGCTCTAATGTATGGAAGTGAGATGGAACAGGAAGAAGAGCAACCAATCGTCGAAATTCCACTTTAGTACATGAAGTCAATAGAAAGTGCACCTTTCTTCTATCATGTACTGGGTCAATATCCTGTGCTCAATGCATTTTTCTTTTTATTTCTCCATACAATATATTGATATATATAATTTTTTTATTTTATAATTATTTGATTTAAAATAAAATAAAATTATTTTCTTATAAAAAATAGAAAATAAAATAATTTAATGAAATTTTAAAATATATTGCATTAAGTTTTTCAAAATGATTTTTTAAAAATAATTAATTATGAAGAATTTTATTAATTTAATGAATAAAAATAAAATTTTTTTAATATATTAAATTATCATTTTTTCATAATATTTTAAATTTTATTTAAAATAATATATATTATATGTAAAATGATAAATAAACAGATCTTATTTAATTTTATTTATAATATTTTTTAATATTATTAAAAAATACTACATATATTTTTTTATGTGAATAATTTTTTTCATTAAGTTAATAAATTTTTCATAGTTAACTATTTAAAAAAAACTTCATTTTACAAAAATTACATGAGTTAAATTATAAAATTTCGTTAAATCACTTTATTTTATGGAACAAAGTAAAATTTACTTTATTTTAAATCAAGTAACAATAAAATACATTAATTTTTTATTTATAATTATATGTGTTTTAAAATTAATTTTTACACATAAAATTAATTTTTTCCAAACAATTTTAAGTATTTATCTTGACATTTTCATCGAGATAAATAATTTTAAAATGTTCTTATTAGAATTTAATACATAAATTATTTAAATTTATATTTAATGATTTATTTTTAAATATATGTTATATGGTATATATTATGTTTGGTAAATAAAGAAATATAATTAAAAAAATCCATACAAGAATGACATTAAAAATGTATTGGACATTATTGGAAACAAATATGATGATTGAATGCAAGGTATATTTTAAGAGGGATGTTAGTGAAGCTTTTTTATGTATTTTCTTTTTAATATTTTTATTTACTATTGATTCAATTTTAATTTACATTATTTTATATGATGAATAGGGTTTGATATTAACGTTTTAAAATTATAAAATTAAAATTTGTATAATTAATAAAAAAATATTGAAGAATTAAAATTTTATTTAATATAAAAAGTTTAAACATATTAGTAAATTTAAATAAATATAATAAATAAAAATTCAAAATTAATAAATTTAAAAATAAATATTTTATTAATCTACAAAATTAATTTTGTAGGATAAAATCTAGATTAATAATAAAGAAAAAATATAAAATTTTCATTGAACTCATAGGGAAGGGAAATCCAATTCATACAAGATAAAAGATCATTGGGAGGGTCATGAGCCCAGCCCGCCATTGCCTCCGCACGGAAATTAAAATTGTTAGGGAAGCTTTTCTCATATCAGAGCCAGGTTTCGATCCTGGGACCTGTGGGTTATGGGCCCACCACGCTTCCGCTGCGCCACTCTGATTTGTTGCAAATGCTTATTGTTTTTGGTAATATATACAAAATGGTTGTGCTGAGTAGTGTCGCGTAGGAATATACAAATAAATTCAAATTGAAATTTATGATTTTATATATTTAAATATTTATTATAATTTATAAATAATTATAAATTTAAATTTCAATTTGAATTTTTGATTGACATAATAAAAATTAAATCCAAATTAAACCTAAACCGAATATATATAAAAAAGAGAAATATGTAAATAATTTTATTTTATTTTTTATTTTTATTTATTTTTATTGAATAATATATCTTAAATTAATATTTTATTTTTTAATTAATCGTGTGATAATATATATATATAATATTTAACAATAATTAAATTATAAAAATAAAATTTAAAGTCAATAAAAATCACTCAAATCAAACTCAACCTGCTTATTATAAAAATCGAATATATGTGATTTTATAATTTAATTTATTAATTTTAATTTAAATATTATAAAAATGACTTTTTAACTTAGTTTGATATTTACTCAAATTAATTTATATATATATATATATATATATTATTTTTTAAATATTTAAATTGAATTGAAAATTATATTAAAAAATAAAATTAAAGTCATACCGAAATTTTAATTCAATTCCGATTCTTAAACAAGTTAAAAATTGAGATCCAAATTGCAGAGCTCCAGTGTGAAAGATCTTCCACGAGCCAGATAGAAATTCCAAGACATTGGAGTGGTTTCATCATCACACAAAACAGGAGATGGCTTTTGCTTGCCTTGTGAGGATAATGTCCCCGACAAGATTGACACTAAAAAGAACAAAATTACAATCATTATAAAATGGCCATCATGAACTATAACCTTTTGCTTTTCCCACATTCATCCCAATCACAAAATGTATAAATTAATAGTTTTACAAAAATTTAATTTAATTTAATTTTTTTTTAATTAATTCTCTTGTTTAAAATAATAAAATTAATTCTTTTTAATTTAAAAAATATTTTAAAAAATAAAAATCAAGCTATCTCACGATCTCTTAAAAGCTCAAAGCTCATATACACTGTATAACTTTATTCTACGTATGTTGCATGTTATTATCCTCATTAAATATACTCGAAATTTAATTTTTTATATAAAAATTTTTATTAATTTTTTAATACAATTATTGCAAATATTATATTCGTCACATCCTATGATCTAAATTCAAATGATATAAGTTTTAAAATATAAGTGAATGAAAATATTTAAAATTAAAATAAATTAATAAAAAAAAATGCAAGTTAGTCATTGAATATTAAAGTAGTATAATTTTTCACATAAATATATGTAAAAATATAATTAGACTTTGTTATGATCTTATGATTAAAATCAATGGTCTAACTAAGATTAACTAATAAATTAAAAATTAAAAAAAAATTTCATGTATATAAGGATATTAAAATCTCATATAATCACATATAAAATACACTTTTTTATATAAAAATGATATTAATCATCTCAAATATTATATGATACACTAATAATAAACTTGAAAAAATTTATAAAATTAATATATTTTAGCTTATACAAGTATTATTAAATTTATAAGGATATTGGGTTCATTTGATATTAGTAATAATAACAAAATTATAGCGATCATTCATATGTAACTACGAACTCTTATAAGAATGATATATGCGACATATAAAAACTCAAAAAATTTAAAAATTTATAAATAGATTTTGCCTGTTGAAAAAAAAAACATAAAAATGTAGTGAAGGAAAAAAATTACATTATAAATCAAGTTAGTTAATCTTGAGTTTTATTATATAAGAAATAAAATGTGTAAATGTAAAAGCTATATGATATTTTTTTAAAATAATTATAAATTTATAATAAATAAAATAATTGTCATTAAATATGATTAGAGATTTATATCTATTGATATAAATGTAAAATTTTTATTTAATTAAATAGTTATTTTAATAATAAATTTATTTTTTAATAATAATTTTATAATTTAATATTATAAGTTTGTAAATATTTAACAAAATTAAAAAAATAAACTTGTATATTTGAGATTTAGTTTTTAATGTTGTCTATTAATTTTAGAGTAATAAACTAAATATTTTTTAATAAACTAATAACAATATTAAGAATATATAATTATAATAGAGGTTTAGTACAAGTATAGTCATTTTTAAAATAATATTAAAATTGTAATTTATATTATTCGTAGTTATATTAGAAATTAAAATTATTTATAAATTTAACGACGAATAAGATATCGTTAAAAACTATTAACAGTAAATTTGTATTAAATAACTTTCCATTGCTGAAAGTATTAACAATGAATAACTTCTCGTTAAAAGTTATTAATGACAAACTTGCGCTAAATAGTTTATCACTATTGAAAATATTGGTGATGGATAAGTTGTCGTAAAAAATTATTAGAGACAACGTTGTATAAAACAATTTCTCATTGCTAGTGACAGATACATTATCATTAAAGGTAATTAGTAATAGATTTTATTCACTAATTTATGTTATTAGTGACAAATATATACAACTATTGTTATAGATAGTTAAATAGTTTTTTTTTTATATATATATTTTTAAACAATACAACTCAACTTAATTCAACTAAATTTTTATCCAAAAAATTTGGGGTCGGCTACATAGATTCTCTTTCTCCACTCTAAATGATTTTAAGTTAAATACTCGAAAAATTATAATGTTTATAGGTCATGTTGTACTACTCTCCTCCAAGTCAGTTTAGATCTACCCCTTCTTTCTTTTTATCCTCTAACTGGAGCCTCCGTATGTCTACGCTTTATATGACCAAATCACCTCAATTTCCCTTCTCTCAACTTATCCTCAATTGGCACCACTTCTACCTTTTTATCTAATACTCTCATTACAAACTTTATCTAGTCTAATATGACCACTCATCTACCTTAATATTCTCATATCCACAATTCTTATTTTAGACATATACGATTCATTCAATGCTCAACGCTCACTACCATATAATATGGTCGGTCGTATGGCTGTATGGTAAAATTTCTCTTTCAATTTATTGGGAATCTTGCGATCACATAAAACTCTCGTGGCGCATCTCTACTTTTTTAAATAATATAAATAATAAATAGAATTATTAGCAATGTTAATGTTCCCTTTGTATATATTATATAAATATTATAGATAGATAATATTTTTATGTATTATAACGTGTTTCTCAAATAAATTTAAATTAAATTGTATTTTATTTACGTCTTTGTGTTAATTGAAAATATTCAAAATTTCACAAAATGATGCATAAATTGAGAAGAAACAAAAAATAAAACATCTGTCAACAAATCTTTGCTACAATAAAGTCTTACTTTAAGGCTTATAAAAGCACAAGAGAATTTGAATTTTGGGATGGATGGCTGTGCATCGTCACATTGGTAAACTGGCTGTACGCTAACGCTACCACTCGCAGTTCTCCTGCTTTTAAAACTTGGTTGGAGCTACTATTTATGGATTAAACCTTAGTTCCACACTTATATTTATTGAGGAAATTTAATTTAATTTATTTTTAATTTTTTTTATTTAATTTAATTTAAAATTTTGAATTTAAGTTTAATTTAATTTAAAAATAAAGAAAATAAAGAAATTGAGGTTTTTTAAAATTTCCGCTTAAATTAATAAATTAAAAAATTCAGTTATAAAATTAAAGAACTAAAGTTCTTAATTTTTTTTATTTAAATTAAATAATTAAGAAATTTAGTTCTTAAATTTTAAGTTTTGAACTAAATTGATATTAAATTAAAATTTTTGAGCTAAATTAAATAAAAGTTAAAAATGAGTTAAATTAAACTTTTTCAATTAATATATTAACTAAATTAAGCATTTTGCCATATTTATATTGAATTATAGTTATTATTTAAATAGTCAAATTTATCAAAAATCAAATAAAGATATTATTAATAAGTCCAAAAGTAATAATATTTGGAATCCTACTAGTATAATCTTTGAGTAAGTTTTTGTATTGATTGAGTTCTTCATCTTATTTATTACTGCGTTTTAATTAGATTTTATTTTAGTATTTTTTATTTTATTTATAATTTTAATATATTGTCTTTATTTTAATTAGATTTGTTTTTAGTTATCCTATTTTAATTATGATCAGTTATATTCATATTTTTTTGGACTTCCTCAATATTTAGGTTTTTTTAAATTTTTTGGCTTAGTTTCATCCATTGTCCATCAACTTTAATATTATTTCATCACCATCCCTCAACTTTATTTTTATCACAAAAATATTCAAACTTAAATATACCACTCAAAGTCCATCTAATATTAAGTATTCTAGTTATAAACTAATGGACATGTCAAGATGGATTAGACATAATACAAAAAAATTTATTTTTATGCAACGTGTAGAAAATAATATATTTATTTGTGGTTGAAAGATAATTGATAACTCTTTTATTTAATCTATTTCTTTATTTATATTTAGATATATCAAATACTAAATTATTTTTTTAATACATTTAAACATGTTCAGGTAAGTTTTTAGTTAAAGTATCCAGCGAAAATTGACTAGAGGGATTTTGGGTTGTATTAAATTGAAATTTATGTATTTTAGTGACAGATTAAAGTTAAGAGACAGTGATAAAATAACTCTAAAAATTAAAGAATTACGGGTAAAATGAAGCAAAAATTCATAGAAAGTAGATTTATATTCCTACTAGGGTCTAAAATCTTTATAAATATTCCTATATTCTATGTAATTTCAATTTTGAATTTAATCAACAAAAATCATGTGGAAAATTTTTTCTCAATTTTCACTCCTTTACGTAATGAATGAGTTCTTTTGTAAGTTTCATGCTATGTCTAGTGGTGTCAGAGCAAGTAAATCACCCCATTCAAGATAGATAACCTTGACGGAGGTGGTGATAATAGTGGTTCACATGATAATGCAAAGTTGTTCACTTCAATTTTGCATAATTACACCATTATTAACATTGACTAAGAAGACAATGTAATATATTTGTCTTATAAAGTTCATGTTTGATTCTTCAACATTTTAAAATCCAAGGACGAGTTTTAAGTGAGAGAATGATATGTAAATTATCAACACAATTATTGAATTGTTATAAACTCTTCGAACTCATAAGACGATTTTTTTTTTTAATAAAAGAATATATTACGAAGCTAAATTTTTCAGTTTTAATGTTTCCCATTTCAGTTTTTTATTATATTTTAAATTTTAATTATTTATTTATATTTTTTCTAAATTTCAAAAAGTAAATTTAGGATTTTCTAAACTCACTAAAAGGTATATTTGTTTTATTATTCTTTAGAATCTCTCAAATTTCACGTGTGATTTTAATTAATTTTATAAAATTGCATGTTAATTAATTTTAAAAAATCGATATTATCATCTGAATTTTTTGACCTCATGTTTAGTTTTTTTCCCATTTTTCCTGCTGTATGAGAAGATGATATACAGCTCAGAATTAGTTAAGAGCATAACGGCTTAATCCCAAGATAACTCTCCGTAACACTTGAGTTGGCGAACTCATCTAACCCCACAAATTTAAAATATCAAAATAAATAAATAATTAATTAATTATGAGCTGTATGACATTGGACAAATTTCTGAATATATAAAAAATAATTTTTTTTAAAAAATTAATTAAATAATAATTTAAATTTAAATTTATAAAATAATTTAATCCCTCATAGTAGCTCCAATGGGTCACCATGGCATGGTGAGCTTAGCTCGCACGGTTTCGATATGCTTGATCAAATCTAGAATCGGAAGTCGAACCAACTCAAAATTCTGATATATGAAAGTCGAATTGCATTTTAAAAACGAATGATCAATAAGATTTTATTGAACCGGGCCAAATCTAACCGCAAATCATCTTAAATAAAATAACAACCGTTAAAAATAATCCGATTTAAGCGTAGAACCAAGCCAAACCAGACCGGTGGCGATGGCTACCCGTTACCCTCACAAGCATCACCTCACCATTCCCTTCTAAATCCGTCAAGAGTCTAGGTCACCATCCACACATACTATAAACCTGAAAATCCAACGCCACCCCACCATCCTCTGCTTTCCTTCTGCCCTCCTATAATGCGCGATGGTGTGCGCTACACGCTTCTCCTCTCTCCTTCTCGGCCGCCAGCCCCCGTGAACCACCTCTTCGTTTCCTCCAACCAAAACATGCTTCTCTCTGTCTTTTTGGCCCTTTTTCTTCCCTGCGTTGGCATGAGCGCTATTTTCCTCATTTATATATGCATACTCTGGTTCGCTGCTAATAATCAAACGGAAATCGCACCGCAGGTAAAGCAGCCGGCGGAGAAAGGATTGTCGGCGTCTGAGCTTGAGAAGTTGCCTAAGATAACCGGAAGGGAGTTGGTTATGGGGACGGAGTGTGCGGTTTGTCTTGATGAGATTGAGGAAGAGCAACCGGCGAGGCTGGTTCCTGGTTGCAATCATGGGTTCCATTTGGAATGCGCAGACACTTGGCTTTCGAAGAATTCTGTGTGTCCTGTTTGTAGGGCCAAGCTTGATTCACAGTTCTTCATTTCTTCAAATGAGAATCCCTGCTGATTGAATTCTGATCATGAAGAAGAAGATGATGATATGATGAATTCTGTTTAGAAATCTATTAGCGTATTGTAAGAATATATATAGATTAGAATTCTTGTTCACTGTCGCTCAAGTAATAATTATGTTCGTTTGTTTGTTTTCTGTGGTTAGCAGTAGCAGAGATGGTCTTATGGATGAATAGCGACCCATAAACACCACTCATCTCATCTGAAAAGAGGGCCAAGACCCAAGAGCGGCGTCGCACATGCTCCAGCGATACCAAGTGAAGTCAGTTTCCTTTTCTTGTCTTATACGTCGAGTCATGTATAAAGACAGAAGAAATTCCCATAGAAGAATTCATTTTGAAATTGGGGATTTGATTTTCAAGGAAGTTCCAAGGGAAGGGAATCAGTAATTGGAATAAATTTAAGTTAATTAAGAATAATTCATGGGATTATTATTTAATAATAAATTTGAAATTAAAAATAAAAAAGTTGACCATTTGATGCACAGTGTCAGTGAGGTGAATGGAGGCTACTGGTGGCAGACATGCGGTGCGTAGATTGTTGAATAGCAAAGGCTGGTGCTGCAAGAGCCTCATTCAGATTCTGCCCACGGTTTTCGAGCTGAGTATTAAAAGCCGAGGAGTTATTAGGCGCCCACCTGAATAAAGCTCATAGCCACCAACTGGCCACACAAGACAAACTCGACGCCACCCCACCCCTCCCCGGGAATCCAAAGCCTTCAACAGTAGGAAAGATAATGGAGCAAATCGAGTACGATTCGCCTTCTCCATCCCAGATCGAAGTTGAGATGAGAACTTTTTAACTGGAGAGCAAAGTGAGGCTTAGTAAGTGAGCAACATCATTATCATAATAAATATATATTCTTTTATTAATATTATACCCATCTCTGCTCACACAATATCAAGTATGGGACGAATCATAAAAAATTAGTCAGAGTCGAGAACAATCGCTATCCCAGTGATTGAATTTTCTTGCGATGGAAAATCAAGTTGGGAATTCTCTATTTCAAGTAAATTGAATTAGCATTTGATGTAAATACACAACCTACTACTCTAACTGACCTGCTTTCTTCTACCAACCTGTATGGGAATTTTCGTTGTCGTTTGCTGGAAAAGGGATCGCTAGCTGCATTCAATTTTGTAAAAATATTCTCACACAATCATTTTCCATGGCTGTTGATGCTATGATTTCCTGCCGCATCAATTAAACCCATTTTAATCAATTTCTTTGGACCCATATGACTTATGTTGACCCAAGCGTATCTCAGTTGGCAAGCATATTTGCACGCGAGCTTGTTGATTACAATTCAAATCATGAAGCTAGACAACATAAGACTGGAATTTTTATTTAGTGGAATTGTTATTCATTTTATTATAATTATTAATTATTATGAAATTTATGTGAGATTATTATAATTAATAGTTTTAATAAAACTGTTATATATATTAATTTTATAATATAATTTTTTTTGTTAATTAATTTAAAAAAATAAATTTCATATGATGCATGATAATTGACGTGTAATATTATTTTAGTGTATAAAGCAATAAATTATTTTTTAGTATATATTTTTGTCATTATTAATATTTTTATCTATTTATTCAAAAAAATATTGAAAAGTTTTTAAGGTTTGATTCTCTTAAACACTTTATTTTATTTTATTTTTTTATTTTTAGTCTATCTAGCTGGCAATGCTTAGGATGAAAATCAAAATATCTTTATTGAAAACTACCTCTTTGATAAATAAAAATATTAAAAATGGGAAAATTAAGAATAAAATAATAATTTATTTAAAATTTTATCTCATTTAACTCGTTTGATTAGCAAAATATATTTACATATACTTAAAAATGAATAAAAATTTTAAATATTTAATATAATTAAAATTTCGGATTTTTTTATTTATTAATCAAATTTCAGGATTTTTTATTTATTTTTTAAAATAAAAAATAAAATAACAATAATAATAAGACATATAAACTAAAAAATCATTTACCTTATAAAAAAATATACTTGTGGGTTTATATTACTAGGAAAATATTATTTTAATTGCAAATATCATAATTCTGACTTAAATATTTTAATAATAATAATAATAATAATAATAATAATAATAATAATAATAATAATAAGACAATAGTAGCCCTATGACAAAGTGGCCTCTTCAGTATTTTTTTCCTTTAAAGGAAGTTTAACTTTATTAAAGTAGAATATTATATGGGAAGAGCGTCATAATCAAGCGTGAGATGAACAGAAGCAGTGATCGAAACAAGATTTTTTAAAAAATTAAATTGAAATTGAAAATTTTTAATTTAATTTTGATATATATCGAATCTTAATCACAACCCATTTTAATTAAATTAATTGTAATTAATTTTAATTTTAAATCGAATAAAATACTAGATTTACTCTATAAATTGCGTGTACACCAAATCCAAACGTGATGGATGTGCTACGTGGCAATTTATTTGAGGTTCAAAACAATCTTTGGTTTAATACAAATCGTTCACTCTCCATGAGGATTGAGGAGTAAAAGCAAAGCCAATTAATAAAATCAATTATTGCTGGTGACCATTAGTTTCTCTTTAAATTGATTGTGACAAAAAGCTTTAATCATCAATGGGAGACACAGCTAAAGAAATTTTTAATTTCATATTATATAATATTTATAATTTTGTATATATTATATATTATATTGTTAAAATAATAAATAAACTAATTATTAATTTGTTAAATAAAATAATACTTTAAAGTTTTGGTGAGGTAAAAAAAAAAAAAATTTCTAATGGAGTCACAAAACTAATTTAATGGCTTAAAGTTAAAATTTACCTTTATACTTATTAGAAAATTTCAATTTTGTTAATTTTTAATTTTTGATTTAAATTAATTTAAAAATTTTAATTTAAATTAAATTTATTTTAAAAATAAAGAAAATAATATATATGAACAATTTTTTTTTAAATGAGTGGGTCAATTAACTCGCTCAGCATAACATATATTTGCTATCATTAAATAATAAATTTTTATATTTATAATTAATTTTTATTAAAATTAAAATTTTATATTTTAAAATTTAAATAATAAAAAATTAATTCAAACCAATAAAAATTAAGTGCAGTGATAAGTCATATTGAAACGAAGCCAACTGCTGCCAAACAATCCATTTATTCAATGTGGATCATTTTAATGGGGCATCGGGCCCTGTGGGGTGGAAAAGATTTTGGACCAAATGCAGAAAGCAGGAAGCAAGGAGAAAGGCCGAGAACTACCCACGAAAACCTCTTCGTTGAAAAATGGTTTGGGTTTTGAATATTATATTATAATATAAACTCCATTTTATATAAAAATATATTTTATAACTTTTATATTAATCTTTTCATTGATATTTAAAATAATGAAATTCCTAAAAAAATAAAATAATAAATATATAAATTTAATAAAATATTTAATTTAAATGTTATTAAATTCATTTTTGTATAAAATCAAGTTTAAAATATTTGCCTCAAAATATTTTTTGAAGCCAAATCCAATTGAATTTACTATATTTACCTTTTTTTTATTATTATTATTGAAATAATATAAACTTTACACCTATAATAATAATAATAATAATAATAATAATAATAATAATAATAATAATAATTAATCCTTAATTTAAAATTATTTGGATCAATTATATTGATTTTTTTTGCCATTCAACTGTATTAGACATTAGGTTTTCATTAGAAATAACATTGATTGATAATCATAACTAATATTCAAAAAAAAAATCTTTTTAATTTAATCATTATCATATTAATTATAATTAAACTTAATTAAAATAAAAATATGAAGCAAATTATAAAATATAATATTTCAAATTGGGATTTGACTCTCAAAGGTTGCATTGGAGCAAATTTTTTTTTTCAATTTATTTAATTTTAATGTAATATAATCAATCATTTAATAAATAATGTAGTATAATATAATTATCATTTTATTTTATATTTGATTAAAATATAAATACAAATAATATAATATAATGATATTTTTATTTTAATATCTGAATTTATTACAAATTATTTATATTAATTCCAAAACTGATTAATTACAATTGCCAAAATCTATTTAATTTTATATATTTTAATTAATAATTTATGTAGAAATTTTTATTAACTATTTATGATTTAAATTAATAATATTATAAAATATTTAAATTATAATTATTTAAAATATATTATATTTATTTAATTATTTTTATCAATGAGTAAAATAATAAAATTTGAATATAAATAAAATATCAATATTACTTTTTAAATTTAAACTTATTTATACTCAACTATATATTATTTAAATTCAATTCATTCAGAATAATTAAATTAAATATTTAAAAATATCCAACTATTGTCATCCTAATTTATACCTTTAATTATCTCCTACTAAATATGCTATAATTTCAAGCCGCAGATTGCCAATGCCATAAGTAATTGAGATAACACAAGCAGAGAATTGAATGCTAATCTACTCTTTTTCTTAGCTTAATTAATTAATTAATTATTAAGATAAATTATTTTTAATTTTGAGTTATTTTAAAAATTATTAAATATGTCTCTCAATTTTTAATAATTTTGTAATTTAATTTTTACATTTTATTTCGTCAATTGCAAAATATTTTTGTAGTTGATTGCAATGTGAAACTAAGGGTATGTGTTTATATCATATACATACAATTGTTTTCAATTTTTTTTAAATGACTTAATTTTTTCTTTTAGTATAAAAATATTTTGAGTAAACTATTATTTAGTTTTTATATTTTAACGAAACTAATTATTTAGTTTCACATACTTTTTAAAAATATACTAATAAAAATATACTTTTTAATTCATATATTTTTCTTCTGTTAAACTATTTAATCATTCTGTAAATTTTTTCATTAGTTAATATTGATCAAACTACTATTTAAGCTTTTATGAAACTAATTATTTTATCTTTATATTTTGAAAAAAATACATTATTTGGTCCTATAATTTGTTAATGTTAACTATTTAATCCCATAATTATTTTTTTATACTTAAACTTCTAATCTTCTACTCCTTATTTCTCTCTTATTCTCCCTTGTTTCTCTCTTGATGTTTCTTCTACTCTGCACTCACACTTTTCTTCTCCTCATTTTTTTTTTAATTCTCATATATGAAAAATTATTTTACAATGGAGAAAACACAAAAAATGAGATCTAATGAATTGAAAATTTTCAAAAATATGAATTCAGATTTAATCTTTACATAACAAAATTTTTATTTTTATTCAAAAATATATTTAGCAAAATATTGTATTTTTTAAAACATATAGACTAATTAATTAATTTTACTAAAATAGATGAACTAAATAGTAGTATTTTTTAAAATATAGTGACCAACTGATTAGTTTCTTTAAACTATAAAGATTATAAAGCAGTTTGAATAACATAAACAAAGAAAAAAAATTAACGAAGAGACTAAATAGATTAATGAAATCAAAATATATAGATTAAATAGTATATTTGTAAAATACAGAGGTCGTGTATTTAGTTTCATTAAATATATAAGCTAAATAATAATTTTCTCAAATAGGTTATGTTGATTTATTAAATACTTCTCAAAGTGCGCTAATCTTTTAGCTAAAAAATGAATCTCTTTATGAATGTAACTATTGAGAAGAGTTCCATCTCTTTATATAGTTACATATTTTGACCAAATGTATATAATTTTTGAATTTTAATCATTTTCTAGTAATATATATGACTTTTAAATTTTAAATCAAATGAATTCACGTTGATCCACATAAATAACTCAAACTATATTTTCAACATTTTTTCAGAATTGGATTGAAAAATTTTATAGCAATTGATGGTATTCAAATTATGTCTCACATCTATTACTATCAAATAGTCTTAGTATTTGATAACATTCAAATTATGCCTCACGTCAATTACCATCATATAGTCTTAGAATTTATCCTTAAGCATTGATGATACATTTAACATAATGCAACGTAATCAATTTATTTTTAATTTACTTATAATAATAATAATAAATAGAGAGTGATCGTTGATATAAATATTATTTTTTATTAATTATTTATAATTTAAATTAATAAACTTATAAAATATTTAAATTATAATGCTTCGAAATAAAACATAATATTTAAAAATGTATTATATTATGTTAAGTAATTATTTTTTATATATAAGTTTAATCCATAAAAATTGAATATAAATAAAATTTAAATTTAAGCTTATTTTAATTCAACTATATATTATTTAATTTAATTTCATTAAAAATAATTAAATTAAATATTTAAAATATTCAGCTGTTTAAATAAACCCTTTAAAATTATACTAAATTGAAACTAATATAAACTAGGAGAGTATTCAATTCAAAACGAATTAAACCAAACTGAATTAAATTAAATTAATAAAATCGAATTATTATATTTTAGAACCCAATCAAGCCGAAAAAAAAGAAAAATCGAATTGAACTGAACTGCTCTATTTTAATTAGGTTCGATTCAAACCGATCGGTTCTAAATTTTACTTATTTTTTAAATTATACTTGATTTTAAGTTATTTAGTTTGATTTTAATCTTAGTTTGAACCTAATAACCATTAATTAATAAAATTTAGCAATTTATATATATAAAATTACATATAATTCATAAATTCCCCATTAAAATAAATTAATTCAAAAATAAAAATATTATTCAGTTATGTTTGGTTCAAATTAATTTTTTTTATCTAAAATCGAACTGAATCAAAATAATTGAATTTTTTAAAATATAAAATCAAATCGAACTGAACTGAATTACATAAAAAACCTAACAGAATTATTGAATGTAAGGTAATTCGATTTGATTTTTTAGTTTAAATCGAATAGTGCTCACCTTTTATATAAACCATAAGAAGCCAATCAAACCAGCAATTTCGGCTGGAAACCAGATGAAAACCGGGCCGTGGCCGGATCTGCCTTAAGTCAAATTTAAAAGTTTCGAAATAGTACGGCGTGTCGCCTAATTTGTACTAAATAAACACGTGTAATAATCTGTAGTGTACACGCATGTCATTGAGAGCTGAAATGTAGCCGAGGACGAGGAACGCATCTCCTGAAGGCGTGCGGCTTGTTGGGCTTTTAGAGTGAAGTTGGAGTGGACACGGCAGAATGTGAGACACGTGGGCTTTGGTTCTCTAGCTGTGGGACCCTTTTCTAGATTCGAATACTTGAATTTATTCAAGTAAAGCCAACCACTTTCATACGCTGTCATGTGACACTTGTCCTCTTTGTTTACACGTGTCTATTTTCTTTTGGCCTGCTATTTCCATGCTCCGCTCTTTACATTCAAGATATCTCCCCATTTTCTCCCGTTCATATTCTCAAATCAACTTTTTGATAAATTATGATTTGACTCATAAAATTTAATAAAATTTATAATTTAATTTATATATTATAAAACTAAATAATTTAATTCACAAAACCTATAATTTAAATCTTTTATTTAATTTTTTTATCAATTGATGATCAATTATAGGAAAAATAATCAAAATATATATAATTTTATATATTTCAAACTAAATAATTTAGTATTTGATTAAAAAATTTAATAAAAATTTGAAAATTAATTTTTTTTGAATGGGAGTGGGATTGGAGCTTTGCACCCGTCAGCAGTGACGTAGCTACGCTTGGACCAATGGGATACTGGCTCTGCAATTTTAAAATTTTAAAAGATTGATAATTTCTTTAAAAAATTAATATTTTTTTATTATTGTCATATAAATTTTATGGACACTCATCCCACAAGCATTTTAAATTTTTTTTGGGAAATATAAACATAATAATAATAATTTATCAAAAATTAATATTTTTACTATTTTTATCAGATTTTTTATTGGTTCAATATTTTAAAAATTTTTAGAAATTTATTAATAATTTTATTAAAAAATAACTCTAAATTTTTTACCAAAAAAAAATCCAAAATATCATTACCTCTTTGCCTCTTCTTCTCTATCAATTATATTTTTACCATTATATATTTTAATAGGTCCCTTAATTTGAATTTGTAGCTCAATCACTATGTATTAAAGTTTAATATTTTTTATTAACTTAATTAAATAAAAAATTTATTGATTTTGTATTTTAAAACTTTAAAAGTTATTTTTATTGATCTAGTTATAATAAAAAAATATTTTTATTTTTAAATTTGTTATTAAATAATAATTTTTTTTAAAAAATTATAGGTGAAGTAAAAAAAGTAAATTTAAATATTGTATCCATTATTAATTTCTTTAATTTAAATGGGTTATTTTTTAGTAAAATTTTATCATTTTGTTTGGATTGGAGGAAGAAAAATAATAATAAAATAAAAAATATCAATAATAAGAGAAAGAAAATATTGGAAAGAAAATGATTTTATGAATAAGAAAATTATAGTTTTACCCTTAATTATATAAATATATTTATAATTTTTATAATTTTTTATATTTTCTCTTAATTCTTTTCATTTTAGAGAGAAAATAAAAGTGGACAAACAAATTTCACTAATTCAAATATAAAAAAATAAAAAATAAAATTATTTTTTTCTCAATTTTTATTCAAATATAGCATAAATCATTTGATATTTTAATTTTAAAAAATATTTTAAAAAATGAATTTTATATAATCTCAAAATTTTTTTTTTCTTGGAACTCTGAAGGTTGATATTTCTCGCGATAAACTGCAACTGAAAGGAGAAAATCCAAAATCAAAATTAATTATTTAAACCACACGAGCTTAAGTACGTCACTGACTTCTTTTTTACAAGAGAACGTGGCCGTTAAGATACATCCAACGGTCACCGAGGCACACAACGACACGGCCGTAAAATCAAATAAAGGACAAAATGATTTCGATGTTAACAGCACACTCAATCTTTATATTCGACGAATATTCAGACTCCTCTGTATTTAAATTTTAATCAAAATTAATTGAATTTTAAATTAAATAGGATAATTAATTAATATGTTAGTCCAATTTAATTTTAATTCATTTCCTTTTTAGGATTTTAATTGTCAATTTCGATCCAAATCAAATTGATAATTAGGCCAACTATACAGTCATGACCATTGGTTCGGTCCAAAACGACTTTGACTTATTAATTTAGGAAAACCAAGATTGAATCACAAGATTCATTTCTATTTATTATCAATTTTGACTTAATTTTACAGTTAAATTTTATTTTTTTAAAAAAGTATAATTTTAACTCAAAATCCGATCAATTAATTTTAATATGATTTTAATTATATAAACTAATATAATTTCAAATCGATTCAACAACAAAACCGGACCGTGTGCCATCACTAAACCTTTGTTAATCAGAGAGGCTTATCTCGAAATTTGGCTTTGATTTAAGGGTTATATACAGTTCGAATTTCATGTGTGAACCAACATCTATTAACCAAAACCAAGGCTAACCCCACTGAGCATGGTGGCTTGGAAGTAGAACTTTTGATGATGGATACGTTCAATTCCAATTTGATTTCACACCATACATTGAAATTAAATATTAACTTTAATTAATATTTGAGTTTAAATTAAAATAAAATAAAATTAATAAATTTTAATTTAATGATATTGAAGTAATTTTTAATGCTACGAGGCCTAATATAAAATAGGAAAAAGACCAACGACTGACAGAAATCTTCCCAAATCGAAAGTCTTCGCATTAAAGACTGCCAAATGTCATAGCAGCTAATCAATTTTGGGCCCACACAACCCATTGAATAAAAAAACCTAGTTCCTTAATACAGTCGTCGCCGACTGTAACACTATTGCTTTTTCTCACCATCCAAACAGGAGAAAGGGAAAGCTCTTGCTAATAAGCACCGTCAGATCAAAAAATTTTCTTGTGAGACGAAAAGCCCTCACATTTTGCAGGAAAAAAAAGAAATAAAATAAAATTCTCACCGAGACAGGTGTCCCTACTGTTCGTTTGGCTATCAATAACATCAATTCAAAGTCTTTTATGACAGCACGCACAAAGGGGAAGTTTACAGTGTTCACACTCATACCAAATGAGTTGCATTGGATACACTACGCGTGGCAATGTAAAGGAAGCATTGGGTTGTCTAGGTAGTGGGTGTGGTGGTGGTTAGCGAAGCACTATAAGTTTATGTGGGGAGTAGAATAGGCTGGAGTTTCTAGTGAAGAAAGTTGTGTGCTACGTGTGGGCTTGGCGATGCTTGATGAGATTGCAATGTAATGATGTGGAGAGAATATGGCTCCTAAGGAACATAAACTTTTACAAGGGGGCTGTTGAGGCAGGTGTTTTTCCTCCTGAAAAAGAGAGAGATTGATGATGAGAAAGGAGGTGATGAGCTTGGAGGAAGACAGGAACATGCAGCAGGCTGAAGCCAAAATAAACGGGGACGGTGAGAATAATATTTCAAGCTCTAGATTCTCTTCTCTTTTGAGCTCCAAAGATCGTGATTTTCTTCTCTCTCCTGATGGAACTCAGGTTTTCTTTCCCCTCTCCCTCCCTCTCTCTCTCTCTCTCTCTCTCTCTCTCCCTCAAGTGCACACTGAGAAGCAGCTAGCTTTTAAAAGAGATGCTCTAGACTGCTTTTGGGTTGAAAATTTTCTTTATATTTTTTACCTTTTTAAAAAAATTAAATAGATTTCTTCTTTCATTTCATGTAACATGGTGGTAGCCTCAGTTCTTTCCAAGCTATTATTCTGTCAACTTTTTTTTTTTTTTTTTTTTTTTTTACTAATATAGTTTATTTTTCTGATCGTCTAAGTGATTTTGCTGATCCAGGACTTGGATCGAGTTTATTTTTACCATATTCAAGCTCTAAGATTGATATTCTACCGATGAATATTAATTGAAAATAATAGTAATAATCTTAAAACTAAATAATTTTCTCATTCCGGGAAATTAATCTTGTGTTCCTCGTGGTTAGAACTGAAAATGGCTTAATTATATGAGTTGTTCATCTAAACGTAGAGTCTTTAATTTTTGTTAAATTACTAATTTAAGAATCCCTTCTTCCAAATGCATGAAATTTTAGATAATTTTAATTCAATCAACTTCTGATAATAAATTAAATACAAGCAGAAACAGGGCGACTATAAAACTAATAATTGGATGAGCATGAAATAGTCCAAAATAAGTATAATTTCTTTCTTATATTTTCATTTCATTTCATAATCTATTTATTAGTTGCTAAATCGCAACAGTAATCACATCTATTGTTGAACACAAACCAGCAGGAGTTGTAAAAAAAGGAGATGGTAGGAGGTTGTACCTAGTAGTGTAGATCATATAAAGCTTTGAATCATTCTATATTCTCCATCCTATTTATATTGTTTGCGATCCAACAGTGCCATATAAGGAAGGTCATGGTAGATAATATCATTCTCCTCCTCCTCCTCCTCCTCCTCCATGCTGCTTCTTGCTTTTGTGGTCTTGCTGGTGGTACGGGAAGTGTGTGTGGTTTTCCGGGGATAGGGTTGATGCAAGTTCTCTTATGACCTACTCATGATAAAAATGTATGCAGTCTTAATCAGCATGGGTTCCCACTTCCTACACAGTGATTGTCCGTGAACCAGCAAGCTCAGAGGACATGTGTCGCAACCTAATTCTCACTTTAGCCTTACTTTAACGCTATAGACACAACACGTGCCTCATCCACAACTGGTCTAGTACACTTGGTGACCTGTTGTTTTCACAATTTTTAGGAATCAATTCTTTCTTGTAACTTGTAATTTGCCCATTGGTTCATTGAAATTGATATCATTTTACGCACCTTATAACTGAATGTGCATGGAATTCATATTCTTGTGTTATTTAGATCAACACCATCACATGTGTTGTTTTTATCTGGGTATTACCTTATGTTACAGGTGCAAGTTTCTGAACTTGAAGGCAAGGTCGTAGGCCTTTATTTCTCAGCTAACTGGCACCCACCTTGTCGACACTTCACAGAGGTGCTAATTAGTGCATATCAGCACTTAAACAGCAATGGGTGTAATTTTGAGGTTGTGTTTGTGTCATCTGATGAGGACTTAGATGCCTTCAACACCTATAGAGCATTGATGCCATGGCTTTCCATTCCATTTTCTGATTTGGAGACGAAGAAAGCCTTAGATCGTAAATTCAATATTGAAGGTATTCCCTGTTTAATTATTTTGCAACCTAGGGATAATAAGGATGAGGCAACATTGCACGATGGAGTTGAAATCCTTTATCGATTCGGAGTCCAAGCTTTCCCATTTACTAAACAGAGACTGCAGGAGTTGGAAATGCAAGAAAAGGAAAAGCATGAGAGCCAGACCTTAACCAATTTACTAACAAACAATGGTAGAGACTATCTTTTCGGTCATCCTGCACCTAAACAGGTGAGTCTCTGCCTTTGCCTACTTGAAATTGAACTTGATCTCGGTTGATGAGGCAATTTTGATTTTAAGTTGCTGGCAAACTTTGTAAAACCATCACCCCAAGAGTACAACTATTTTATTTTTATTTGATAGATAGTTACAACTAATGGAATTTCTAGGTCCACTAGCTTAAACCCCAGAAATTTCCTTGCTTGAAAATTGATGATATTAGCTAAAAATGTCACCTTGCTGGCCATTATAAGATGATCTATAAGAGTTTATATAATAGCTCTTAAATTAAATGTTTGTATTGAGATTTATGTATTCATGATTTTAATTATATATACATCTTTTTTATTAATTTAATCTAACAATTGTTGAACTCATTCTTATATAAAATTGAATTTATATTAAATACATCTCTCCTATTTTACAAAGAAGGTGCACAATTGGGACAAATGTACTACCATCCCTATATCTAGATGTCCCTGCTAACTAAACTTTGTCTCAATCCCGGGACCATATTTTCCTGTGTTTATCTAAAATGGTTCCTTTTCAGTTGTTCTGTCAATGTCATGTACAGTTCTGCCCACTACTCTCTCTCTCTCTCTCTCTCATCAATTACACATTAGTAACCGCTCGTCATCTCATCTGATGTGTCAGATAAGATCCAAGAAACCTACATTGGAACTGCCTGAGTTGTAACCAGAGTACATGGTTAATGTTTGCGGTGGAGGGGAAGTAATTAATCCAGGTGTTTTTTTGGGTTGCAGGTTCCAGTTGATTCATTGCTAGGCAAAACAATTGGACTTTTCTTCTCAGCCCAATGGTGTCGACCAGGCGTCAAGTTCAGTCCCAAGCTTGTCTCCATCTACCACAAGATTAAGCAGATGCTGACCCAACGAGATACTGAGGACTTTGAGATTGTTTTTGTGTCAAGTGATCGTGAGCAACAAGGATTTGGCTCCTACTTCAGTACCATGCCATGGCTGGCATTGCCCTTTGGAGATCCTACCATCAAAACCCTAGCTAAGCATTTTGATGTTCAAGGTATCCCTTGTTTGATAATTTTAGGCCCTGATGGTAAAACCATTACCAAGCATGGGAGAAACCTAATAAATTTGTACCAAGAAAATGCTTACCCTTTCACTGCGGCAAAAGTGGACTTACTAGAGAAACAGATGGATGAAGAGGCTAAAAGCCTGCCAAGATCTGAGTACCATGTAGGTCATAAGCATGAGCTCACTTTGGTATCCCAAGAAACTGGAGGAGGACCTTTTATATGCTGTGATTGTGATGAGCAAGGGTCTGGTTGGGCTTACCAGTGCCTTGAATGTGGCTATGAGGTGCACCCCAAGTGTGTTAGAGCTGTGGAACGTGGCTTCATGCATCAGAGATGAATAAATAGCTGGCTCTATAATTATAATTAAAGTTTGCTAATTCAACCTGCAAGGTGTTATTGTGTGTCCATCATGCCTTTAACTGGATTTCTTGCAAGTCTAGCATTAGCGATTAAGTTTCAGGTTGAATTTTATTTTATCTAATTAAGATAGGCCATGACAATTACCTGAACATTCTCATTCCATGAGATCTATGGTAAGTTAATCTTGTTCAAAGCTAGCGAAAAGGCCTAATATCTCCTTTGCTTCTGCCAGAATTTAGCAAGTCGATACTTCGGCTAGCTTGCTGGAAGAAATGATAAGTTGTAAGGTGAAACTGGTAACAGTTATCTGTTTATTTCGGCTATAGATTTCAATGTCTATTACTCTAAATCATCCCAAACTTGCAATCCGCCAAGTTATTTGTTGACTGTATTCCGTGTCAGATATTGAACTCAATTTTTAATTTTTAATTTTTTTTTTCCTTTCAGTTGTTAACGGTTTTTCAATTCATTCAAGGTCATGATAGTTTTATTTATAATTCTACTTATATTCTTTTCGTGGGTTGGGCCAACATGCGGGTGTAACCCTTTCTCATCATGGCTGCAAACTCCTCATAGTTGATTCTTCCATCCCACATTAAATCAACCAGTCACAGAATCAGTCACAAATTCATAACAGAAACCAATTACAAAAGAAGAGAGAAGATAATTACTGTATCATTATCAACATCTCCGTATTGAGCCATGGCTTGTTGAAGTTCATCTCTGGTGATAAACCTGGTGAAATTAAGCTTGTCAACTTAAACATTGCCAGAAACACATTCTTTACAAGTTGCAGTTTTCCATCTTTTAATTGCTATAGCGGAGCAGAAGATCACTGACCCGCTATCATCCTTGGGGCTTTTGACCAAAAAGTGTAATCGAAAATAAAAATATATTAAAAAAAGTAAATTTGAAAATAATTACCAAAAAGGGTGAGTTTTGCTGAGCTAGACGAGGTGAGTGTGAAACCCTAACTATAATAGCGTTTTTAAGGTTAACGTCCGGGTCAAAATTTTCAAAGGAAAGCTGGATGCTATTCAAAATAGCATCCAGCTTTCCTTTAAATAATAAAAAATTAATAAAAAAAAATTTAAAGCTTGGATGCTATTATAAGTAGGTCCAATTTTTTTTAATTATTTTATTTTATATTTTAAATAAAATATAAATATTATTTTAATAAATAAAATTATAATAAAAATATTATATATTATAATATTTTTATTATAAATATTATTTTTTAATTTAATAAAATAAAAAATTAAAATTAAAAAAATAAATAATTAATATTTTATATTTTAAATAAATTAAAAATATTAATTTGATAAATAAAATTATAATAATTAATATTATAATATATAATATTTTTATTTTATTATAAAATAAAAATATTATAATATACAATATTTTTATTATAATTTTTTTATTTTATAATAAAATTAAAAAAAAATAAAAATATTATAATATATAATACTAATTATTATAACTTTATTTATTAAAATAATATTTTTAATTTATTTAAAATATAAAATAAAATAATTAAAATTTTAAAGAAAAATTGGACAACTTTTCTTAAATCTTTTTAATTAATTATTTTTTTTAATTTTAATTTTTTATTTTATTAAATTTAAAAATAATATTTATAATAAAAATATTATAATATATAATATATAATATTATAATTTTATTTATTAAAATAATATTTATATTTTATTTAAAATATAAAATAAAATAATTAAAAATTAAAAAAAAGGTTGGACACTACTTTATAGTAGTATCCAACCTTTAAACTTTTTTTGATTAATTTTTTATTATTTAAAGGAAAGCTGGATGCTAATTTGAATAGCTACCAATTTTTCTTTGAAAATTTTGACGCGAATGCTATTATAAATAGCGTCCGAGTCTTAAAAACGCTATTATAGTTAGCGTTCCACACTCACATCGTCCAGCTAAGCATAACTCACCCTTTTTGGTAATTATTTTCAAATTCATCTTTTTTGATATATTTTTGTTTTCAATTACACTTTTTTGGTCGAAAGCCCATCATCCTTGTCAAAGTATTGGAAAGCCTTGAACAAGTATTCTTCCTTCTCTAGTTTATGCCGATCCATTGCTGCTGTAATGAATTCAACATAATCAAGAGTCCCACTCTTGTCAACATCAGACTGACAATAGAAATTTTTCACCTTATCAACCCCTACAAAGGCTACAATAATCTCACTAATCATATAAGGATTAAAATTAAATAGTTCTTATTACAGCATCCATCAACTGCTTTATTTCTGCCTCTGGGAGCTTAGATCCTAGTTTTTCCAATCCTGCTTTGAGTTCTTCATATGTGTCCATGTTGTCGAACATTTGTTTCAAGCCCTTGATTTCTTCTGATGAAAGGTTTTCTGCTATTACCTGTAAGGGATTAATTTTTTCTGATTAGGATGGGATAAAAAATGATACTCTTTCTGAGTTCAGGCCTTCAGGGACTATATGCTTCTCATTTCCTTAGCATTACAAAAATTATACCTTTAGTGCGAGCTTCTTCACCTTGTTTATCGCTTTGAACTGCTTCAACCTTATCAGAACAGCACTATCAAATGGGCCTGTCAGACACTTCTCCAACCATCTTCAGCCATGGATGCTCTATTTCAAATATATTGCGTGGAAAGCATTAATTTCATCTGCTATATTCTATATTAAAGAAAAGCCCTAATCAAATTCCACACTGCAAAATTAAGTTCAAACAAGCGACAGCAATAGCTTGATATGTTGAAGATTTTCCCTAGCTAGTGATCACAAATGAATTGTAAGATCAGTCAACTGACCATTAGAAGAACTCAATGGAATAATTTAGGTTTGCCAATTCAAATTTTCCATTTTCAATTGTATACTCACCAAGTGCTTGGGCAGCGGTGATTCGTTTCCTGGGGCATTGCTTCAAATATTCCTTCTCATTCTCTATGATAAAATTTATCCATCCACTTATCAGTCGGAGACGAAATTAAACATACAATATTCAAAACAAGAACCATTTATGGCAAAGAAAGGAAAGAAGGAAAAAATTGAAAAAAAAAAAAGAAGAAAGAAAGAATATACCTGCCCAAAATGGAGGCACTCCACCTAGAAGAACGTATAAAGTAACTCCAGCACTCCATAAATCTATCTCCTTCCCATAGTTCCGTCTGGCGCAACACAATATGCACTTCCGACAATGTCCTTATACACTTTCCCTATTGTGTGAGTGTTAGAGAGTGCTGTTGTGCCGGAGAAAATTCTAAAAATGAAGAGAAAAAAGAAAAAGAAAAAGAGAGAACTTTTTTATTTATTTTAAGTAATGAAATTTATGTTTTTGTGTTTTTCTCTCCAACTTTTAACTTCTATTTTTTTTTATGTTAATGTTTCAAATACTTTGTTATGTTCTTTTATTAAAAAAAATCCAGCTCTCCTACTTTGTTGTATGCAGAATGTTTCTATAGAATTGTTGTGCTCATTTTAGGTTGTTAAGTTTCTGTTTGAGCTTCTATCCTTGGGTGCATATTTTCCAATATGACATCAAAGCCCAAATGATATTTAAAGGGCCTATTTCAAATCATTTATGATTATTTTTATTAATGAAGCATTGTTTTATCAAGTATGTTTTTCCCTCCACTTTTATTTATTTTCTTGAGAGTTTGTTTCTGAAATTTATTTGAAGAGACAGGCATATGTCCAAAAACTGTAAAAACATGTTGAAGAGGACCTTTGCACATCCAAAAACTACAAAATTATGCTGAAGGAACCTAAGCATGTCCTAAAACCGAAAAAATTGTTGGATGGAACCTTGGCATATCCATAAATTGCTTAACTTTGTTGGAAGGGACTGGCATGTCCATAAATTGCAAAAATTTATTAGGAGACTTTAGCAAGTCAAAAAATTGCCAAAGGAAAAATTTGTTGTTGAAAGGTCATGAGTTTCATTTTGTGAAATGTTAAGTTGCTTTCAAGGAGAAGTTTTTTTTTTTTCTATGGTGAAGATATTTGAAGAAGTGATGAATTTAGTTTTCTAGCAAAAATCTCAAGTAGGAGTATTGGAAATTGAGATATTTTGCTATCCAATTTCTTAATATAACATGTTTATTTGAAAATGAATAGCTCTCCATGTTTATAGCAAGAATTATAGAAATTTGTTTTGCATTCGGTGTGTAGTTGTTAACTTGTAAAAGACACTCTTTTGCTTATAAAAGGAGTTGTTGTGTGAGTGTTGGAGAGTGCTGTGATGAGCTAAGTGTGCTGGAGAAAATTTTAAAAAATGAAGAGAGAAAAGAAAAAGAAAATGAGAGAATTTTCTATTTGTTTTAAGTAATGAAATTTATGTTTTTGTGTTCTTCTCTCCAACTTTAACATCTATTTTATTATGTTAATGTTTAAAACACTTATATTTTTTTGTTAGAAAAATCTAGCTCTCCTTTGTTGTCTGTAGAATGTTATTATAGAATTTTACTTATTTTATGTTGTTAAGTTTTTGTTTGAGCTTATGTTCTTGGGTGCATATTTTCCAACACTCCTAAATTATACAAATTAATTTGTCCTACTCCTATTAAAATAACTTTGGTAGTAATTGACTGATCATTAAACATATGTATCTATTGCTACAAACTTTATTACACACTCATTTAGAAAATAAGCGAAAAGAAACAATCAAAATGAAAAAAAAATACAAATTTACATGGTTTAGCATTGTGTCTACATTCACAGAGCCATTGAGACCTTTTTACTATGAGAAAAATACAAATTACATTATATTAGGGTTTATAGTAGGTTTACTTTCATATATCTGTCAACTTATGTACTTAAAATACAATAATGTCCTAGCAAAATTAGCCATGACTCAAAATACCACACTATATCATGAAGCGTTACTCCCACATCCCCCAACTATCTACTAACGAAAACATCCCTCAACCATTTACTAACGAAAACATTCCCTTGCCAAGCTTTTTAGGTGTTCAGTAATTCTTCTCATATGAGTCACTACAACTCAACATGTATGTTGCAAGATATGTTCCTCTTCTCTAGGCCAAGTGCAATGGACAAAGGACTATAGTAGTGCTTTCGTGGTTACTATAACATGCTAATTGATTTTTAAGAGAAGTGGGATAGTATAGTGCCTAATCAACAAAGTCATGATTAATGTTAGTTGTATACCCTTGAGCCATACTTTAATGTTGAAATTCGTAAACTCTAATTTCCATCATTGGCAATTATTATTTCATTGAAATTAAAAGTGTTTATATTTATTTGAATAGGTACCTTAGTATCTTGTTAGAAATTCTATTCTCAAGAGTTGAGAATATAAGTGACAAAATTATTTAGTACAAGTACTATAAATATTCGTTCACAATTGATGATTCTTTGTTTGGAATGATTTGTTTGGCTAAATTATCACCTCTGTTTGTCTCCATGGATAAGTATGAGATACTAATGAAAATAAAATAGCTAGTCTTACGCCATATGAAATTATGGTGTTGAGATAAATATAGTGAGCACTTGTAAGATAAGTGGTCATACAAGTAATGCATGGATGATGTTCACATGAAGTTTACTCTTGTCACTAAATCACCATCTAGATCATAATAGTACATATAATCTCTTAACTTGATATGACTCGATTATCTCATGCATAGATAATTTGAGTTTGATAGTACTTACACACTTATACTATGTATGTTGGCGTACGCTGGCTCTGATTAGTTATATATGAAAATAAACATTCAATCAAGATGAGATTTATCAACCTGAGTAAATAGGAATAAAGTTTTATTCTATCTAATTGTTCTTTGTGATCAAAGTTCATAGCCAGGACAATATGATTTATTTCAGAAAAGAGTTTCTGAAGATAAATCTTATTAATTAAGAATTAGAATTTAGATGATGACATATAATCTAAAATAATTAAGGTTTGACATTTACCATAACCTTAACTGAGATCAGGGCTTTGTAATAAAGAGATTCAGGTACATACCACATATGATCAAGGTTTTAAGAATAAAGAAATGATAATTTATTATTAATCGGATAATCATAATACACTATACTATGCATAAATTATGATTTATGGAAACTAAGAGTGAAAAAGAATTTTACTATAGGTGTAGAAAAGAGCATCTAATAATATCATGGTGTTGATATTATAATCTTTTTGCCAATTAATTATACACTTAGAAAGTTACACACAATAAAACTAAGATGATCAAGATAATATTAAGTTAATTAATTAATTAAATTAATAAATTTGACTTACAATTTGATTGCAAAGTTTCTAATATATTTTAAAATCAAATTCAAAATAATAAGTGAAAAAATAATTTAATTTAGACTTAATTTATATATGATATAAAATAATAAACTCAAATTAATGAATTGAAGAATAAACATTCATAAGGTGAATAATAGGCCCAAATCCACTCAGGGTTGGTAGAGAATCTCAACATAGGAGGTGAGCTTAACGAGGAGAAGTATATTATTTATCTGGAAATTCACACGCGTTCTCCTCCAACTAATTTTCTATGGAGTTTTTTTGCCACAAGGAAATTACGCACGTTCTTAGCTCTCGTTGATGTTGAGTTTTAGAGTTTAAAATTAATTTTTTAAATAAAAATATTATTTTAAATATTATTAAAAAAAATAATTTAAAAAAAATAATTTTATTATTTTAATATTTTAATAATTAAAATTAATCAAAATTAATTTTTAATTTTTTTTATTAAAATATTTAAAAAAAAATTCTCAATAACAATTTCAATAATAATATCTAACAAGCCTTTGTCTCTGAAATAACTTATACAGTAGCGTGAACAACCAATTAACTAAGTACACAAAAATAATGACCATACTCTGTGAGTTCTTTATTCAAATATAGATACTAAATTCAAAATGAATATGTGAGAGATAGCACCTGAATTAGAAGTAGACTTAATCAAGGTCGATTTAGCATCATTTTGAATTAATTGAAATTAATTAATTTTGAATCGAATCAAAAATTAACTTGTTTAATTTCATGTTAAAATTGATTTTTTAAAAAAATAAAAATTTTAACTATTAAATTTAATTAAAATAAAATTAAAATCAAAACTATAGAGATCCTGATGTTCCGATTCTAATTTTCTTAAACTTTAAATTTATTCTTGTGGTTCGACCCGTTTACCATACCTAATCAAAACTGAATTAATTTCCCATTTTAAAGAATCCATACTATGCTCATGATCTAAAGTATAGAAAGACTTTTGGTTGACTTGGTTTGGTTGCCAATCTTTTCTTCACTTTAACAACTATGTTCTTGTTTTATTATAAAAATAAATTCAGGATCATTAAATTCAAATTAATTGATCAAATATCTCCATACCAAACAGGGCTTTACATGTAATTCCTTGAAGATGGGGATCGACAATAGACAATAGTCTTATTTGGATGATTTGCAGCAATTAGGAATATAATTTTCACAAGTGGTCGAGAGCTAAGAACTTAACTGACTTGCTAACAACTTCTGAAATTTGGTCTGAACTTGTGATTGACTGATTAGTAGACAAGGAATGGAGTTTTCAGATCGTTGACTTTTTCACGTTTAATTGAACTTCAAAAACAAGTTGATTTAGTCCTAAGGACTCATCGGGTCAGCTTTTCTCATGTTGGCTGCTGCTTTATATACTTGTTTCCTCTTGTATTCTAATATCCTTTGCTTTCCTCCTCATTTTTTCTCCCTGGCTGATCGTCCCTTTTCTTTCTTGCTGGAAGAAGAAGAAGAAGAAGAAGAAGAAGAAGAAGAAACTAGTATATTCATATAGTTGAGCCTTATTTATTATTATTATTATTCTGATAGACCAGCACATGGAGATTTACACATCTTTTTCTTCTTGTTTCGCTGCATGGGTTTCTGCAATTTCTTGCAGCTTGTTTTTCGCAATCTCTGCATTCGTATTCGCAGTAGGTGAGTCCCTCTTTTCTGGGCCTTTCTGTTTCCCTCTTCTGGCAAAGATATAAGAGTGTTCATGAAGGGTTATGTAAGGGTTGTCGTCTCTTTTCCGTGAAGGAAAGGATATGCTGCTCTCCAACTTGCTGGCAGAGGGAGACGCCTTTGACGAACCCCATGCTTCTATTTGAAGCTTTGATCCACTAATCGAACACTCAAATTGGTGTCTTCTATTAATTAATTTACAGCATTGAAATGGAAATTTTGATATTTTCTTGTTTTATATAGTTGGCACAACACTAGGAGCCATGGCTGGAGCTCGGGTTGGATTGAAAAGCAAGAGTGGCTTTCTTCATGGCGCCACAGTTGGAACCCTTATGGGGTGTATTCTCTCTGCCGAAATCTTCAAACTATCACTTGCTTTCTGGGATTCTGATGATTGTGTAGTTAGGTTCTTCATTTCTTTGGTAGGTTGTCTCTGCTTCCTTCCTTGGAACTACACTAGTCATTATGGTGGCTTAGAACTGAGAATTCATATCTTAATCTTTGTCTCCTAAAGATTGAAAAAGTTTCACATTGCCTAAAAGAAAGACTCATACAAGGAAGGCTTAGTCCAGCCATGAATGCTCTGCAAGAAACTCAGGTGATTTTTAGCGAGAAATACGTTATTGATTTGTGGTAATAAAATATATGTAAGTAATTAACTGTTCATTTCAATGTGAATGTGATGCTTCAGGTTGATGGTGTCTTTATAGCAAGCAAGGATGTCCGAAGGACGCAGAAAATTCCAAAGATTGAACTCGCAGACGAAAACATAGTAGATACCTTACGCAATGGAGCATCCTGTTCAATTTGTCTTCAGGTTTTCTACTTTATTGCCGTTCAGTTTCCATATCATTACCCTTCTTGAATACTTTGAAATAGACATGCCCAAGTGCCGGTTTGAAATCAGAATCGAACCAGTTTAAACTGAAGCCAAAACTGAATTAGAATCGATCAAAATCGATAATGAATCAGATTGAAATTGGCTAGTTCAGTTTCAGGTCAAAAAAAAATTGAAAAAAAAAAATTCAACCATTGAATTTAATAAAAACCAGAACTGAACTGAAACTAGGAAGAACTATGGAGGGCCGGTTTCCATCCCCTGAAACTTGAATTGAAACCTGCCTTGGCCTGGCCTACTTTGAAACCTGATGAATTATGTAATTTAAAATCTCTCGTTTCTTGTTTTGTCAGGACTTCGAGGTGGGGGAAACGGTTTGTAGCTTGCCCCATTGCCACCACACCTTTCATCTACCATGTATTCTTAAGTGGTTTGATGGACACTGCTCTTGCCCGTTGTGTAGAACAAGATTATCCAGAACGTGGATCAATGTAGCATGTAAAATGAGAAAAGAACTGCAAAATGCAAGTTAGCATAGAATAGAATGCAATGTGTGAGAATAGATTCTTTTACATCTTGAATTGTACGCATCCTGATCTAGAAATATGATGATGATGATATCAAATTATTGGTTGATGGGTTATTTTGTCTTGTGATAGATATTGCATATGCAAGGATGATTTATATGCATTTATTTTTACTTGACTTGGGATATAAATTTAATACAAAGGGGTTTGGCGTTTCTATATAATTTCCTATCATTTCCAGATGGCCGAAGTACAGAGAAAGGCATTACCAAATAATAACTGAAAAATACAATCTTCGCAAAAGCTCTCGGGGTCCTTAATACAAAGAATTCCATAACTGTAAAAACTAGACAAACAGATGCACTCCAGTTGAGAAACCATACCACTTTAATGGCTGAGCATGAAACTTGGTTGGAGGAACCGCATGACTCATGCCCGCTCTTATTGAGAAATGGATTAAAATGAGCGGAAGGCAAAACCACTAGCTCTATCAGCTCAGTTTGTTGAGTCACGGCTGTAATACTGGTCTAATGTCTTTGCTGGAATTCGGTGAAGAAGCTCACGAGGGAAGATACGAAGTAGTGTCCAGGCCAGATCAAGTGACTGGAAGATGTTACGAGTGTCATATGCACCTTGTGTCACAAATTTTCTCTCAAACTTATCCAGAAACTCTAGATAAAGCTGGTGGCCAAAAGAAGAAGGGGGTGGGGTGTGGGGGGGTGAGGAGAATATATTAGTATTTACCAATAATAAGTTGCATTGGATATAGAAAACAACCAAAATACACAAACGCGCGTGCACACTTAAAGCTATGCACACATAAAAAAAAGTCCTGTACATGCATCATACCAAGCAAAACTCCCATCAATTCATGAACACAGAGAGAGAGAGAGAGAGAGAGAGAGAGAGTACCAAATCCTCAGAAGAAAGAGCTTCCTCTCCAACCACAGCTTTCATTGCCTGTACATCTTTTCCAATAGCATAATTTGCATATAACTGCAGTTCAAAATCAAAGAGCAATTGAGTAACAGACCTTAAACAGAAATATGAAGTGATATGGAAAAAGGAAAAGAAAACACACACACCTGGTTGGACACATCAGCATGGTCTCGACGAGTCATTCCCTCACCTATAGCACTCTACATATTAAAAACAATAAAGCTTAACAATGAATTCCCTACTTGTGTATCTATCAGTGAGGAGGTGTTCTTAGCATGAAGAAATGACATGTATTTACCTTCATCAGCCGTGAGAGCGATGGAAGCACATTAATAGGCGGGTATATCTGCTCACAAGAAGAATCCACAATTACAAAGGACTAGTCCTAAAAAGACCTTTCATACGTTTTGCACAAAATAGTCACAAACTCATACATCACTATGTCCTGTACTTGAGATTTATTGTGCTAACAAAAAAAAAAAAAAATTTGCATGCAGATCATTGAAACAATAGAAAGTGTATATCATTCTTGCAAAGGAATGGTAGGAAATCAACTTAAATTGGCAGAGATGCTTACAAAGGAAATTAAACATGGACAAGGGTACAATTTTTGATACCTGATTAAGAAACAATATTTTAAGAGATATGGGTACAAATTAACAGAGTGTAGGTGTCCAAATCACCTGCCGATTGTAAAGTTGCCTATCAATGTATATCTGACCCTCAGTAATATAACCGGTAAGATCTGGGGTGGGGTGTGTGATGTCTGTTCAAAGACCAAAATCAACCGTAAATACAAGTAGAATGATATGCTAGGCAGAACGTTCTTTTAGGAATGTGCTTTTTGGAAAATGAAAAAACTTACCATCATTAGGCATAGTTAAGATTGGAATTTGAGTGATAGAGCCCTTTCGGCCTTCAATACGCCCTGCACGCTCATAAATTGTTGCCAGATCAGTATACATATACCCAGGATATCCACGCCTTCCAGGCACCTCTTCTCGAGCAGCAGATACCTGGGGCCAGAATTGACAGCAGTAGGTTATGTCAGTCAATTGCATAAATTCTGGTAAACACATGGCAGAAAAACTGAGATAACTTCATGTTCCAAAGTTTTTTTTTGTCTATTGCACTGATTATTAGTTAAAGCAATATGTAACATGTCCAGAACACTTGACAACATAAATTTGTTACCTCACGAAGAGCATCAGCATAGGAACTCATGTCAGTCAGTATAACTAGAACATGCTTCCCACATTCATAAGCTAAATATTCTGCAGTTGTGAGAGCAATTCGAGGGGTGATAATTCTCTCAATAGTGGGATCATTGGCCTACACAACAGTAATATATTGACACATATGAATGTTTATAGTAACCGCCATTTGATAAAGAAAAGGTAGACAATAACCATACCAAAGGAAGAATTGGAGATCAATTTATTTAAAGTTACCAAATTTAAGAAAAGGGTCACTCTCTCCATTGACCCATTTTCCTCAAAATCACGCTTGAAAAATTGGGCTGTCTCCATGTTTACACCCATAGCAGCAAATACGATGGCAAAATTGTCCTCTTCCACATCCTACAGAAAAAGTCATGGCACAGGGTAAAACAATTATGTGTTTCTCAAATTCACTAAAAAGAACTATAAATAAGGCAAAGAAAAAGTAACTAATGTCCACATCTCAAATAAGGCAAAAGCATATTAAATAATGCAATTTGAATAACTTTTATCCAAACTACAATAATTTCTTTTCCTTCAAGCTCAATTTTCCAACTAAGAGGACAATTCTGAACAAAATTGTATCTTAAAAGTCACATCCCCTTAGAATGATAATCAACCTGATGAATTATGTGGAACTGAAAATGTAGAATAAATAATTGGACATGAACAGTTGGTAAGGAGCAATTCTGACAATACATTAATAAAGAAACAATTACATTGAGGTCAAGTGAATGAGATCCATAAAAACATATGAAACTCGCTTCTAACCAAACAAATAAGAATAACTGACCTCCTCAAGCATACTTCTGAATTCCAGAATCATCACTTACAGCACTAGAAGGCATAACATACCTCCAAGAGATTTCCAGATTTTTCAAGCCTCTTTACAAGACCAGCCTGGCGACAGATCTGCGCAGCTATTTCATTGTGAGGAAGACCAGCAGCAGAAAAAAGTGGAATCTTCTGACCACGAGCAATGGAATTCATGACATCAATGGTAGAAATTCCTGTCTGTATCATCTCTTCAGGATAGGTTCTTTCACTGGGGTTGATGGAGCTTCCTGAGAATGACAGCCAAAGGCGTTGTAATCAGAACCAAAAATAACATAAAATTTCAAGCATCCAATGATAGTGCAAATAAAATGAAATCCATAATTTATCATACCAGAAATGTCTAGATAAGCCTCTGGCAAAATTGGAGGACCATTATCAATGGGTTTTCCAGAACCATTAAATATGCGACCAAGCATATCCAATGATACAGGAGTTTTCAAAACCTGCAGAATAAACATCATACGAGAGAATGGCACTAAAAAAATGGAGTTCAAAGAAGAACTAGATATCAAGTAAGGAGAACAGCCCACAATTTCAATATGTATTCACAAATGGGACATAAGCATATGAAGCAGGAAAGGAAAGCTAGCAAGGCATGTGAATATGGGACACAGGCATGTATAATGAGAAGAAAAACTAATACCCCTCCACCCCCCGCAACCACTTTCTCCAAAAAAAAAAAAAAGTGCATATAGTTTAATATGCAAAATTATCTTCCTTAATGAGAACTTTAAAACTAACAGCTAACACTACAACTAAAAGAAAAAATTGATTAAATAATCCATGAAATATATACAAGTGCTAAATAAACTAAGTTAAAAGGAATGAAGTAAGCTTCTAAAAGTACAAAATCTTGCTCCTTGCTGCTTTAAAAATCCTAAATATTTTATCAATTAAAGTAATTTATAGAAATTGAGAAAGATCTCAAAAAATTCCCCCCCAATCCAGAATTCAAAATTTTCGAGTTGAAAAATGGAAAACCTCTCATTCTCATATATAACATCAAAAGGGTGTAGAGCAGAAATCCTGGCTGAAAAATGTATTTAATTTCATCAAGTAGAATGTAGTTCAAATGTGTCTGAAAAAAAAAAGAAAATTTCCTTTGACCATAATTGCAGGTACACCATCAATCTAAGCACCAATCAAATTACTGAAACTATGGATTTCAAAGATTCTTGTATTTTGTACAAATTGAAAATGGTGCCACTCAGACGTTTACCAACATGTCTCAACAAACAGTTGAACACCCAAATAACTGTACCAAACTAAATCCAGAAAGAAAGAAAGCTTTGTACCTCTCCTGTGAATTGCACAGTTGTGTATTTGTTGTCAATACCAGATGTTCCTTCAAAAACCTGCAAAACGGAAAAACAGAAAACCAGATTGTTGATATTAAATCAGAGGAATGGTCAATTCTGATTGTCCAGACTCATGAGATAATGAAAGCTCATTGAGCAGCAGCCTTCAATCAAACATGGTGAAGAAATTAGGCATAAGCCAAAGGCCCTTGTACAAAGAACAGTAAGTCAAATTGTCTCCCAGTGTAATGATAGAAAACTACACGGCAGGGTTAAGGAAGAAAAACTCACATGATCTTGCTGTAAGTCCAGGTGTCATACATTGCAATTGCATAAAAATAAAATATTAAAAAAAAAGTGAACATAAAATTACGTTCTTGATTCTATCTAGAATTATGAAAAGTGTGACCTTTCAACAGGTATGGAATACGTGGACACAGAGCATGGAAAGAATGAAAATGATTGTATATGAAATGACTAGGCTGCAGCAACCCACTGGGCTGCTGCTGATTAACAGCTATTAATTTATGCACCCTAACTCAAGGCTGCAGCACCAGAAATATAATGATAGCCTAATAAAAGTCCAAGATAAAAATTAAACATAATAAGAAAAAAAGGAAAAAAAAAAAAAAAGCCATTATTCGGGGAAAAGAGAAAGAATAGAAATGTGATAGAATCAGAAGAGGAAAAAAACAGTAACACTTAAGTCCGCACCATTCACTGGTGGATCCCATCTTTTCAGTTCTTTTTATTTTTCCCCATTTATTTCCGCACCTTGCTCAGGCCACACCCTAGCAACCAAGTAAGTTTAGAGAGAAGCCCATGATTTAGGTGCAAATTATAATCGATCAATTGAAATTTAAAAACAAAACCTGAGAAAACCAAAGATTTTAGTAGTAATACATATTCGAGTCATGCTCAATTAACAATAATTTTTTATGGACAACTAACAAACAATTTTTATATCAAAATGGGTGGAGAGAGAGAGAGAGAGAGAGAGAGAGAGAGAGAGAAGGGGAGGAAGCAGCTTCTCCTATGCTTCTGGGGCTTTCATGATAACCGGACAGAAACACTAGAAAAAAGAGTTACGAAAGCAAGCACTGTAATCCAATGAACCCAACCACAAGATAAATGACAAATAAACTTTAGCCTGCTATGTCTAGACACAAAAACACAAGCTTACAACAGCAGCAAATACCACACCTGCACGACAGCTTTCTCCCCATCAACTTCTAAGACCTGGCCACGCCGAGTTGTTCCATCTCCCAAGCGAATATTAACAATCTCCTGGTACTTTGGACCCTGAAACATTTGAAAGATTATGGTATAATGTAATTACATAGATATCAATTTAGCTAAAGCACAGCGGTCACAGAAGAAGACAGCAGATAAGGGACATAAACCTTGACTTTGTCGAGAATAACCAGTGGCCCGGCAACACCAGAGACAGTTCTATACTCTGCAAATAAAAAATAAGAAGCAAGACAGAAGCTTTTTAGCAAGAAAATAACCAAGATCAAATCAGATAAACAATTCAATCGAAGAACATGCAAGAACTCACCCATTCCAATCTCTAGAGTTCCCTCCTCCATATCAAAACTCTTCTCTGCCGCTCCCATCTTTCACGTCCAATCTGATTGATCAAAAAACAGAACAAGGAATTGATTTTGACACCTAAAATCTCCAATCGAAGGAAAGCAAAGACAAATCAATACCTTATTGGATCCAAACAAAGGAAATTCACTAACACAGAGTAGAATTGAAACCTTGAACAGGAACTTTAAACACAAAACGATGAATAAAGTTTGTGGACATGAAATTAAAAATCTAAAAGCAAGAAGAGATCCGATAAAGTTAGGAGAGAGGACGTACGATAAAGGCTCTATCAGAGGAGAGGTTCAGTTTCAGCTTGAATTCAACCGCAATGACGAAAAATGGGAAAATTTCTTCAGGAAATGAACTCGCTACGGTTCGCTACTCGATCCGGTTTTTTCCCCGTTGACATATGTGTGTAAGTGGGTTCATGGTTCAGCATAACGGATGTGCGTTTTAATTAACTTTAATATGTTTTAATTATAAAAATTTTAAATAGTAAAATAATTAATTTGTTTACTACAAAAGATTTATTTTGAGTTAAATTGGAATTGAAATATAAGATTTCAAAATGAATTTGATATTATTACGTTACTGTAAAAGAAAAATATCATCAGATATACTTTTTATTTTTTTAAATCAAATTTATGCAAAATATCTATTAATATATCATTTTATGGGTAGGTAAATGAAGAGGAAGAATATGGGGGAAGGAAACTACAAAGAAGCTTCTTGATAATTGTCGTGGCCATTAGCCAGGCAGCGTGGCCTAACACATGACTCGCTAGAACTAGAGGACAACGTGTCCACAACTTTTACGTGGGAAAAGCCAAACCAATCAATAACATACATACAAACATTGCATATTTTAAATGTAATGCCCAACAATCATAATCTAATTGTTTTTTTTATTAATATGTGGGAAGAGAAAAAATTAAACCCAAGTCTCTCAAGTCTAATATAAGATTTACAGATGGGCTCAATAGACAGAAAAAAAAAGAAAATTATCGTTAAAAAAAAAAAATTCACAAGTTCTCTCTGATCCTGGTGCGCAAAAAGTTTACCCCAGCCTCCAGATGTGGGGAAGAGTTAGTTGGGATTTTGGGCCTTGGAGGGGATTGTTTAGGGATAGGGAGAGAAAATGGTCATCCATTGGGTTCAACTCGAGATGGCAGGAACTTGGTCCGTTTATTTTGCATTATAATCGCCGTATTTTATAGAACTTAATTTTAATTTAATTTTATAAAATCCACTCCTCCAAAAATTGAAGGTCTTCAATTTAATCTGTTAATCTATCGATTATTATTAATTATTTTTTTATTATAATAAATTTTATTAAATAAAATTAAAATTCAATAAATTTTTTATTATAAAAATACTAATAAAGTTGAATGACCATGGGTTGGATCATGATAACCGCCTATTCTCTGGTCTACCATGAAATTATAGGTAAATCTATTCTCCTGTAAGAGGAGTTTATGATCGTAAATTCACCTGTGAAACCAACCCAAAATCGAATGATAGAAATTCCATTAAAATATAGCATTGATCTTCAGGAAAATAACAGACAGTGGCGTATATTATTCCCAAAACATATACCAAAACGTGGTCTAGGACCTATTGTTTCCCAAGTACGGAAATGGGAGAGGCAACCAGGTTCCAACAACTGAAAAATAAGCAGGCAACCAAACTGAAGAAAAATCAGATGACTTGTATTCCAGCAATTATTCTGTTTGTTTACAATTTGCCTATTGGGAGTGATGCATTGCCCGCTGCAGCTATCCCTTTGTTATCCCCTACTAAATTTGTAAGTACAAAAACTTATCTTTTAGGACCAATCAAGGTCAACTTCCAACCTAAATCCCCGGTTAGAAGACCAAAAAGGGCCCATTAAATGAGGAATACAAAAAATAAAATAAAATCATCAAGCCTAAGTAATAATATTTTTCTATGCTACGTTTGAGGGATCAGGGATGCACCATTCTTGACTCTTGTATCAGGAATTTTAACACCATTCACCACAAATGATCCACATGATACATGTCCTCCTATCCTGCTGAAGGCAAAAGATTAAAAACATAATAATGATAACAATAACTAGTTCAACTAGCACTAGCATTCTTACTTCCAATAACTGCCACCATTTTAATTTTCATGTAATGCAACACCCTCTATAAAAATAATTAAAAAATTCAACACTCTGCAACACATCAAATTTCATCAACACCCTAAACATGCATTCTTCTGCCAGGTTGCTAATGCCAATTCTAACAACCTAAGAGAAGTTTGTGTTTATTTAAAATAAACTAAGACAGCAAATATTAAATAAAAAAAATATAACAAACAATGACTTAATCTACCATGAATTACTCCTTCAGGCACTGAGAATTACCTCTACTAATAATGGATCAGACCTTGTATTCTCCAAGATGCATCCACTTTGTTGCTGACCATTTGTTCCCTCTAATCACAGGACAACTACCTAAGACAAGGCAGAAAACGAATTTAAGGCAACTGGATTATTAGAAGAGCTACCAAGTGAGAGAGCGTTTTGGTCCTAAAATCTTTTACTTGGAAATAATTTTTGGTCCTGCCATAAGAACATAATCTAGGACTGACATTTCTTCTGAAACATTGAAAAACTGCAGAATCATTATTGAATCTTAGTTTAAGCTGTCAACTGTTTGTTAATGAGTGATTGCTAACCATGCAAACTTGAAGGATCTACCGTAGCATCAGGACTTGTGCTCCAAAACAGCAATGCATTACCCATTTTCGGTTTCACTGAAAGGCCCTGTTTGCCACATTCAGACAACTCATTCCACCATGGCACAGAGCTAATGTTTCCCTTAGCTGCAGGAAACACTGTCTCACCCCCTTCTTCAACATCTGACCTGCAGCAGGACAGGAAAAACAGGGGAAGAGGAAATATGTAAGTATTGTTCCAAGACAAGCAAAAACAAATTTAAATACCATGCCTTCCAAAGGAGATAACTTACAGATACATTAGAACAGTTGCTGTCCGTTGGCCCCCATTCTTAGTGTTGAACTCATCAAGAAAATAATCATAGTGAGCCTCATACTTCTGCCCAACTTCATAATGAAGAACTTGAACTCCTTCTCCATGCTCTGTAGGTCATCAAGTAATTTCAAATAGGCACTAGCTGAAGAATTAGAAACTAGTTATAGTTCAGAGTACAGTAGATACAGTGAACCATTACACACATGCATCACTATTGTTCTACTCGTTAGTGACTTAAATATCCTCTTCAAAATCGTCTACATGAAAAGCATACATTAAATTCATATTAGAGCTCGTCGCAAATGACACTTAAAATTCAGGGAAAAAAATACACAGCCTAGTATATTCAAAATACTTCAAAGCATTTATCCTTCATGATAAAACAGTAAATAAAACTTAAAATAGTCATGTCACGCTTGCAGGCCATATAAATATAGGCTGAAAGGTTCAGATTGTGTATAGCTAAGAAGTGGTTTGCGCAGGTATTTTGCTTACCGCCTGCCCCCAGCAAAGCTTTTAGCAAAAAGTTTTAAACATTGAGAATTCATTTTCTTTAAAAAAAAGCTTGAAATACTTCTTTAACAAAATATTTTGAAATGCAGCAGACAAAATGAACTACTGGGTCTGGCATACAAAATGTCATGCGCTTAGTCAGCATACAAGATACTGCTGGTCTAACATCCTAAGTTTATTGTTTCAAACCAAATTAAACATTTGTTAATATATTTTTGAATGTCATACCTACAGGAATAAAAGAGAAGTCCGCTATCCTTTTTTCAATGCTCCTAATAATTTTATCCCGTCCTCTCCTCAGAAACATTCCAGAACTTGTACGAACCCTGCAATTGAGTGTCTACAAATTAATTTAGCATGTAAAATTAAGAAGATAATAGGGCTGTTCATGGTCATATCAGATTTTTATCAAACCCAACCCAGTTAAAAGTCAGCTGGGTCAAAATTTTAAACAACCCTAGAAGACAGTGCATATCCTCATAATTCATCTATTCTATGAAAGAGTCGAAATAGGAAATAAGAAATGTATACCTGCTATCTTTGCTTCGACCTGTCTTGCTATCCACCACAGTTGACTTTGTCATGTGTGGTTTGGCCAGAGCTATTAAGTACTCACATTCTTCCTTTGACTGTTAACATAAGCATCCAAGGTCAAGATTTTAAAGACAACCAAAATTATGCTTCCATCAATTAAGTCATGCCCATTAAGCACTTGGTTTGATACGTAACAGAATTTTATTGTTAAGACTAGAAAGGAATACTTTTTAAACCTCAAACCAAGTAAAAAAGAAGCTTTTCTGTTCACTGCTAAATCATAAAAGACATACCATGGTAGAACAAGTTAAATGTCACATGAAGATGAATCATAAGAATCATTGATTTGACACATTTATAACTGTTGCATTGTTTACAAAAACAAGGGAATGTTCAGCCAATTATCAATTATGGGCAGAATTTCTTTGTAAGGATGTTATTCCTAAAGCTTCAAAAATAGAATCCACATCCTAGGAGCGAATTTTGCACCCTAAAGGATAACTATAGGTGTTACTGCCGGTTTTTCACCCACCATCTTGATGAGCTAGCAACTTATGGCGAATCGCACAATACTTCAAATGAGTTGTCAAGCGCACGCCAATCCTACTAATTCAACCATATCAAGGCATTTAAAAACTCTATAATTATAGAATTCTTGATAATGTAAGCGCCGTTAGCCACAGGAGCTCTGCAAAAATTTTCATAGCCTCTGTAAAGTGCCAATCCATCAATATTATATTGCATGAAATGTAATGGACCAATGCATCACGCCAGATTTCACATAACTGACTCGTTTCTCACAAGCTAAAGAACAACATTTTATAAAGCAATTTAATCGCAAAGACTCAAATATGCCCCTTGATAGCTGACCAACAATTTCAACAAAGCCCAAAACCTCATACAGTTTGTGATTTAATTGAGAAAATAGATTCCATACAAAATTTTATTTTAAAACAGACAAATAATTAAAATTTTAGAGACTAACCAAGAAATTGTGATAAAGAAATGCTCGAGGCTCCCAAGAAAGAATTTCAGTCCACTGCTCTCCTCTCTTTCCCAAACCATTATCATCTCTGCATCAAAATCCCGCCAAAATATTTAAACACGACATAATAAGGAGGGAAAAAAAAAATCAAAGAATCACCATCGACTTGTCTATTAATAGAAAATAAATTATTACTAGAAAAAACCAAAAAAGAAAAATACCTTTCAACGGCCAGACGTCTGTACGAAGTAGTGAGATCATTGGGAGAGGCATCGTCGCTGCTTATGGGAAGGGAGAAAATCCCAAGACCCAATAGCATCAACAGAATCACCGTTAGCATAAAAAGCATCTTCAATACCATCGACAATGTCGACCATTTCCTCACTTGTATCCTTGAGTATCTCAGCTTCACCATTTCCTAATTAGTTTCTAAACCCTAATTAATCAACCAAAGCATGCCAAAATGAAAAGGAAAACTACTAAAATTTACGCAAATTTCAGTTTATATTAGCTTCAATTTGTATGTAAAATTTGTGAGATGTGGATGGAGGTATGAGGTACCAATGGCGATCAGTGTTAAACGACCGGCGGTTGGTGGCAGTGGCGATGCGATGGTGGCTGATTTAAGAAGTCTGTTATGATTTCTCGTTATATATAAGAATTTCCAATTATGGCGTGTTAATTTGGACAGGGGTTCCTCCTGACTAAATTATCCCTCGCTTTATAGAAGGCATTGTGCATTCTTGTTCGTATGTCGGTGTGTTAATGATGGGTTTTTTTGTCATTTCAGATATCGCAGTTGCTGTGTAGACCTTCTTGCTCTGTGGGCAGCACAAGGTTTCCGCAGTCTCCGCCGTTTGGTTAATTTCTCTGGGATGAAACATGGATTGGGAAGTCAATGGTAAGGTTGTTATTTCCCCACAGATTCTTTATACAGTGTGGCTTTTGCCAAAATAAAAAAAAATTCTAATTGTATTTAATTTATAATAAAATTGACATAATTAAAAAATTTAAATAAAGCTAAATCAATAAAGAATAAAAATTATTACGCAGCAGCGTTAAAACTCAGGTGGGAGAGCTTTGCTGCCCTTGTGGTCCTATCCAGCTCGAGCCTAGAGTAGTCTGCAGTCAAAAGCTGTGGGATGCTAGGTGATCTCTAATAAAAAAAAATAAAGAATAAAATTATAAATCTATAAAAGGTATAAAATTCTTTGTGACATATAATTAATTATAAAGAAATAAATAATAAATTATTGATCTCTCATGAGAGGGGTAGATTTAGATTTAAAATCAATTTATTATTCATAAATTTATCAAATCCACATAACATATCTACTGTGATGATCCGATCTCATGGGCCAGATCGATACTAGGATCTGGACCGATATAAATCCCTCGAGCTTGTAATAAATTTCACTATTCCCAAACTTATAACTATGACTAAAATTAAAGTCTAATATGTAAATAAAAATAAAATAAAATATTATAAATTTATTTAGTCAACTCAATTCGATTTCTATCAAAAATCTCCTACTAGAGGAGTCTATCTCAACACTGACACACAGTATGTACAAACTATTTCATATCATTAATTTTTCATTAATTAATACAATGCATTTATAAACCAGCATCACAGTGGAGTTCTAGTAAATAAATAAATAAACGCAATAAAAACTATTAAATTAAGAAGCATAACCTGCAAAGAAAAATACAGGTTAGACTCAAAAAATAAACTTGCTCATCCTGCGACCTGGAAAAAAAAAATTTGAACATAAATGAGTGTTCGACTTAGAGAGTTTAGATATTTATTACATATGCAATTTCTATAACTATCTAAAATTAGTGCAATCCTACAATGAAATGTAAATCTATCACATATAAAGATGATTCATTTAATATTTGCATAAGAAGATAATTTAAAACTACTCACGCACTCAATGTGTTACATCAATATATATATATATATATATATATATATATATAAATTGATCATCTATACAGCTTTCTTAATATAATATCGGTTAGTTATGACAACTCAAGCCAGACTTTCACTTAATAATTTAAGTGCTGGGGCTAGCGATATCAACTCAATACTGTGCTCACCCCATCTTTTCATATCCATAAGGACTAGGTTCCAGCTAGACTAGCTCAAGCTGCGACTATCCGTCCAATCCATATCCATTTATACCATATATAAATAACACGCTCAACTTTAAATTATCCTCAGGACGGTAATCATAAACAAATAACAATAATTAAATATGCAGCAACTAAATGGCCCTTATATATTAAGTATTTATTTGCACAATTAAATATTTATAAAAAATGAATGAGTATGCCAGATATATATAATTAATACTAAAATTATGCAAATAATCAATATTCAACTCACAGACTGGTCAACCCGATTGCAAATGGTCCGGTTGGAGAGAATAAAGGCTAGTTGGTATCGATTACCTATACAGACACACTGATATCTATCAATTTACTAACAAAATTAATTAATTAATTTAATTAAAGAAACAAGAATAATTCATAACCAAAATTTCGGTAGAGTCTCCCCTATAACTAGACTTAATCCCCTTGAAAGAAAAATATAACAACAACAACACATAAGGCCTCATGCATACAACAACAATTATAATGCCCAGCTAGGGCCTATAAGAATTATAATCTAGGTCAAATCCTCTAAACTCCAGCTTTGGTTCCTAACTCCTCCACAACCCAAATAATTATTTTTAGTACTTCAAAAATTATAAAAATATTTATGGAGGTCCTCTACATCGTCCTTATATTAATTAAAGATATTTTACTTAATTTTACTAAGCCATGAATATTTTACAGATTTAACCAGCTAGTTTAATCAATGCACAAAACTACACAACTTGAGTTAGGAACTGCCTTCATAAATTCTACTACTTGAAATGTATTTAGAACGTCTGAAAATGCTACGAACAACTGTAAACATAACCTCTTTCTAAGACAGCTCATCGGATGCTCAGACAATAATGTAAACTTAGTTTTGAGTGTTGGTGAGCTATTGTCGATCTGATCGCACCTAAACGAAACCCATAAATTGTTAATAATTATCATGTAATTATATTTAATTTACAGGCATTGAAAAATGTAAAAAATCTCATCAAACGATCTAGACTATTAAATGATTGCCTTTTTCAAATAGTGTCTGATCGGAGTGGGGATTGTCCCATGGTTTTGTCGCCCTAAATTCATCATTGGTCTCGGATTATCGATCTGACAGTTGAATCAGCTAGAATCTCACCGAAAAGTGGCGAAAACTCACTTTTTCTCTCTCCTTGGAACGACGAGCTGTTGGCGGCGGTTTGGAGCATCACCAGTCGAGAAAGGTGCACCTAGCTTTGGGGAGGTGAACACCAGTGAAAGCATGGCCGTCCAGTATTGAAAACGTCGAGAATCGGGATTCAAAGCTCCAATGATGCACATACTTCTCTCTCTCTTCCCTTGCGTTTTGGTTGCAGGAGCTTGCTGCGGGGACGCTGCTGGAGGTTGCTGATGGTGAGGGTGGTGGTCGAAGTGCTGGCTGACGGTGATTTGGCCCCTAGTCGGAGAAAGAGAGAGAGAGATAGGGGTGAGGCAAGGGAGAAATCGGGGAGAGAGAAGGGGGGGTAGTTCTACTACATTTTTTATTGTTTTTTAAACTTTTAATTGCATCATAGGTTTCAGAACTTTTCTAACTTATTCATTTAGGTCATTTTTGTCTCTTCAAATAGGTCCAAACTACTTTCATTATACTCTAAAAAAATTTAATTACTTTTACATAAAACATAATTTAATTTTTAAACAATTCTAATTGAATTTGATAATAACAATATTACAAATAACAATTTAAAATAATAATAGTAATAGTAATACATGTAAAATAATATTCATAAAATATTGTTATTATTATTATTATGAAAATACTAATCTAACACCATAAATAAAATAGTAATAAATTAATAGTCTAATTAAATATATTTTATATATAACAAAATATCAGGTTGTTACATCTACTGCTTATCATATATTATTATTATTATTATTAATAAGAAAAAGTAGTTTTTAAGTGTATTAATTATAAAAATATAAATTTATTGCATTATATTATTTATTTATTTTTAAAATAAATATATAAGAATTAATTTAATATATTATATCACTTATTATATTATTAAAATAAACATATAATTATTAATTTATTATATCATATTATTTTTTTATTATTGAAGTAAGAAAATAATTAAATTTCTTAAAAAAAAGAAAAATAATTAAATAACTTGAAAATGTAGTTATGAAATAATCAAGTAATTACTATTATTGATAAAAAAATCTTATAATTTTAAGTTTTTAGACATAAAAAATATATTTTTTCATAATAAATAAATATTTTATATTGTTAATAAAAAATATTTAAATAAAATTGCAATGTGCTAAGGTGTTAAGATTGTAAATGAAAATGATAGAAATAAACAAATATCAGTAGTATTAATTTTCAAGTTATATGAAAAATGATGATATAGTCTAAATAAAAATTAAAATAAAATCAATTGTTAGTTGATGAAAATAATTTTAAAAATATAATTAATAAAACTGTAACTGATGTGTTTCATATCAATTGCACTCCAAAAGGTTTCAAAGGAGCATAATCAACCCTTAAGGGTTATTTCAATTTCAATTTTCATCAAATTCAATTGTTGAGATTTTTTTTTTAAATTTAAAAAGACAAAAAATATATAAATTGGTTTGAATTAAACTGTTTGATTGTAGTCCAATTCCAATTTAGTTCAATATGATTTTGATTAGTTTTAGTCCAATTTTAATTTTGGTTTAAATTGATTTGATTTGATTTAATTTTGATTTGAAATTAATTTTTTTCTAAAAGTTAACTTTTTTTAAGAATTCCAATATTCAATTTGACATCTTGAATGGATTGAGTTAAAATCAACATTAAGGCCATGCTTAGTAGGTGTAATCAAAATTATAATGTAATTATAATTACATTGTGTATTTAATTATATTGTTTGATAATTAAAAAAAATAAACAAAAAATTAACTTAATGAAATGTCAATTACTAATGTAATTAATTATACTTAAAGTAATGCAATAATTATTACATATAAAAATAAGAGTAATCATCACTTATTTTAATTTTTTTATTTATTGTCTATACTATCATTATTATCACTACTTAATTATTATTATCATCACTATTATTATCTTGTCATCATTACCACCACCACAACAATTACCACTACCATCACCATCCTATTATAACTACTGCTATCACTATCACTGTCACTTAATCAACTACCACCTCACATTGCCACTATAACTACCATCATCTAACTATTGTTGAAGTCGACAGCATCACAACTACCGTTTGACTATTAATCACTATAATTATTAATATTTATTATTAATATTATAAATAAATTAAATATTAAAATAAAAATTATCATTATATAGAATAATATAATAACAATTACATTACATTATAATTTTAATTATATTATATAATTGATTGCATTATATTAGTAAATTTAACTAAGATTAGAAGTGAAATTGATAATTTAACAAGTTGATTAATTAAAAAAAAGAAAAAATTTAAAAAATATTTCAATTATTAAATTATCTTAATCTAAATTAAACTTAATCAAAATCACTCTGGAGCTGAAAATCGTTGTCACCTCCGGCAATGGGGTCACTGACCCAAGCCATAGCATAGGTCTTCTTTGTTCACCACCCGTCTAGATAGATACATAACGCAATGATTAGAAAGTAGGCCAAAATCATTGAAAAGCAGCCTTTCTGCACCTTTTGTTTTGAATTCTTTAGCCAGAGGCAGAAGCACTTGAAAAAGGCATGGGCATGCCTTTCATATTTACACATATTTATTATATTTTTAATTATTTTATAAATATTATTATTTTTTACGATTTAAAAATAAATTATCTCCTGAGAAATTAATATGTATACGTAATACATTTATATCATATAAGAAGTAAATAATTGTCCGAGCTCTAGGAAATTTTTGCTAAAAATGATTATAATAATTCCCTGTTAATGAATTTCCGCCGCTTTGACGGACAAATAATGCGGACCAATTGCGAATAACTTAAAATTCAGGGGAATAATTGCAAAATTCGAAAACTGGTCTCACAACACAATTTTTCTACTCATAGTTGGTATGATGATCGTTTTCTTCTGTTTCGTGGCCTTCAGCTTGGTGTGATTCTGCTTCTTCAGATTCCTTTGCACATTAAAAATGGCGACACAAGCTGTATGGCAACCAAAGGAAGAAGGCCTGAGAGAGATATGTGGTCTACTCGAACAGCATATTTCGCCTACTTCTGATAAACCTCGCATTTGGCAACAACTTCAGCACTTTACTCAAATCCCCGATTTCAACAACTATCTTGCTTTTATTTTTGCCCGCGCTCAGGTATTTCTTTTTTGAATTTTTTCAGTTCTCCAAGTTCTTAGGCAACTAGGGGTTTTATTATTTTTTTTTTTCTAGCTTAATCCTGGAAAAGTTTTTTGAATTTTCTCGGGGATTCTAAGCATGTTGGATGGGTTTGTCCGTGTGTGATTAAAAAGGGAAAAAAGTGCAATTATTTTTTAATTTCTTAGCTGTAGTTGATTATAATTTGCCAATATCAATTTGAATCGGTGACTATTGTATACATTTTACACTAACTTTCTCTCAAGCTGAGATGAAAGAAATACCCATATATTCTCAGAAATTCTTTACGGAATTCATTCATTAACTTTAGACTTCAAGAGAAGGAAGAGGATACACTTGTTTCTTGGAACATTTGAGAGATAGTATGAGAGGATGTCCATTGTTTAGCGTTTGTCTTTCTAAGATGCTACATTGATGTTCATAAGCTTTTTAAGTTCTTGGGTTCGTAACATATGTATTTTGATGTATGGAATGGTATGGATATTGTTAAGAATGATTTCAGGAAGTTCAAAAGGATATGTTCATATAAATCTTAAAGTTGGCTGCTCGTGGATCTTCTTTAACTAAATGGTTTTGATAATTCAAATTATTAGATTATATAACATTTGGTTTTGTTTGACCAAACTTACTCCCTGTTTCATCGGAGAGGTTAGGATGTGATCATTGGAATCATGGGCGAAGGAGTGTGTATTAATAAACGGGCAAGCCTCCATGCTGAACAGGGTTTAAAACTCCATTACAGGCCATTTTGGTTTGGTTTGCCAACACTTATTTGCCCTTTAATTTTCTTGTGCATTGCCGAAGTGGGATTTGTTCTCGTAAGCCATATATTCCAACAGGAATAAATTAGAATATGGTCTTGAAGTAGCATCCCAATTTGTATATCTTGTTTAATTCCATGTTTTTTTTTTATATTCTTCCTATTTTTCCCCCTCACTGTTTCCACTGATCTATATTGATTTCTTCTGTTTTAATTTCCTTAGCAATAATTGAAGTTTATAACCTGTTTCAACTTCCAGTTTTTGCTCTTGCTCAGTTATAAAGTAGTTAGATAATGTTCCCAAATATGTAAATCTAAAGTATGTGATCTTATGAGACATTAGGATTTAGGAATAAACTTTTTGTGGTGAAATGCAAAATGTATGCACGCAAATCTAGAATCCAATCTTTTTATTGAAAATCGATATTTACTTTATAAGCTCAAATATTTTCTTCATTCCAATGCATAAGGATGAAATGTTGGATCACATAAGATCCATATCCATATTTGTGAACCTTGTAAGTCTTTTACTTTTGATTGTTGTATCTCAGTTGACAATTTGTTTATTTGGTTTGCTTTCCAAGCAGGGCACATCAGTTGAAATTCGACAGGCTGCGGGTCTATTGCTCAAAAATAATCTAAGAAGTGCTTTCAAGTCCATGGATCCTGCGTATCAACAATATATAAAATCAGAGCTGTTACCTTGTTTAGGAGCAGCGGATAAGCACATTAGGACTACAGTTGGAACAATTATCAGTGTCATTGTTCAGCAGGAACGAATTCTTGGCTGGCCAGAGCTGTTGCAAGCTCTTATGCAGTGCTTGGACAACAATGATATCAACCATATGGAAGGTGCAATGGATACTTTATCCAAGGTAAGGCTTGCTTCCCTCAGTCATCATTGTAATTTAGATTGAATGACAACAATGATGTTTATGAAATTCAGATCAATTCATGTTGCTCTTTAATTTTCTAGAGGAGCTTCTTGAAAAGTGAAAAAAAAAAAGATGGTTAAAATGTTATTCTGTGCCTTAATATTCTTTTACAATGCGTGTGGACTGCAGATCTGTGAAGATATTCCACAAGAGCTTGATTCTGATGTACCTGGATTAGCTGGACGTCCTATTGATGTTTTCCTGCCTAGATTATTTCAGGTGACTTAAGCAGATTATTCATTTGCTTGCTTATTCAGTTTTGGTGGTAGAAATCTTTATTCTTTTATATTCTCTTATGGGTCTTGAAGTTGTTGCACCTATTTTTTTCAATTTTTTTTTTCTTAAATCAGTTTTTCCAGTCACCACATGCCTCTCTAAGGAAGCTATCTCTAGGATCAGTAAATCAATTTATTATGCTGATGCCCACTGTAAGAATCCATGCTCCTCTTGTTTTTGCTACATAAAACATTATTGTGTTCTTGGTGGAAAACTTTGTTTTTTTTTTCCTTGTGTATGCGTAGGCTCTTTATCTGTCCATGGATCAGTTCCTTCGTGGCTTATTTCTTCTTGCTTGCGATCCTGCTTCAGACATTCGAAAATTGGTGAGTGGATTCTTTGTGCACCTATACAGCGGTTTTGTGCAACTGACAATATATTACAAATCACATTAAAACTATTTGCCTTCATTGTCTCTTTTTGGTTCTCATATATATACATAATATGAGAAAGGTCAGTTTTATTAAGTTTTATAAGAGTCAATTAGTTGTTTTTCTGTTTGTTATTTATACTTTTTTTAGTCTTATTCCTCATAAATTCTCTATAAAAAATTACATATATGAGTTGGGCTAATTAATCCCTTTGGGAGTGTTGTTATAAAAATTCAAATTCAGGCATAGTGAGATACAATTTATCTTTGACTTGGTTGTTTATACTTGTGTTTGCCACTAATTTTTTTTAATTTTTTTTTCATGAACAGGTTTGTTCAGCATTTGTTCAACTGATTGAAGTTAATCCTTCTTTCCTGGAGGTTCACATCATACTTTATTTCATATTAGTCTAGGATTTCTTCTCTTTTTTATTTAGTTTTATATCTGTTACCTCATCATAATATGAGGGATTTTTTTCCTGGCAATTTATTTTTCTGAAGATCATATTTACTTGCTTCATTAATTGAAAACTAAATAGTTTTATATCATTCATTTTTGTGTTACATGATTGCTTCTTTTTTAATTATTATCTCTAATGTTATTTAGTAGTATTTTACTTCCTTACTGATGTTTGTTATCATATGGCAGCCACATATGAAGAATCTCATTGAATTCATGTTGCAAGCAAACAAGGATAATGATGATGAGGTTGCCCTTGAAGCTTGTGAATTTTGGTATCCCATCAATTCACACTCTTTTATGAATTATTTAATGGACAGCTTTAGCATTTACAATTTTATCCGTTTGTGTGAAGGAGATTAATGCTCTCTACAATACTGGATGATAAATTGTTCCTTCTTACAATAGTCTTATTGTTTTTTTTTATTTTTTATTTTTTTATCTTTATTTTGCTTTGAATAACTAATATTGACTATTATACAATGAAAATATCAAAATTTTGCATTGTGATTTCTAATGGTACGTCAATTTCTTGAAAAAGGCCTAGGCCTTCCTGTGCTTCTTTTGGTTAGTGAAGAAAATAAACCCTTTCTCTTCTTGTGGGAATTTTTGTATATGTAATATTACCAATATTATTCTGGACAACAAAAGAGCTTTGATTATTATCATATTACCTAAATGCCCTTAATCTGTTGGATTTAAAATTTGTAATTGTATTTTGATTGTTTATTTAATTTATAATACTCTTTTCAGCTGTAAGGATTTCTTTGTCTATTATAATAAGTTTTTGATGTAATGGGAATTTGAAGTTGTAAATATAAATATGCTGATCATAATTGACAAATCGAGATTTGAATTGAGAATTGAAATTTTTATTTTGTGAATCGAGAATCGAATCAGAAGATTCAATAAAAATTCTCAAAATTAATTAAAAATTATATATGTTTTAAAAATAAGTAAAATAATATATTACAATGACATATTTTGATAAATACATAATTATTATTTAGCTAATGAGAAGGATGCTTTATAATAGAACAAAATATTCTTATCATGTTATGTGGCTTTATGTTATAAAAGATGAACTCTCTCATTTAAATTTGAACAAATAAAAAATGATAGCGGGTTAAATTAAAATGTTAAAATATATTATTATAAAATGTTATAATTTGACTATTATAATTAGAGAAGTATATTAACATAAAAAAATGAAAAAATAAATAAAAAAGAAAGAAGTGAGAGAAAAGAATGGCTAATGGAAGAAAAATAGCTAAGGAAAGGTTTTATGTACACTTTTCACAGTAAAAAATGATGTAAAATAGTAAATTTTGAAGTTATAGGATTTAACAACCCTCTAGAAAAAGAATCGACTGAATCAGTAGATCCATGTAGATTCACCCGATTTAGTCTTGAATTGAAAGATTCGGTCAAGATTCAGGTACATTTTAGATTCACCATATAGATTCGAATCGCTAGGACAGGGAATCGAATCGAATCGTAAGATTTGAATTGAGAATCATAAAATTCTAACAGTGATGCTGTACACTTCATCTTGTCAAATTGACACTTCAAATTTGGTCCATCTGGAAAATATTGCTGCTTTTGCAAATCCTTTTTAGTTCTTACTCTATGAGCTTTACTAAGTTTAATGATAAGATTGATGAATTGTGAAGTCATGCAAGCACAACATCTTTACTGTTTTCTGTTTAGTGGAAGATATGTTTGCTTAGTTCATCGACAATAATATATCTCTGTAGGTTTCTGTTTTGGTATCCAGATTTCTATTTGGTGTTTTTCTTTTTCATTCTTTATCTTGGTATTGTAAGGAGTGGAGATAATCTGCTTGTTATGCTTGAACAACTATATTACTCCCATTTTCTCAGTAAGGGTGTTTACGTATTTGGAAATGTTTGTTCTGACTGTCAGGTCAGCATACGGTGAAGCTCAATTAAACCCTGAACTTCTAAGGGAGTTCTTGCAGCGTCTAATTCCAGTATGACTCATGATATTGTGATCAATCTTTGACCATCTATTTTGCTAGTGCATTTTCTAATATTGCGCGTCTTATTTTTAGATTTTGTTGTCAAATATGGTTTATGCTGACGATGATGAGTCTCTTATCAATGCTGAGGTAAATCTTACTCTGTGGTTTCAGTAACCATTGTTTGAAACTTGATAGTTATTGTTTTCTATCTTCATCTTCCTTTTCTTTATTTGCAGGAGGATGACTCACAACCAGACAGGGATCAGGTTGCCACATTTCTGTGTTGTATTTTGGTTTTCTAATTTTATTTTTTTTATCCTTTTTTTTTGTGAACGTTGTTGATTTTTATGTTCATCTTACCATTCTTTTTTTACCTTTTCTACAGGATATAAGGCCTCGCTTTCATTCATCTAGGTTTCATGGATCAGATGATATGAACGATGATGTATGATTTTATATTCTTAACTGATCGCTTAATTTTCTTTTTCATGTAAATTATATTCTTTCCCTTCTCATAATCTGACAAGCAAATAATTTAACTTTTGTGCTAATGGCTTCATGTCTTGGTGCTTTTAAATTTGCTTTAACTAGTGGTTACTAAAATAAATGTTGATTTTATATTAACTATCTTGAGTTTTTAACAGGATGATGACAGTTTAAATGTTTGGAACTTAAGGAAATGCAGTGCGGCTGGCCTTGATATTATTTCAAATATTTATAGGGACGAAATTCTTCCAACACTAATGCCTTTAGTTGAGGTAATGTCCTGCACCATTGAAAAGAGATTTCAGCAGTAAAAAGGTTGCCTTTGGTTGTGATTTAATAGTAAAAACTATCAAATTCAGGTGGCCAGCCTTTAAGAATTGATCAATCAACTTTTTTATATTTCAGCATGCCATTTTGAATCATTCAGTATTGCTTCATGTTAATATCCCATATTGGTTTGGGATAGGATAATGTGTCCCTTATAAGGCCTTGGGCACTCCTCCCCCATCGTGCTGGCTTTTGGGGTTGAGTTAGCCCCGGCCCACATTCTTAAGGCTTCACATGGCTTTTTTGGCATAAAAATTGATTTTCCTATTATTTTCTTGTATTGTATATTATAAAGGCTAATCAATTTTCTGTCTAGGTTGTAAAGCTGGCAGAAAACCTGTAGATAAGATAATAAGAAAGAAAAATAAATGGAAACCACAGGAGCTACTCCATTTGTATTCTTTACCCTCCATATTGTAGATAACAAGTTGCCTTTATTTGCTTCTAAAGATTATCACAAAAAATTGTTTTGCTTGTTTGCTATTCTCCCTCCTTCCCTTCTCCTTCGAAATTTAATGGCATATAGTTGTAATATATAAATTCTCTTTTTCTCAATGAATATCTCCCTGCAGTACATGTGATCAATAATATTCCTATCCATATCTGTTACCTGTTTTTAGATGAGTATGCCGTTATTGAACAAACTCATTTTTCAGAATGCTTTGAAACTTAATTTTTTTTTCAATATTAAACCCACATTTCTTGGCCCAGGCCAAGCTTTTGACCTCTGATGATGAGACCTGGAAGGAAAGGGAAGCAGCAGTGCTGGCACTTGGTGCTATAGCTGAGGGTTGCATCGAAGGTCTTTACCCTCATTTGGCTGAGGTAATACTGTTGCTGCTTTTATGCGATTGATTGTAGATGGTGAATAAATTCCAAAAGAAATTGGTACAAGCGCAAGGTTTACATTTGGGGGTCGGGAGACTTACAGTGCTAATGCAGATCATTTGCATTGCATATTTCTTTTCATATCCTCTTCTTTCATTACAAGCATCTTTAATTCAATTAATCTTCATTTTCTAAAATTTCACAATGTAGTTTGTCCAACTTTAAACATGATTAAATACTACTAACGCAAAATTTGAGGCCAAAACTGTAAAAGTAATGTTCATTATAATTCTTCTTAATTCAGTTCTTTAGGCATAAAAATTGCTGGATTGTGGATCTGACATGATATGTGGCCATTATTATTAACATGATTTAGGATATATGCCATGATTGTAATTTTTCTTAATTATCCTTATTTGCAGATTGTGGCATATCTCATCCCTGTATTAGATGATAAATTTCCTTTGCTTAGGAGTATTACTTGTTGGACACTTTCTCGCTTTTGCAAATTTATCGTTCAGGTATAAACAACTTACTCTTCTTGAGTTATGCAATGATTTGGTTTGTCAGATGATAATCTGTAAATTCTTTTGGTTTGAAAATATAAGATTTCCTTTTACAGGGTATTGTCAACGAAAAGGGTACTGAACAATTCAACAAAGTTCTTATGGGTCTTTTACGGAGGATTTTAGACACTAACAAGCGGGTGCAAGAGGCTGCTTGTTCCGCTTTTGCTACACTAGAAGAGGTTTTTGCTGTAACCACTATATAATGCTATTGTGCATGCTTGATATGAATGTTGAACAAAATAGTACATGTTTAATTGCAGGAAGCTGCTGAGGTGATGGTGCCATACTTGGAAACTATTCTCCAACACCTTATGTGTGCCTTTGGGAGATACCAGGTTTTCTTTTATATTTATTAATTTTTTAATTTCACCAAATACTTGGAACTGTTTGATCAATGAAACATCATTAATTAATGGCCATAAGTGAATAATTATTTGATTGAACACTTCCACTCTTGATGGAAATGTTCATTAAAAACTAGGACACTTTGAATCTTTATGTTCTTATGGTGTCACAGAAAATTATGTGCTATTATTATATTTTTCTAATTGCTTCCTTTTGTTATTATTATTATTATATTCAGAGAAGAAATCTTCGAATTGTTTATGATGCCATCAGTACTTTGGCAGATGCTGTTGGTTTGGAACTTAATCAGGTTTGTGTTTGCTGTCTATATCCTTTCTTTTTTGCCCCTGTTTTGCTTTCAGAGGCCAGAAAGAGTTGAATGCTGAACGCCTATTTGCTTCCTTGTATACCAACAGCATGTGACTACTAATTTTTTTTTTTGGTTGATGATATACAGCCCAGATATCTTGACATTCTAATGCCTCCATTAATTGCAAAATGGCAGCAACTTTCTGATTCCGATAAAGATCTTTTCCCACTGTTAGAGTGCTTTGCATCTATAGCACAGGTATGTTAGCATTTAGACTTATGGAGTGCTGTACTGTAATTTTGTAAAAAGTACCACTGTTGCATTTTGAAAGGTCAATGAACATCTAATGATATCAGTGCCAACCAATGTTATCTGTACAATTTGCTAACATTATTTATTTTTACTCTCTAAATGGGTACTTGCTTTTTCTTGGGAAGGACACAAATATGGCTGATCAGATGACATGGAGCCCAATAAATGAATTGTTTAAATGATGGTTTCCCTAATAATGTTAAGCCAACAATTCCCTTTATTCTAATCCCTCAGTTGAAGCATTAATATTTTCTGTTTTCCGAGATGCTTCCACTTGATTACAAAAGAGTTAAATCTTGCTATAGGAAAAAAAGAAACTTTTGTTGAGATTAGAGAGAATTGAAGAATTTCTTGATATATTTCACAGTGTTACAATGATTCAAATTTATACACAAAGGCTATAGCCTTAAAAGGAAAGAAAATAAAGGCTAATAAATACAAATATCCCTAATATCACTAATTTACATTCTAATTTACAGCTAATGCACTGATTAAGGGATTTTAACACATTCTAATTTACGGCTACTGTACTAATTAAGGGATTCCAACACTCCCCCTCAAGTTGGTTCATGTATGTTGCACATGCCCAACTTGCAAACTAGGGTATGAAAAACCTTACAACTTAACCCCTTAGTGAACACATCAGCTAACTGATCTTTCGAACCTACGTAAGAGACACTTAAGGAACCATCCATAATTTTTTCTTTTATGAAGTGTCTATCAATCTCTATATACTTGGTCTGATCATCCTGAGCTGGATTATGAACTATACTGATTGTAGCTTTGTTATCACAAAACAAAAACAAACTATTAGCTTCAAACAATTTTAATTCTTCTATCAACTTTCGTAACCACAATAACTCGCAAATACCTTGAGCTATTGCCCTGAATTCGGCTTCTGCACTGGATCTAGCTGTCACATTTTGCTTCTTACTTCTCCAGGTGACTAGATTACCACCAATAAAGGTACAGTATCCTGATGTTGATCTCCTATCATTAAGAGACCCAGCCCAATCTGCATCTGTAAAGGCTTTAATCTGAAGGTGACCATGCTTTGAGAAAAGAAGTCCTTTCCCAGGTGTAGATTTTAGGTATCGCAAGATACGGAAAACAACCTCCAAATGAGATTCACGAGGATCATGCATATACTGGCTCACTAGACCAGCTGCATATGCTATGTCCGGTTTAGTATACTCAACTCAACAACTCAACTAAGCCTTTATCCCAAAAATTTGGCGATTTTGGGTTAAATCCTCAGAAATGTGTAATGCTTCTAAGTCATGCTGTACTACTCTCCTCCAAGTCAATTTAGTATGCGAAAGATAAATTAATTTGTCAACCAACCTCTGATATCTCCCTAAATCCACTGATTTTTCAACTCTAGCTTGCAATTTATGATTGGCCTCAATAGGAGACTCTGCCGGTTTACAGCCTAACATTCCTGTTTCTTCCAATAGATCCAAGATATACTTCTTTGAGAAATAAGGATTTCCTTATCTGATCTGGCAATATCTATTCCAAGAAAGTACTTGAGCCTTCCCAAATCTTTTATTTCAAACTCCTGTGCTAGGCGCTCCTTTAAAAGAGCCATTTCTTCCTTATCATCACCAGTTATCGCAATATCATCCACATAGACAATAAGTAGTGTGATTTTGCCTCTACGATGCCTAATAAACAATGTATGATCAGCATTGCTTTGACAGTATCCAAAGGAGATCATCGCTTTACTGAATCTATCAAACCATGCTCTAGGTGACTGTTTTAGACCATACAAAGCCTTTTTCAATTTGCAAACTTTCCCTCTGGTCTTCTCATCCTCAAATCCTGGAGGAATTTTCTTATACACTTCTTCTTCCAAGTCACCATGTAAAAAGACATTTTTAACATCAAACTGCTGCAAGTCCCACTCAAGATTCGCTGCACATGACAACAGAATTCTGATGGTATTCATTTTAGCAACAGGAGCAAAAGTCTCTTGATAATCTACTAGTCTGGCCTTATACCTCTCAATTGAATCATCTGCTCTATACTTCACAGTAAACACCCACTTGCATCCAATTGGCTTCTTTTCCAGTGGGAGAGTAACCAGTTCCCATGTCTTATTCTTTGCCAAAACTTTCATCTCCTCCACCATAACTGCTCTCTATTTTGGATGGAGGCAAGCTTTCTTCCAATCCTGTGGGATAGAGACAAAGAAAACAGACAGTAGAAAGGCTCTGTAGGATGGAGACAGAGAATTATAGGAGATGAAATTAGAAATGGGATGTTTAGTACAGGTCTTAACACCTTTTCGGACAGCAATAGGAATATCAAGATCATTATCAGAAGAAAGAAGAACAGACTGAGAATTAAAATTAGACTCATCAGGAGCCAAAGGAGACTCATTACATACCTCAAGATGTCCAGGAATTGAATCCAGGGATTCCGGTTGATCAGCAGTCTCCTTCTCGATGGCTATATCTGTTTTGTTTCATCGAGTATATGTTCTCAAATCTGGCACTTTCAGTCTTTCTCGAGATTTAGGTGACTCTCCCTGAGTTTCATTGTTAGGTATAGGCTCTAAACCCAGATTCTCCCCCTGAAATTGAAGGTTGGGAGAGGATGAGGATGAAGGAAAATACACCTCTTCCTTCCTATGCTCCCCCTAAAGAGGTGGATGGAAATAAGATTCAGATTCCCTGAAGGTAACGTCCATACTCACAAAATATTTTCGTGAAGGAGGATGATAACACCTATATCCCTTCTTGAGTGCTAAAAAAACCAACAAAAACACATTTTAGGGCTCGGGGTTCTAATTTTCCACTATTAAGCTTATGAATAAAGCAAACACAACCAAATTCTTTTGGAGGAACGACATATGAATTTTTACACTGCAAAACCTCTAAAGGACTCTTAAACTCCAATGTCCGAAGAGGCATCCTGTTAATAAGATATGCAGCAGAAAGTATAGCATCCCCCCATTAAGGTTTAGGAACATTCATGGTAAATATAAGAGACCTAGCAACCTCAAGTAAGTGTTTATTTTTTCTCTCAGATATCCCATTTTGTAAACCAGTATTAACACAACAAGTCTGATGTAAAATCCCACGTGCCTTCAAATACTCCTGAAAAACTCCATTCATATATTTTGTACCGTTATCAGTTCTCAATATTTTAACATGAGCATCAAACTGTGTACTAATCATTTTATGGAACTGCTGGAAACGAGAGAAAACTTCATTTTTCCCTTTCATCAAATATACCTGTTGGGAATATAAATCCTACATCAGGAAAGTATAAACATAAAATGGTAAATATAAGTGGTTAGATTGTAATATTGACTTGGCTAGTCATTTTGATGTGTAAAGTAATCTATTCACTTATATAAACTCGAATTAAAATGAATTAATTATAATTTGACCAACACTCTTTCCGAATTTAACATGGTATCAGAGCTTGGACTGGGTTGTGAGTTTCAGCCGCCCATAAGGCTGTATAATTGGGCCCGTATTGGGTTAAAAATATAAACTAATTGTCAAGTGACAACTATATGGTTGCACTTGAGGGGGGAGTATTGGGAATATAAATTCCACATCGGGAAAGTATAAATATAAAAGGGTAAATATAAGTGGTTAGATTGCAACATTAACTTGGTTAGTCATTTTGATATGTAAAGCAATCTATTCACTTATGTAAACCCGAATTAAAATGAATTAATTGTAATTTGACCAACACTCTCCGAATTTAACAATATCCAAGTTAACCTACTGCAACAATCAATAAAGGTTACAAACCATCTGTAACCCGATAAAGACACAGTTTGAGTAGGCACCCATACATCAGAATGGATAGTCATAAAAGGAACTGAAGCCTTATTATTTATTGCAGGATAAGATTGTCTAGTATGTTTAGCTAACTCACAAGTATCACATACTAACAATTCAGTTTTGCATTGTTTAAACAGAAAAGGATAAAGTTTTTCTAACACAGTAAATGAAGGATGTCCTAGTCTCCTATGCCACATGATAATTTGTTCCTCAGTACCCATAGATTGCCCCAACATGGCCTGGCTAACATAATCATTCAAGAGATATAGCCCATGTTGCAGTCTACCACTACCAATCGTTATCCCTGTCGTCAATTCTTGAAATACACAGTGAGTTGGGAAAAATTCAATTTTGCAGTTTAGAGCTTTTGTGATTGAACTGACAGACAAGAGGTTAATAGGAAAGTTAGACACATGTAAAACAGAACTAATACTTATATTAGGGGTACATTTAACAGAACCTGTTCCAGAAACACTAGATAAGGATCCATCCGCAGTGCGGATTTTTTCTTTTCCTGAACATAGAGAATATGATATGAATTTATTTGAAGAGCCTGTCATATGCTTGTTTGCTCCAGAATCTATAACCCAAAAAGAATTATTAAGATTGACAAGAAAAGCATTACCTGAGCTGACCAAGTTCGAAGAGGCAACTGTGGTGGATTGCGATTCAAGTTGTGATGGCAAACGCCTTAGAGTCTGTACCTCTTCATTGGAAAACATCTCAGTGGTGGTAGTATCTTCAGACAGATTCACAGCCTCAGATACATTAGTTTGTCGTCTAGTAAAGCCCATCATTTTTCCTCTACGCCCTTTAGTGGGGCGTCCATGCAATTTCCAACAGTGTTCCTTAGTATGTCAATTTTGTTCACAATAATCACAATGTTGTTGATCCTTATTTGATGAACTATGTGACTGTTCACGTGAGGAATTAGCAACTAGCCCTGTCTTATCAACAGACATAGAATGAATCATGGCACTCCTCCTGCTCTCTTCCTGCTGAACATACGAGTATGTCTGTCTTAAGGTAGGTGAGGGATCCTTACCAAGCACTTGGATCCTAATTTGATCATATTCCATATTCAACCCAGCAAGAAAATCATAGATCCGCTCTTTCTCAACCAACTTCTGAAATTTAACAGCATCTTCAGGACATTAGGGCTGAAAGTCCTGGTAAAGGTCCAGTTCTTGCCATAGACCACTCAATTCTGCGTAATATTGAGCAATAGTTAGCTCACCCTGTTTCATACCATGAACCTTGTTTCGAAACTCATACACTTGTGCATCGTTCCCAACTTGAGAATAGGTCTGAGAAACTGTACTCCAAATGGCAGCTGCAATATTCAACAGTAAATACCAATGAGCTATATGTGGTTGCATGGAATTGATAAGCCATGACATGATAAGAGAATTTTCTGACTTCCATTGACTGTTGGTAGAAGCAGACTTTTCTGATTTTTGCTTATCTTCAGTAAGATAACCCTGCAACCCTCTAGCTTGAACAAAAAGGAGACACGATCTAGACCATGCAAGGTAATTTGTCCCATCAAGCTTTACGGGGCTAATAATTAATGAGGGATTTTCAGTTGTAGTAGTCATTTTTCCTTTAACTACAAGAGATAAGAATGGGCTGGGTAGAGGCGCAGTACACTAGGGATGTTGTCGGAAAAAAAAAAAAAGTGGCCGGAAAAACTGACCAGGAGCAAGCTCACTCCCTAGCGCGTGTACACAAGGTGGAAACCTTCTGTCGGGGCGTGGGATCATGTACCTCAACGGATGGCGGCGAGAATCCAGGAGAGGACCGGCGACGAGGTTCTCTTCCTTTCTAAAGGGGCGGTGATAACTACCTCCCTCAACAGACCCGCTTTCAAGGCTTACCCACACAAACCCTAACTATTTCTCACTGTTTTCTCTCTGTTAAAAAAAAAAAAATTGCCAAATAAAATGGCTAAGGCTCTGATACCATGTTGAGATTAGAGAGAATTGAAAAATTTCTTGATATATTTCACAGTGTTACAATGATTCAAATTTATACACAACGGCTATAGCCTTAGTAGGAAAGAAAATAAAAGCTAATAAATATAAACATCCCTAATATCACTAATTTACATTCTAATTTACAGCTAATGCACTGATTAAGGGATTTTAACACATTCTAATTTGCAGCTAATGCACTAATTAAGGGATTCCAACAACTTTGAATGTTAATCTCTCTCTCTCTCTCTTGTTCACTCTTTAACTTTTCAGGCACTTGGAACTGGATTCTCTCAATTTGCTGGACCGGTATTCCAGAGGTGCTTAAACATCATCCAGTCACAACAACTGGCAAAGGTCTGTATTTTTTTTACCACCTGTATTCTTGGTCTGTACATTGCCTATCCATTGTTTTTGCTTGAGCAAACATTTTGCTTATGTTTGAAAATTGGTTCCCATGTACACAAGAAAGATCTGAAAATTAACGCTTAATGTGTTCTAAGTTGCAAGGTCAGGGGTGCCATCATCCCTCCAGACCCCCTTTTCACTGGAAAGGGATAACAAATCTGAAGCTTATACGTGTATGTGTCTCTATTTGCAGTTTTTTTTTTTTTTTTATAATATTCATAGGCCTTATTTTTTATTTTTGTATTGCTTTTAGACTTCTCATCAAGTGAGATTGCTTAGGCATATGGTTTTAGTTACTGATCCAAGTTTTGCATTTTTGTATACAGTTTATTGCTGATAGTAGATTGAGGGCATATGTCACTATGATCTTTGGGTTTTATTTGCGACTAAAATGTTGAGTTTGTTTCTTATCAAACAAGCAAATAAGTACATAACTGCTTATCAAACAAGCAAATAAGTACATAACTGCACATGGTTTCAGAAATTTATTATTCTCAGTCAGGGTGCTATTGCAGCTATAGTTAGTACCTGGATACAACAGCAAAGTATTTTTAATGTGGACTGCATATCCAAGTGAGCCAAAGCCAAAATTGTGCTTAAGCTGCCTCTTTCTGTTTAGTAATGGAGACCAAATTATATGGTGTTGCCTAGGCTTTATCTGCAATTGACAAACTTTTTTTAATTTTTTTTTCTTGGTTTTGATTATGTTTTCAGCTGTAACTAATGTGAAATAATCAACAATTTGCACCTAATTGTTTTTGGGGTTGTAAGCAAGAAATTTGTAATGCCTTAACTGAGAACTTTCTGAATGTGATCACTAGAAGAATTCATAATTCTCACTCTATCAATTGCAGGTTGATCCCACATCTGCTGGAATTCAGTATGACAAGGAGTTTGTTGTCTGCTCTTTGGACTTAGTCTCAGCGCTTGCAGAAGCTCTTGGTGGTGGGATTGAGAGTTTGGTATTACCTGTTATAAGCTTCTATCATTCTGGCATTCATTGCCTGAGATTGCTTTTACTTAGAGCCTGTAACTTTAATACTACTTTCAAAAATTTTCAGTAATTATCCATAAGAAGTTTGCTGATTCACGATGGCATTTGTCTTTGTCTGTGATGATGCTCTCTAGTGATTTAAATTAGAATTTTGATAAATCAAAGTGCTGTTAAAGATGTTATGTAACTTATGCATGCGAAATGCCTTCTTATATGTGTGAATACTATCTTTCCTGTAGGTTTCACAAAGCAATTTGAGGGATGTACTTCTGCAATGCTGTGTGGATGATGCTCCTGATGTCCGACAAAGTGCTCTTGCACTTCTAGGAGACCTTGCAAGAGTGAGTTTGGGTGACATACTTTTTAATGTTTCTTTTTTGTATCAATATTTGGATTTTCCTTGCTCTTGTCTTTGTATTTATGTAAGAAATGTAACAAGAGTGGTGGCCTCTTTTATCAGGTTTGCCCAGTGTGTTTGCATCCCTCTTTATCCAACTTTCTTAACATTGCAGCCAAGCAACTGGTAAAGGGAACTCATCTCTAAAGCTTCATATTTGATTATGGGATCCTTGACATCCACACAAAATGATGTTTTCAGGGTACTCCTGAGCTAAAGGAATCCATTTCAGTGGCAAATAATGCATGCTGGGCAATTGGTGAATTAGCAATTAAGGTTGGCTCTTCAATTTACTGTTTCTAGATGCTATTTTATGCTTTCTTGCATCAGCTGGATATTAATGTCGGCAATCCTAGAATGAATGAGAGCTTGTCATGAGGAAAGATGTGCAGTTGGTTTTGCTAGTTAAATGATTAGTTTTGATGCTTTTCCTGGTGGACCTGGGATATCAATGCAGTTAATGCTTTGCTTACTTACACTAACTAAAGCAAAAGGATTTTGTTACGCATGGGCTAGTTAAATGCTTTGTTTACCTTGCTACTGTGCATGTTTCCTGAACATCCATAATCTACTGGATTGAACTTTTGCTCTACCTGTTTTTGCACTTGTAAATGGGTTTATGGAATTGGTGGATGGCGGGATGTCTGTGCATGCACACTCGCACTCAAGGAAGAGGGGAAGGGTAGATTTCCTTGCATTCTCCATGCATTATTCTTTCTGGGTCCCTGATACTGCCACTTGAACCTGAACTCATGCAAGCAATTAACGGTATACAACTGTCAATAGTGATCCCATTTTGCTCACTGAATATTCAGGTTCGTGAAGAAGTTTCACCTGTTTCAATGACTGTTATTTCATGCCTAGTTCCAATCCTTCACCATGCAGAGGTACTATTTTGTTCTTTGGATGAAGTAAAATGAAGTGTTTCCCATCTTTAACCTGCTAGTTGATATAGTCATTCTTGTTGGCAGGGTCTTAATAGATCACTGGTAGAAAATAGCGCCATTACCCTTGGAAGACTTGCTTGGGTCTGTCCAGAGATTGTGTCACCACATATGGAGCATTTTATGCAACCATGGTGTGCTGCTTTATCCATGTAAGACAAGTATATTTTATTTCTGTGGATGGCCTACATGAATGCAGTTATTTTTTGTTTGAAATATACTTGAAAATGAGGTTGGACAATAGTCTGTAAGACAGTTCACTAGATTTTCTACACAATTGTCTATGGATAATATAATGCACTTGAATTTATATTTCTATATGCACCATTTCATTCTTTGACTTGTTCATATATAAATGAATTCTTGGCAGGATTCGTGATGGTGTTGAGAAGGAAGATGCATTTCGTGGTCTATGTGCAATTGTATGAAAATTCATTCTTGGTTTCTCTTAGTGAAATCATCTTTCACCATTGTAATTTCTTAATAGAAATTTTCATACTTCTGCAGGTGAGATTAAATCCATCTGGGGCATTGAATTCACTCGTGTACATGTGCAGAGCTATTGCAAGTTGGCAAGTAATGTTACTAAACTAAACTGCTGAGTTTGATATACTATTTTCTGTGTATGAACGATGTGCGCTGTTCTATCAGGCAATAAGGAGTGAGGATCTACACAATGAAGTTTGCCAGGTGTTGCATGCGTATAAACAGGTATTCTCTCTCTCAAAATAAAACCTCACTACACAGTTTCTAAGCACAGCTATTTGAAGAGTTACAGAACTCTTTCTTTTATTATTATTATTTTTTAATTTTTAAATTGCTAGAGGATGGTGTTAACTTGTGCTGCTTGTAAAATTGCATATATTATCTTGCTTTTACAATAGCATTATTACTTAAAATTTTGTGTGGGTTTTCTGGATATTGGGAAAATACTCTAACCAACTGCTATACCAATGTTTAACAGATGCTGAGGGATGGATCATGGGAACGCTGCCTATTGGCATTGGAGCCTCTAGTTAAGGATAAATTATCAAAATACCAGGTATAATTATATTGTTTATATAGGTAGGGGTGCCCTTAGAGTCTTCATCAGCAGAGCTGGATTCAGGCTTCTTCAGTCTGCAGATCCAAAACCAATTTCTGGAACAATCTCTCGAAGATCGAGTTGTCACAGAAAAGAGCTTGATGGTGAAATATGCGACTATTTTGAAGTCTCCTAACATCGACTATAGACTCTTGAAACCTGATTTTTCCTTGACAAATGGAGAATGCTGAAGTTAAAAAATGGGAGCAGTACACAAATGGGATTGATGCAACTTTTCAAGATCTTCACGGACGTTAATTCCATGAATAACTGCAGGCCCATAGTTTTTTGTTCATATTCAGTTAGTTCATGACTACCAGATTAGCTTAAGTTGCCAATGATGTCAGTGTGAGAAGCGTTACTTCTCCTTTGTTCTTTTATTATTATTTTTTTCATTGCCCCTCTTTGTTTGTATTTAATATTGTTGAGAAGAGACAAGGAGTTGAAAATTAAGTTTCATGTTTCTTTTCCTATGTTTATCCTTCGATTTGGGAACAGAAAACTTATGGTGCCTGGAGGGGGTTCTGTTGTACTGCAGATCATAAGCAATTATCTAATTTAGAGGAAACAAAATTTGTGAACATTATTGCATTGAATTTCAATGTTTGTTGCAAGTATCAGACTGGATTGTTTGGTAAATATGCGAATTCAGCATCTAACTTAGAAAAAAATAAAAACAATTCGGAACATTTAGCAACTTAAACAATAATGTGAACAGCAATGTCAAACAACTCTTATGACGGTCATGCAGGCCCATAAAATGAGCAACTCCATCGGTTGAATCATGAATGAGACAACAAATTCTGGGCATTCTCAATTACCATTCACACAGCAACTAAACTCCATATCCCCATCAAAAAGTACAGAAAACTAGGACGTTGCAGCCATAAATCAACACTGCCAGACGCCTGAGACGGTTGAGACTTTGAGACGCACCCCCAAACTTTACAAGAAACGTGACACCAAGCAGTAACCTAAGAACATTGATGCCCGTATATGTTTGCAAATCTACATTGCCTTAACACATCCTCAATTATTCCACTTCTTCATCTGAAAAATCTGCAACCCATCAAATAAAAAATAAGAAAAGCAAACCATTGTAATCATAACTCAGGTTTGATGTACGGATTCAGAACTAACCAACACTTCCCAGAAAATAATCTCTCGATTCTTAACCAAATCTGAAATTTCTCTACCAATTAGTCTTAGCAGCTCAATGATTTTGAATTCTTAGCACAGCCGTAAAGTGTCAAATTTGATCGAACCAAATCTGGTATTTGAAATCCTTAATATTTAACCTCAATTCAGTATACAAAGGAAAAAAAAACCCGTACCCATTCACCGGCGATCACCGCCACTGCCACGTTCCTTCTCAATCTGCTGCCTCTGCTTCTCGGCGAGTTTTTCAAGAGCCGACTGCACTGCATCTCGGCCGCCAATAAGTAATCGGGTCACGATTTCCGGATCCTTCTCGAACCGTGCCTCTTCAAACTCCTTCCTAGCGTTCTCCCTCAATACATCTCTCCACAATACGCCTCGAGAATCGGGCCAGAAGAAAAACCGGGTCGCTCGCAGGATGTCTCTATACAGATGCAGTGCCTCTCTTCGATTGCTGGTGAGCCGCTGTCGATTCAGCAACTCCTCCTCATTGTCATCCAGCGATTTCTCCTTTTTCACGACATGTCGGTCTAATAATTCCTCTATGGTGTCTGGGCCATTGTGTAGAAGCCGCTGGTTAGAGACGATGGCGTTTAGCGTAGTAGAACTCGTCAAAATCGATAGATTCCAGCATTTCTGCACCTTCGTGCTCATCGTACTCTCTCTCTCCGCCTTCACTTTCTTCGCCGCCGAAGCACTGGTGCGCTGTGCTCGTCTATAGTCTAAACACAGGCCCAGCTGAAGAGAGAAAAAAGGCCGATTCACTTTAGCCCATTATGGAATACGACGACGTGTAGTCTAATAGTTAGTCACAGACTCGCAAGTCACTTTCCCTCGTGGAAACCCTCAGGCCTCAGCTTCTTTCCTGAGCTGCAACTCGAAGTGGTCATAGCCGTCAATGGCGTTATTCAAATCAAAGCTTCGCATATCGCACTCCATCTTTCCTTTCTCTCAACTTACTCTTAAACCCTTCTGTGCTTCATCTTCTTCTCCCTCCATTGAAACCTCACTGTCTCATCTCCAAGAAGATGACTTAAACGACGATGATGAAAAAGCCGTATCCACCCCAACTGCTGCTCTTTCTCTTGAAGAAAGCATAGTAGCAGACAAATTCCACTCTCTAATCAAAGACCATCACTGCAAGAACCCAAATTCTGACTCCGCCACCCCATCTCTTTCCGTTGATTTCTCCCAAATCCTTACCGTCCATTCCGTCTCCATTTCCTCCTCCATCGTCCGCCACGTAATCGAGAAATGCGGTGCCGTCCGCCATGGTATCCCGGTCGTCCAGGCCGGCGCTTTCTTCAACTGGGCTACTGGTACAGATGGGTTCGTCCACTCCTCCGAGCCCTACAATGAGATGGTGGATCTCGCTGGCAAGGTAAGGAAATTCGATTTGGCATGGCATATAATCGATTTAATGAAAGCTAGAAATGTCGAAATTACTACCAAGACTTTCTCCATTCTTATTCGCCGGTACGTCCGGGCTGGATTGGTTGCAGAAGCTGTCCATGCATTTAACCGTATGGAGGACTATAATTGCAAGCCTGATAAGATTGTCTTTTCAACTTTGATTAGTTATCTATGTAGGAAGAGAAAAGCTAGCGAAGCTGAGTCCTTTTTTAATAGTTTAAAGGACAAATTTGAGCCTGATGTCATTTTGTACACCAACTTGGTCCGTGGGTGGTGCCGGGCCGGAAATATATCGGAGGCTGAAAGGATATTTAGAGAAATGAAAATGGCTGGCATTAAGCCTAATGTGTATACATACAGTATAGTCATTGATGGTTTGTGTAGATGTGGGCAAATTACCCGGGCTCATGATGTTTTATCAGATATGCTTAAGGCTGGATGTGAACCAAATGCTGTAACTTTTAATAATCTTATGAGAATTCACGTTAAATCTGGCAGGACTGAGAAAGTTTTGCAAATCTATAATCAAATGAAGAGGCTTGGATGCACTTCTGATACTATTACTTATAATTTTATTATAGAGACACACTGTAAGGATAAGAATCTTGATGATGCTATTAAAGTGCTCAATTCGATGGTTAAGAAAGGGTGTAAGCCAAATGCTTCTACTTTCAATTCTTTATTCGGATGCATTGCAACGTTACAAGATGCGAATGCAGCTCGTAGAATGTATGACAATATGAAGGAGCTGAAGTGTAAGCCCAATGCAATGACTTACAATATCCTGATGCGAATGTTTGCTGGGTCGAAATCAACTGATATGGTTCTGAAGTTGAAGAAGGAAATGAATGAGAATGATGTCCAGGCTAATTTAAATACCTACCAGGTTCTGATTTCAATGTTTTGTCAAATGGGGCATTGGAATAATGCCTACAAATTTTTAACAGAGATGATAGAGAAGTCCCTGAAACCAAGCCCGCAAATTTACGAGATGGTTCTGCAGCAGCTGAGCAAGGCTGGGCAGTTCAAGAAGCGTGAAGATTTGGTACAGAAGATGGAAGAAGCTTTGCATTCTGCACCCATTAGTTAAATTAGGTGATCTTCATCTCTTTTTGTAGCTTAATTTCTTATTACCATATACTTTGTTATTTGATTATCAAGGCCATAATTTTTTATATCATAGCAAGACTTTATAACATTATGGACATCTTGTGAACTGATTTTTGATAATTCTCTCACACGATTTGAAGAATCAAATTTCTATAGTTGTTCATATGTCACTAGATGAAAAATCCTAACTTGTTTTATTCCTAAGTTATATTATAAACAACTTGTAGAGTTGCAAACGCTGTCCCATAGCTTAGCCTATGGCAATTTTCTTCCTTGTTGCTATGTTTAGACTGTTGATCTTCACTTCATGAGGATTATACTTAGATAATCAGTTTTATTATCTGTTTTCCCTATCTGTACAGCTTCTTGTTTACATTTTATAATTAATTTGCTTTCATCTGATTTTCCCCTACTACGTGATACCATGTTAGGCTGTAGCTGTCCAAATGAATTTGTTGTACTATATAAACCCAGAAAGAATTATTTCAATAGTGAGAGAGAGCTGATGCAACTTTCTATTGATACACTCCTCCTGGCTCATTGTTTCTGTTAAGCCCTTCATCAGTTGGCTATACAATCGGTTTAATTTCTAGTAACTTCACATAAATCTTGCCCTACCAAAACAAATCAAGAACCAGTGAACCCCACGTAAAGGTCAATGACGTTGTCTTGAGAAGATTTTTTGACATGAACGGCCACTTTGTTGGTGTTCCTGAAGCAAGTGTACTTGAAGAGTGCGTTCACCATTGAAAACATTGGAACAATGTGGACAGACATGTCTGAACTTCCTGTGGCAATCGTTGTTGTGCAAGTGAAAACCTCTAACTTTTGGAAAGGAACGGCCATCGTGGATGCATGCAAATTCCTCATTCTCATGAAACTTCTTCACATGTGCCTTGAGCTGCTTCTTTTCACGAAATACGTTGTGACATACTTTACACCTTTTCTTGAATCCTCTATGAAACTCCTTATTATGTGAAAGAAAATCATCGAGTTCTGAAAACTCTTCCCGATCATGAAGGCATTTGAATGGAACTTGCTCTTCTGTGTCTCCCATCACTTCTTCTGTCAAAAATAACTGTTCAAGTCCCATGGTATCTTCATTTGTTTCTTGAGATGAAAAGAATGGATCCATTCTAACGAATGAATCAGACCCCCAGTCAATCTATCAATGGCTTCCAAATGATGAAAAGAGAGAACTACAAAAAACCTTTAACGAAATGATAGTGTGTGATTAAGCTCCTCTTATATTAATTACATATAAAATGAAAGGTCACTCTATTAAACCCCATCTGTAAATTTTGGATTTAAAATGATGGAAGCCTGTGCTTTTATCGAAGCATCCATCAAATTATAATCCATTAAAACCTATCAAATTCTTCTTCATTAATTACGATGATGTACAATGGCATCTTTATCAGGCATGAATTTTATCAATGATGTTTGTTCATTAATATCACTTCATGAGTTTAAGCCACTCCATTTCCACACAGCCATCGATTGACATTCTTAATATAAAGAGTATCCACTGGCTGCAAATTTTAACATATGCGCTGCATTAATTTTTTTGAACAGGCAACTAGGAACATAATTTTGATTAAATCTACCCGTTGAATTTTTTTCAATCTTTCTTTTTTAAAAAGAAAAAACCCGGTTCGACACGAAAATGGGCCGACCAGTTTCAGTTAGGCTGGTTCAGGCCAATTTCAGTTCAATTTCGGACCCGAACAGGACCATTGCCAGGCTTAATTTTGTTGAGTTTGCAGCCTGAGAATATTATATTTGCTGGCAGTGCAGCTCTCTACCTTTATTTGAAACCATTGCTCTCAATTTCCGCATCAGTAATTGAGAACTTCTCTCATTTCATATTCAGCATTACGTTAGATTAATTGTCTATTACATTGAGAAACTTAATCCTCCAAAAAATTGAACTACATCATTACACATATCATATGCAATTTCAGTCTACTAGCAATTGCCCTGCATATCAAGCATCTCATCCAAACGTTTTACTCTCTCTAATCCTTCACTAATCAGGAAACGAATCCTCTGGTTGTCCTTACAATTCCGGTTATTCTCCATCTCTTGTCTAATTGTCCGCTTCAGTTCAACTGTAAAATTCATTGAATTTCAGATAAAGCTGCTAGAGTTGCAGTCAACACAGTATTCAAATAAAGCCTATTCAGATGACATTAACGTGAGAAGTTTTGTTTTGTTTTTTTTTTTTTAAATATTATTGCAAGTTATAATCATCGCTCATATACATATAATAGAGTAGACAAATTGTTATGATTGAGCAAAGTAATTCTCAACAATTTAAAGAAACAAGGACAAGGTACTGCATGAGAAATAGTTCGAATGCTATGAAAATGATCAGGTGGTAGACCAAATAGTAAAAGCTATGAACACAAAAGCAAACGGATATATCCAATTAATATCGAAGCATGTAGAATCTCCAATGAAACAGGAGACAAGAGTCTTTTCAACGATTCACTGTATAGTATGCATCGAGACTTCTGCAAGTTCAGATAACTATAAGGTAATGCCAAAATGGTTATATAAATTTAGACAAGCTAATTCAAAGCTGATAAACCCTCAGCTCCCCAGGTTCTTTTTAGTAATCTACTCAAAAGCTTAAAATGAAATCTGTTTGAATTCTTAATAGAAATTCCACCTGTAGTAATCAGCTCAGATGCCAAACTTCGCAAGTAACTTTATTTAAAAATGGGGGAGTTCATCCTCAAGATTTGTAGACGGAAATAAATAAGAAACGGTGAATTTAAACTGATACATAACAGATAAAGAAAGAGTTAAAAACCCAATGCCATGCCTGAGTTTAGAATTAGATTTCCTCCAATTGAACTGATAAAAAATAAAGAACGAAGAAGATGAGTGAAAGTGGTCTATGAAATAATACAAAATTTCACCTCTAGCATGTTCAGGGGCTCTTTGTGCAGTCCTTAATGCTTGTCTGTATAGCTTCAAAACTCGAGCACGGAGAATAAAGTCCTGCAAATCAAAGGAGAGAACCATGGCTGATTCTCTTCCACAAGAGAAAAGGTTATCCTCAAGCTCAAGTTTTTATAAAGTAAAATGCAGCAAAAAATTCAACACCATCCAAGTCTATAAGCCCAGATGTCCACAGAATCTAACATAGTCAAAAATCAGATACTATCGCCAGTATTACTATCAAACAACAAAGCTACAACTAACCCTATCTCACAATCATCCAATTGCTTAGATCCCGAAATTCAATTCCTCAATGAAATCTAGTAATTGACTACGATATTGAAATCTCAGAAAAGAAGAGCAATGTTTCAATCGTAGTGAAAAGAGTAAATTGATAGAGGATATTAAGCATACCTGAAGGCAGAGAGACGAATCGGAAGATAAAGTTAGGGTTTTTACCAAAGCAATGATTGGGATATAGCGGGAAGCCACATTCCCCGAGCATCGATTTCACTGCTCTCTGCTCTATAAAAAAAAACAGAGAAATAGCTTTAAAAACTTAACGACCTGTCGTTTAAATTTGCAATTTTTTTTTTTGCAAACTCAACGATCTGTCGTTTGGATTCTGGAGGCCAACTCCTCAACCCAAGCACTAGTCTTTTATTTATAATTAAAATTTTACATTAGGGTGTATAATTTTATTTATTATTAAATTAATAAAAAAATCAGCATCAAATTTTTCTTATTTAGATTCGATTTATCATGAATCTAAGATACAATATGTACAATGAAATTTTATAAATTCAAAATACTAATATACGATAGAACTCACCTATTAAATATATAAATTTCACTTATTTATATTTTCGGTAAGAATTTTCTCGTAAATAACATTATTCCACCAACTCATAATTATGATCATTCACTCTACTACCATATTAATTATGCAAATTTTCCTAATAAAAAGTGTCAATGGATATGATATTTTGAATTTTTTTTTTAAATACCTATATTTATTTTATTGCCAAGAAAATAATTACTTGAATTAAAGAATATGAATAATATTCAAAATCACTTAAAAGAAAAATGATCTCTTGCCATATATCTCCCAAAGGATCTTGATTATAATTAATTGGGTTGAAGTTACCAAATTCAGATTGTTTTTCCCTTTCCATTTCATGATTAGAGACAATTGACAAATTAGAACTGACCTGGGATCGGTTTAGGTTTTAAATCAAATCAAGTTTGGTTTGGGTTAATTTAGGAATTGACTTTGGTTTATGGTTTAAGAATTTAAATTGTGCATTTGAACATAACTAGATTAAACCACTCAAATATTAAAATCAAAATCGAAATCATCAATATTAAACCAAACTAAATATGACATTATACTGTCGTCTTAAACTGAAATCAGATAGAACCGATTTAATTTTAATTTGCTCTCTTTTTCAACCTTGAATAGCCAATTTAGATCTAAAATCTGAAAAAGACAATTATACTCTTTTATATTCTTTCGTGCACATTTTCTCATATTTATATAGAATTTATTATTTTTTATCTAAATTTAATTTATCATAAATTTAAAATATAAAATATAATCATATAAAACTCCTACGGTTAATTTCAACATTGCTTAAGTCACACCCTTCTCATTTGACCAATGACATGATCAAGAATGAGCCCTTGTCCTAATATGTATATATGTGAAGTGATTCGCAGGTGGGTGATTGAATATCTCTTAGAGAGCTTTTGAAAATGGAGAAGCAACGTAAATCAAAGAACAAGATCCTCAAGTTTTTATAACCCAAACCTGCTTCTGCAGTCTCCTTCCAATTCAGCCCTGGTAGAGATAAACGATCTGAGAATCACTTCCACAGTCTCAAAGCTCATGTCGATAAAGGATTTTCTGGTCCCATTGTTTCCATCATCCCCGATGAAGTTCGACGGAAACCCAAGAATGGAAACGTCGAGTGCGAAGAACCCACCTCGCCTAAAGTGTCCTGCATGGGCCAAATCAAACTCAAGAAGAAGATGGTAATTAGCAAGGCCAAGCGGGCTTTGCCTCAAGAAACAAAGGCTGTACCGTCTCCACGTAAGATAAACAAACATGCGTCGACGATTAAGAAGCTCTTTAGTAGTGCAAAACCAACTGATAGGAGGAGATCCAATGCTTCTATCTATGAGAAGCAGCCACTTTCTGAAAGAGCACCTGCTTTGAGTCGAGATACGTTTGCCAGCATTGACTGGACGGATCATATTTCGCCGGTGGATTCAGATCACCGAGGTTATTATTCTGATGGAGAAGAAGAAGAAGAAGAGGTGATTATTCCTTTCTCAGCGCCTATAATAATTGGTCCTGCAGTGGCCTTGCAGCCAAGAAAAGAGGTTAATCTATGGAAAAGAAGAGCCATGAATCCACCGCGGCCTCTTCAGTTGAATTTAATCAGAGCAATTTGAATAGATACAATTTTCTTTTTCTTGATATATAAGATACCAATTAATATTTGGTTCTTTTAATCGTTGTTGTTCATCTTAGATTGGAGAAACACAGTGAAATTAAGCAATATGTTATTAAATAAATACAAAGATTGATGTATGTGTATAGCCGTTATATATTAGTCTGTGAATTTCGTGAGTGTTAAGCTCGTTAATCTATTTATTCATTCTTTTTATCTAAGTAATGCTTTGAAACGAAGTGATTGATCCCACAAGCAGTTGAAGATAATAGTGAAATGCCTTAAAAATGGGATCATCAAATAATTCTGAGTCACACTTAACATGTTTTATTCTGGTTAATTTTTAAAATTTTTAGTTGAAATTTTATTTCATATTTCATTTTCATTCTTTAACTTCAATTTGTAATTAAAAATTTTTGAATTTTAATTTTATTTTATTAAAAAAATCCCTTTTAATCTGTTAAGCATTGTAATATGTACAAACGCAGTTTTAGTCCTTTACCCTTTACTTTTCAAGGAATCAGATCATTGTAATGACATTAATATTTTGTGTTAGGTTCTGATTTTAATATCTTTTTTTAATATGAAAATCTGTTATAATAGATTAAAAGGATTTTTGTGAAGCAAAATTAAAATTTAAGAATTTTTAATAATAAATTAAAGTTAAAGGACAATAAAAGATGGGGCAAAATTCAGAGACTTGCTATGAAAATTACCTTATTTTCTTGATATTTTGAAAATAAGGCTATGAATCCAATTAATAATTAAAGAGTTACTTGGAATTTCAACGTTTAAATTTTAAAATAATTTTATGTTCTACTGTTTATATATAAGATCTAAAATATTTTTGGATGATATCAGATATGGTATTTTTAAGTACTTGATATGATTTGACTCCAATAAGATAAATTTATATACCATTAATTTTAAATTTGATAATTAGTGTTAAATTTTAATTTTATATATTGAATATTTATTATCTGAAATTATTTATAAAAGTTATTATTTAATATAAAAAATTATATTTTAAAATATTATATTTAAATTTTGAAATATATATAAAAATTATTAATAAAATATATGATTTTTATATAAATTATCAATAAAGTCCATATAAACGGATTCAAATAGTAACAATTATGGGTGTGCCCAAAGGCTGATCATTCGGGATCTCACGTCAATAAATGAGTATGCACGCGTAGTGCTTTTATGGGAGAAGTGGTCTTGGTAAAATTGATATGGTATTATCAAAATATCGAGTCCTGCCTCTAAACGCTGTGTATGTCTATCTTCCGATCGAAAAAAAAAATATCAATTAAATTTAAAATGAATATAAGTATAAAAAATATATTTAATCATATTTATAATGAATTAGATTATTTATAATTATTTAACGAGTTCAAGTTAGTACCTTAAACAAGAGGATTTTTCTTATCTAAACTCGATTTATTATGAATTTAAGACATAAAATATATATAATCCATTTATCAAATACATATATCTCATGTATTTATATTTTGGATATGTAATGAATAAAGTCTACAAAAGATTTTTCTTAAACAAGAAATGACCTTGTTTGCTCAAAGCATATTTAGTTTCCTTCTTTTTCCTTAAAGAAGGACCAAATTAGAGTTCTTCTACCTAAACCTCCACTAAATGCCTTTCCATGCATGTTTATAAACGAATGTTACTATTTAATTCATCTATTTTAATGAAATTAATTGATTGATGCTTTTATTTAAAAAATATATTAATTAATTCTTATTTTTATTCTATTTACTCTTTAATCTTTTCAATTATTTTAGATGTTTAGGTTTAGTTAAATTTTATGGATTCCTATTATTTAAAAACATATTACATAATTTTTTTATTCTTTAATTCTTGTATTATTTAATTCCTGTAACGGTAATTTTCTCTCCTTTAAGATGACTCAAGGAGAGGAGATTGCTTCTTATTATCTAAGCAATTAGTCCTGTTATAAAGTGCTGAGAAAGAAGGGCAAGCCTGCCATGTCCTCAGGTTCTTCAATCTTTTTCTTCTATAGTTTCCTTACCACATCCTTAAGAACAATGTATTAAACTTCCTACTAAAGCACCAGTTTGAGGCTTCCTTTATGTGACTCCTACGCTTATTGATTGATAAAATTTCAACCAATTCATAACCTTAAATTAACGTTTTACCTTCATTTTCACATCCCAAGATCAAGCATGAAATCAGTAATTTTCCAGAAGCTCAAGCATGAAATTTTGCAGGTTTATCTATGATTTTGAGCTGAAACACTAACAGCAAAGCAAAAACACAGAATAAATCACTCATCTTTCTTTCCATTAATTTGAACTATGATCAAGAATTTTGTCTAATTTAGATTCTATCTTTAATAGGTTACACGAACTCCTTGGTATCTAAGAATTTCTCCTACAAGCTCACCTTTCCCTGAGCCTACATACCTACCACAAATCTCACCATCTCTGATAAATAAGAAAGTGGGTACCTCAATCACGTCCATATCCTTCAAGAACTGCATGCAGTTATCATTCTCATCACCGTTCATCCTCGCAAACACCACAGTATCAGCCATCCTCCTCGACAATTTGATCACAGTTGGATAGACTTTCACGCATGGTCCACAGTGCTTCAACCCTACATCAAGTACAATCAGCTTGTGATCAGCCTTATGATCATCAATCAACTTCTCCACATCTTCTCTACAATGCAGCTGGACCACTTCAGAGTGGTTGTCTCCATAGTATAACACATCGCCCATGAGCTGATCTGGGCCAATCCCTCCCTCTTCGTGAATCTTCTCCATGCCCTTGTAGAAGCTGAAGTGAGGGACTTTCTCTACCTTCTCTCTCTTGCAAAGTTCTCTGGTCTTTTCTGATTCATCGCCCATTACAAGCAGAAATTCCACGTCGTTGCATGTTCTGCTAAGCTCCACCATAAAAGGGTAGATCTTGCTGCTATTAGCGCTGTGGCTAGCAGCATATTCCACAACCACAAGTTTGTTCTTTGCCGTTCTAAGGGCTTCATCGAATTCCTCCATATTGTGGATTTTTTTTACTCTTTCATCTCTAGCAGCTGTCTTGGTCTCAGAGGCAGCAGTGGCCTTTATGATGAAGTGTGTCCTCTTCGTTTCTAATAAAGGCTTATGTTTAGAGACAAAGTTAACTAGAAAGGAACCATGGAAGCAAAGAGGATTGATTCTAGGGGTGCTTGAAAGAGAAGTTGGTGGTTTTGACAAGAAATTGGTGATTGTAGCCATGGCAAAGATTGGGTTTGAAGTGAATATGGAGATGGGACAGTGGAGAAGAACACAGAAAGCAGGGAGTTCCCAGGAGCTAATAACAAATCTAAGTGACCAAAATGATAGCCACTCGTTGGCTATGTGGTGGATGTTATCCACAAATCTGGTTTCGGCTGGATTTTTATGAGGTCTAGAAATATCATGCAACCCCCTTTCGGTTGGGTTTTCACAGCCTAAATAAATACCTCCAGGGCCAGTTGCTTTTTAAGGCTGAATTTTAGCTGAACCATAACATATGAAGAAAAAATATTCATTTTTATAGGAAAAGCCCACTTAAATTGGGCCAAGATATCATAATAAAATAAATTTTTTTAGAGTAATATTTTTAAGAAAGTTTTTTAATAGTTTTTAAATCTTTATATTTTTTAATTATTTTAGATGAAGTGAAAGTTTTTAAAAATATTTAGGTATTTCTTTTGCAAAAAAAAAAAAAATTCAATTCACCACAGATTTGGTGAGTTAGTAAATGGAGATTAGAAGTTTTATAAAATAATAAGAATTTTTTAAAAGTTTTAAATTTTTGAATTTATGTTTAAGAGAACCATAAAGTTTGTACAGGATTTTAAAAGGGTAAATTATATAAATTATATCTCAATTTAAGGGATAAAAAAAAGTACTTGAATTTTAATTTTTAATATAAATTTTTTAATTTTTAATTTAAGTAACATAAAATTTTATTATAATATTAATAACTCATTTCTAGATTATTTATATTGACGTGAAGTTTATTAAATTAAAAAATTATATTTTCATATATTAATGATTTTAAGTAAATAAATTCTAAATTATTAAAGCATCAATTTATGTAATTTGAATCTTGGGGACTATGAAAAACCAAATTAAATTTTTCTAAATAAATTTTAAATTAATATAAAAAAATATAATTTTTAATCTGATAAGTATCACATCAGTAAAAATAATATAAACAATGGTTGCTAAATATCACATGCCACTAAATTGAAGCACTATATATGTAATTTACCCAATTTTAAAAACCTCTAAAAATTTCATATTTCTAACCACTAAATTGATAGATTTAAAAAAAATATATTTTTAAAATTTTAAAATATTTAAAAAAAATTTCCCTATCTCTCAAATAATAAAAAATTATAAAGAATAAAAATTATAAAAATCATATTTTATTATACCTTATTCCAAATAGAGTTTAAAAAATCAAGAGTTCCTCTGAAATAGGAAATCATAGATTTTATATCTTAAAAAGACATTCATTATCTCATAAAATCTCATTCTAAATAGAGTGGATTGCAATCAAAATATAACCAAATTAAATTAGATTTTCTATACTTATTTTACTAAGTCAATTACAATGAATAAAAAAAAAACTTAAAAAAACAATTTAAAAAAATATTGTTTTAATAATCACCATAATCCTAATTAAATAAGCTGGAGATATCTGTATAATATAAATAAAAATAATCATCATAATCCACATTAATGAGATTTTTGCATAGAGCAATAATGTCATACCAATAATAATGCAGTAAATTAGGCAGAAAACAGGACAAAATTTGTGGGCTCAATCAAATGTAAGGACTATGAAGTTTCCTTCTACTTGCATACTAGCTAGAAACTTACTCATTTGCTTTAGAGGGCAGGATCTTGTGCTAACGTTCTCCATTCTCAACCACTTCCCACAACCGATTAAAATTTACTCTTGACTAGCTAAAACTCATTTCAAATTTAATTATTATTACTTAAAAAATATTTAAATTCATTTAATTTTATATATTTTAATTAATAATTTATATAAAAATATTTTTTTATTAATAATTTACATTATAATAATTTCATAATATAATTAAATTTTATTTTACTTAAAATAAAATATATAAAAATTTATAAATATTGTTATAAAAATATATTTTTTATATTTAATTTATTATTTATATAAATATATTCAGATAAGGGATATCCAATATGCAAATCTTGAATCTGTCCAAAATCTATTACGAATATTATTACTCAAAACTGAATTCATTCTAAATTCAATTATATAGCATCTAAACCCGTCTTTTATAGTTTCCCCGTCTTGTTATAGTTCAGTCAACTGGTATCTGCAGATACTTAACCCATTCCATCCCTAATAACTAAAAAATGATGGAAATTTCTTCTTTTTTTCTTTAAAAAAAAAAGAAAAAAAAATGAGTTTCAAATTTGTAAATGGGCTGCAGAAAGGTAAGAAAGTGAATTTTTATTAAATTCGGAACCTTACATATTAATTATTTTAATTTGATCTTATATAAATATTACAAGTGATTGAATTGTTTTATACTTCAGAATAATTAGTTAAGTTAATATTATAATCTAACTACTTATATTTTGCCATTCGTTTTATAGATTTCCTAAGTGAGACAACTATTTCAACAATCTTATTACACATGCTAATTAGTTAGTAATAATCAATAAACCAATTTAGACTCCAAACTCAAATGCCATCTTAAATTCAAAACGAGTGCTAAACAAATTATACATTAATTCATATTAATATGGATTTATACAAATAATTGAATTATTTTATACATTAAATTACAATCCAACCATTTATATTTTAGCCTTTCATTTTATAGATTTCCCAAGTGTTCCCAACAATCTTCCATTCTACAGCATAACAAAAGAATATAATAACTAACAGAAACACAACTGCAAGTAGGAAAAAATAATGCAAGAATTGAATGTTATAAACTTGCACATTGATGAGGCATTAATAAGAGTCCTTAGTCAAATGTAACCAGATCATTCTCTCATATCTCGGTCCTATTCATGGCAACACAACTAAATTTAATATGAAACCTTAAAGAAGATTCTGAATTTGGGACATCCAACTCGACGTCATCCTTCCTTCAATTAATACTTAGAGATGCATACAATGCCCAAAATCTTCCCACTTTTTAGCCTTACGTAGCTGTCCCTGCCGATAAAGATCCTTGCATTGATAACTGCTTGAGCCCACCGGCAATGCCTTAGCCCTTACAGGGCAGCTAACCCCACAACCATCTATTACTTTGGATGCCAACCCACGGTTCATTGGCAGTTGGCACGACACCCCCTCCCACTTGTGTGGACATTCAACCAATTTCATTTCATGTTTCGTAAAGAGATTTTAATCAGGGGTTATATATTTCATATAAGGTCGCATAACTTGACTGTCCACATTCTGAATCCAACATATAATGATCTTGAAAGGAAAGCTGATAAACGATAGATTACCTTTCTAATCTCGTAGCTTCTATTTTAAATGCAATCCCAAGATTACAGTCACCCCAATTCCGTACGTGGCATTCAAAGTCACCATTTATGAGCACAGCACACAAGCGAAGAATGAAGGAAAAGCTGATTAATAAAAAAGATAGATCTCTAGTGGGATGGTGGCCTCCTCGCTGCCGCAAGAACTTGGAAGAAAAGAAAAACTAATCATAACAAGACAAACCCACAACAGCTGAGCCAATCTGGCGGAATCCCAGAGTTGAGCAAAACAACAACACAGCAAAAGTCAAGAATTCAAGATCCACTGCTGGCCAGCTAACCTAAGCCTTTTTCATTGGCAAAAGCGCCTTTGTAATCCATGTGCGCCGCGTGTAATCCCAACTTCACTTCACACGCTCTCTTCCCTACTCCATCCATAGCTATCTTGATTTTTCGTTTTTATTTAAATTAGGCCAGGAAACGGATTCCCGACATAAAAAATAATAATGCTGCAAAATTATCTGATAAAAAGGCCTTTTCTTTCCCACAGTATTGTACTGTTCTTTGGCTCAGTTGAGTACCCATGTCCACATAAAAAAGGAAAAACAACATACATTCAGATAACAAGATTCTTGACCTCATGATTCTTCACTTGATGAAAACAGTAATTCAACCCCAAGATCCAGCCAAGACATTTAAATAAATTCCAAAACAAAAATACAAAAGATCATAACAAAAATCAAGATGTAGAAGTGAAAAAGAAAAAAAAAGCCTAAAAAAGGAAAGAAAACTAAAGTCACCAGGGAAAGGGGTGGTGGAATAGAGTTACTGCAACATAAAAAACCAGGTGTTACCTCAACCTTTTTTGGGCGGGTTAAGAATTGAAGGTGTCTCAGGTTTTCTGCAGAGAATCATATGCATCGGAGTGAAAATCCCAGTGTCGCCGCCCTTCGTCAGATAATCGGCGGTTCTGAAAAGCATCTCATGGACATCGACGGTTCCCTTCGGCGCAATCCCCAAGGCAGCCAATATAGTGATGAGAATGTGATTCCTCCAGTAGGCGATCCTGCCCATCTTCAGTCTCGTCCACCATGGGAGCGCTGGTGGTTTTGCCAAGTCCTTCTCTTTCACCACCTCGAACCCTACTTTCCTCGCCGTCTCGGCAATGTCTGTGTAGCTTCTGAGACCAGGTAAGGCATCTCCTCTTTCAATGCCTTGAATGATCTCCACGTGTTCAGCATCGTTAGCCTTGTACTTGTCAGTTGTGACCCATTCATAGGACACGTAGAGAGATCCAGGCTTCAAGACGCGGAATACCTCCGCATATACCTCATCCAGCTTGGGCGCGTGGCATGTAGCTTCAATAGAGTACGCGCCGTCGAAGCTGTTGTCCGGAAATGGCATCTCCAGGAAATTACCACACACAACTTCACAAAGTGAATCTAGGCCTGCTTTCTTGTTGTGCAAACGCGCACGGTTCACCTGGTACTCGTTAATGGTGATGCCCACAACAATGGCGCGTGAGTGGGCCGCGATGGCTCGCATGGGCCCACCAACGCCGCATCCCACATCTAGGATTCGATCTCCGGGCTTGACGTCGATGAGATCAACGGCCATCTCTTCATGGAGGCGCGTGGCGTCGCGGTGGGACTTGCCTGGGACAGAGGGAGAGAAGTGAAAGGACTGGCCCCATCCCCACTCGTAGATATCGGTGACTAAGTTGTAGAATGTGTCAACGAAATCGGGGACTTTCTCGGCCGTTTCAATCTCTTTTGGGCGGCGAAAGAAAGACCAGTACTGCTTGTAGTTATCTTGGACTTTCTCGGCGGAGATCGAGCCGCCGGATAGATCTACAGCTCGTTTGCCTTTTTGCTCTGCGGGGCCGAGAATGCAGAGGAACCAGTAGAGGCCGCAGGCGATGAGAGCTCCAGTGCAAAAGATAGCAAAGGAGTCCATTGTGAGAGAAAAGTTAAATGAGAAGACACAAGCAAGCGTCCTCTTCTTTATCCTGTTCGAGTGTTGCTGGAGACTGTATGGGGCTTTTTAGGCCAAGTGACCTTGAAATGGGACGCGCATAGCGCGTGCAAGATTCAATACAACAACATGAACACGTGTAAATTCGATGAAAATCTGAGACATGGTTAAATTGAGATTAAAAAAAAAAAAGATTATGTAGTTATTAGCATTTTTTTAATTAGGGATATGAAGTTAAATTTATGATAAATGAATAATTGTAATTTTACATTATTAGTAAAAAGAAATTTTCAATACTTGTAATTTTGCATTGTTAGTAAAAAAAATTTCCATTAACACCATTAAATATATTTTTTATATTAAAATTTCATCTATCTCAAAAAAATAATTTATGTATTTTTCATAAAAATATATTAAATATTAAATTAATTATATATATTTATTATATATATATAAATATATTTACATTTTAATAAAATTATTAAAATTTAAAACATAAAAAATAATTTTTATCTTTTAAAAAATAAAAAATATTTTAAAAAATAACTTAATTTTTTTAATAAAAAATATTTTTTATTAATTAATTTTTTTAAATGTCTCAAATATAAAAAAAAAATTAGATGAAACAAATAAAATTTAAATATATAATTAAAATGCTAATGCACCCATTAATCAGTCCTCGGCTTTAAGGACAGGTGTCAGGTGATAAGAGCTGCATAAAGTGGACCGATTGATGAGTTACAATCCTACGCCGTTTTCAGTGATGCAAGTACGGAAACACAGCCAAGAACAGGAAATATCTCATTGTAATATTACCAAAATATTTTTAATAATTCACTCCTCCTTTTATCATTTTCACTTAATTTTCGCTATAGAAAACAAAAAAAAGATTTCGTGATTTTTTTTAACTGAAAAATTAATAGGATTTTAACTGCTTTTTCGTTTAATTTGAAATCATTGATTCCTATTATTAAAATTCATTAAGACTAAAAGATAATTTATTTATAAAAAATATTTTTTATATATTATAAAAATATTTTTTATTATTTATTTATAATATTAAATTAATAATATATATTTATTATATATATAAAGTGTGCTCACATTTTAATAAAATTATTAAAATTTATAAAATAGAAAATAACTTTCTCTTTTAAAAATTAATTATTTTTTAAAAAAATAACTTTTTTTAAAAAAATATTTTTTATTGATAAATTTTTTTTAGTGTTTCAAATACTAAAAAATACGACAAATATTTTTCAAAAAAAAATTATAAAATAAATTAAACTTAAAATATGAATATTTCTTTTATAAAATTAGGGCAATTATTAAATTTTTTAGTTTAATTTACATAATTAGCGAAAATGTGAATGCATTAAACCTTTGTAAAGGCAAAGAAAAAAGTACATAATTAAGTTGCTCAAAAGAATTACAATAAAAAAAGTCATTACAATCATGAGTTAGGATAGGACATATAATGATAGATGCCCAATAGGTAATCAGGAATAGCACCTCTCTTAGTGAACAAAATTCAGTTTAAATTGAAAAATTAAATTAAATTGAGTTAATTTAGTTTAATTAATTTAATTTTAAAATTCAATCAGTTTTGTTCAATTTTACATTATAAAATTTTTCGTTATTTCAATTTGGTTCAGTTTTGAAGAGAAAAAAATCGATTAAACTGAACCGAATAGAATAGTAATTTATATATTCAAATCGAATTAAATTGAATCGAAATAATTTTTGAATTGATTTATTTTTATAGAAAATTTATGAAATATATTTAATTTTATATATATTAATTGTTTAATTTTATTGATTAATGGTTATTAGGTTCAAACCAAAGTCAAAATTAGACCAAATAACTTGAAAATCAAGTCTAAATTAAAAAATCAATTAAAAATCAAAATCGATCGATTTAAATCGAACAGAATCGAAATATAGTGATTCGGTTCGATTTGATTTTTCACCAATTTCGATTCGATTTCTAAAATTTAAAATTCAATTTTTATAATTTAATTTAGTTCGATTTGATTCGAACCAAATACTTACCCCTATCTTAGCCATAGAAATTACTCCTTCAATAATAACAGAATTAAAACTATTGTTCTTTTGCTAATAAAGTTGCTTCTCTATATGCCAAAAATTCCAAATTCAAATATTCAATCATCCCTGAGATGCGTCTAGCATACCAACCCATAGGATGACCCAAATAATTCCTTACAATGGTTGCATCAAAGGTGAAATTCAGGCTAAGAATCCTTTGATCTAAACTTGTAACAACCATTAATGATTGTAAAAAATTCAGGCTATGATGACATGATTGATATTGTTAATTAGGCATTATGGCCTGCCCCAACGCCAAAGGGCAAGCTATGCTTGTTGGCTGTCACTATTGGCTCCATCGGACTTTCCAATGCTCAATAATAGGGAAAATCCTAATTACTTTTTCAGAACTGCAAAAAAAAAAAAATTATTTGAGTGTCATGGTCATTATCTCTCAAAATCAAAGTTTGCGGTTAAACGGTTTCCTTTAGTCACTAATTAATCCTCAATCGGTGAAATCTACCACCGAATTATAATAGGTCAGCAAAGAGTCGTAAGAGTGAATCATTCACGGTCGATTCACCTATTTATTGCAAGCTGAGGTAATATTAAGTCATCAACGACAGTGAGAGAAGTTAAACTTGAGTCGAACGCCTTCAATTCCTGAGACTTACCGCTAAGGCATCACATTCAGTAGTAAAATTCCTAATTACTTGACCGTTGCTTTAAATAAGTATTAATTCTTTTATCTCATTCTTAGTTTCAAATGAGATTATTTATATATTTTTTATTTTTGATTTTTTTTATTTAAAAGAAATTCATATTTTATGTTAACAAAATAATTGAACTATTAATAAATTTTAACAAAAAATCGTGCTAGTGGTCTTAATTGCTTAATAGATTAAATCCATGTTTCTTGTGTTTGTTCTTTTCCATATGTCTCACCATAAAATTCAAATTTTTGTCGCATAGTGAAGGAAATATAATAAATTATTATTTTAGATATTATTAAGAAACACATAAAAAATATGTTTTATTACTTCAATATTTTTATGATTAAAATTAATAAAATTTAATTTTAAATTATTTATTTTATATTCTTTAATGAATATATTTTAAAAAAAATTCAGTTAACAGTAACACAAATAGATGTCTAAGTACCTGTTTGCTATTTAAATTAAAAGATTAAAATTACTTTTCAAAAAAAATCATTTAAATATGATTGTAAAAAAAATTGTAAACAAATATTTTAATATTTTAATATTTATATAACTAAAACTTATTAAATTTAATTAAATTATTTATTTTTATTTTCTTATTAATTTACTATTTCTTAAATATAAAATTTATTTTATTATAATCTTCGATACTCTTCCCCTTCTTTTATCCTCTGTTACTTATTCATTCACAACATCTAAAAAGATCCTAAGCCGAAGATGGTGAATGACGGTAGCTTAGTAGATTGGCACCAACATGGAAGCTTCTTTTGAATTGCAGCTTTCACTTTCCTGCCTTTCACCAAAAGCATCACTTCCGATTCTGAAAAGATACTTTTTGGCCTTTGGATATGCAAATTTTCTCGCTGCTTTATTGCATTTCTCTTTATTTTCTTTTTAATTTTTAATGTCATAAAGTATATTCCTTTCTTTACAACGGTCGAAAGAAAGAATATTCACTTTAATCACATCTTTTTCTTCTCTTTTATTATAAATTAAAATTTTTTAACGTGCCTAGATTTATCGTACATAATTTTTTTATATTAATTAATTAATAAATTTTAAAATTAATAAAAATATTCTTTTAATGTAAGTATAATAATATAATAAAACAAAAAAAATAAAGTAAGAGTGTAAATTAAAACCTTGAAAACATATAAATAATAAAATCATTATATTTTAGTGGTATATATTTAAGTAAATAATATATATTATTTTTTTATAAAATAAATATGTATTTTTATTTATTAATAATATTTTTCATTTTGTTTAAGCCGATTCAAAATACCAATCTTATTAAGATTAATAATTTATGCTCTCTAATTTTTTTATTATTTAATTTCTTTTCAATTTTTTTACTATTATAGCAAATTCTTTTATTTTTTGAGAATTTCATATTGATTTTAAATATTTATTAATTTAGTTAATCGCAAAAATTAAAATAAATTAATAATTAAAATTATTATATATCAATTCATTAAAAAAGGGTCAAAAGTTAAAATTAGGTCAGATTAACTGTTAGAAATCACGTTACATCAACAATTTAATTGTGTTTAAAATTTTTTTAAATTCAAGCTAAAATTTTCCAAGAAAAAAGATATAATTGCAAAATAAAAAAAAAACCTTTTACCATAAAATAACCTTTTATTATTAATATTATTATTAGCGACAACTTTGTATGAATTAAATACATGTATTAGCGACAGATTAATATAAATAAGCTTTTCATTATTAAAGTATTAGCGACAATTTTATTGTCACTAAAATTTATTAACAATATTTTCATACGAATTAGCTATAGATATACTGTCAATAATTTATATTATTAGTGACAAATTCACATCTATTGCTATATTTTTTTGTATTTTTATAAATAATATAAATAACGAAAAATATTTTAAAAAAATCTAATGTTCCCTTTCAATATTTATATGTAACACCCCAGAAAAAAAAAAAAAAAAACTACAGAAACAAAGAAAAAAACGCAGCACTCCCCCACCCCATTTCTCTCTCCCCCTCACTTTCTCCCTCCCTTTTTTTTTGTCCCACTAGCATCGGTCTGCGAGGTATCGTTGGTCTCCAGGTGCCTGAGCAACCACTAGACTCGACAAAGACCGAGCAGAAGCAGAAAGAGAGAGCAAGAGAGAGGAAAGAGAGGAGAGAGGGAGAGTGCGCAGCAGGGGCTCGACTTCGCGATGTCGCCCCGGCCGACTCCGGCAGCCATTTCCGATGATTTCAAGTGCCACAGACTCCCAAGATGATGAACTTTCAGATGAGACCAGTGGCACCCCGTTTGGTGGCCGGAGGAAAGAGAACCGACGAGGGAAAGTTGGAAGAAAATCATATGGGTTTCTGCTATCACCATCGCTCGGCGACCGACCGGATCGGAAATCCGAGGCCACCGATAGACTCAGGACGACGAGATCTTCGAGATAGGACTGGTCCCACTCCGATCGGACACCGTTTGAAAAAGGCGATAATCAGACGATCCAGATCGCTTGGTGAGATTTTCGAACTTTTTCGATTCCCAAATTTTAAAAATAATTTTAGGATAATTATTAACAAAATTTGGATTTTATTTAGGTGCGATCGGATGGAGGATGGCTCACCGGCGCCAGGACCACATTTTTAGCAAGATCCGGCAGCCCGGCAGCCGGTCTCAGAACGCGGTCAATATTACAGTCAATCCTAGCATTTTCAGATATTCTGGACGCGTTTCAGGTGTCAGAATTGGCACAGGTAAACTCGAACTCTAAGTCGCTCATTTTCGACTAATATCGATTTAGAATAAAATTCATAAAATATTCGTGGATGATCGAAAAATTATAATTCCTTTTGCAATAGTATTGTAATATTATTAAGGACCGCGGGGCAAAATTTTAGAATTTTTAGAGCTTGTTTGAGTGGATTTTTGTAAAATGTCAATTACAGAGACTAAAACATAATTTTTAAGATTTTGAGTATTGTCTGTTGGGGTAGGCCCAGGAGGGGCCTTGTGATATGCTTGAGTTGTGATTGTGTGATTGGCAGATATAGAAGTGTATTTTGAGCCTTTTTGCAGGTTGGGTAGGTCCCAGGTATAGGGGAAACTCTGCCGGATTTCCGGCATAAATTAGGCTGTCTATTGCCTCTTTAGAGTTTTATCTTAACTTAGTACTAATAAATTTATAATTTAATTATTAGGTGATCGAGGTCAGCTATTTTTTTGCATCCAGCAGCCACAATAGTCATCGGTGTACTGTGAGTAAAATATTAATTTTAATTGTAATTTCGATATTATTATATGTTCAAGCATGCCCATACATCACTTATATGCATATATCTATGTAGTTAAACTCTATGCACGATTTATGTTGCATTTATAACTGTTAAAGTGCCATGAATATTGTTGTAGTAATTTGGAGCAGTGTGCGTGCGTTGGCGTGCGTGTGATGTGGTGTGGACTATGGATAGGACGGGTAGACACGGCTTGAGATCTTCGCTGGGACCCGGTCCTTCGGGTAGTCACGGCTTGAGTTCTTTGCTGGAACCCGATTTGGTTTATTAAGCGAAAGTCCGGCTTGAGTTCTTCGCTGGCACCAGGTTGGATTTAAGAGAGCTGTATAGGGGATCAGCTCCCATATATTATGATTGATATTATTCGATGTGTAAGTGCTCCAAATTACCTTTTTGCTGTTATGATGTGAAATTATTGCTGGTGTTGCATTTCACTCTACAGGGTGCATTAGCTTTAGATAGTTATAGAGATTATGGTTAAAATTGATATTTTACTCTCTGAGTCGAACGCTCACTCCTGTTCAATATTTTTCCAGGCCACAGGAGGAGACATTTTTCAGAATAACCTGTCCCTTTTCTCTCAGGTTATGAAAAGATTACTTAATTGTATTATTATTCTCTAAATTTGTAATTTAGAACTCCGCATGTACTAGTAGTAGCATTAATCCTGTCAGGGATTGCATGAACTTAAGTTTTTGTATTAACAAATGAAAAATTTTTATGAGTTTTAAATAGTTTGTAAATGGTGTAACAGGGTTGAGCTGGGCTCCCCTAATTTTAGTTTCTGATAATTACTGGGCTAAGTTGGCCCGAAATATAGTTATAACAGCTTAATTTAAATTATTTCATATGCATATTGGGCCTAAATTATGGGCCTATTCATGGGTTGAGGAATAGTTAGGCTTACTACGGGCCTCGGGGGCTTTAGGCTGGCCCAGATCCTAGTGCCGGTCCGGCCCATAGGTTGGGTCGTGGCATTATATATCATAATATATTATTTTCTCACGTTTACATGTAATATAAATATAGATAAATAATATTAAATTAAAATGATTTCAGTTAAATTTCAACTTTAATTAAATATAATTATTTACTATTTTTATTTTTAAAAAAGATTAATTTTAAATTAAGACAAATTATATTATTTTGATTTGATTTAAAATTAATTTTAATTATACATTGAATTTATTTTATTTTAATTTTGAATTCAATGATAGCATATCTAATGTGATGTCATGTCATTGCCTGGTAAGACCCATACATTGTTGCTGAGAGATGGGCTAAAGTCGAACATGGAAAGGCCGAATTCTAACACGAGAGTCTTAGGTCGCAGAAGCTAGCAAGCCTGAAGTCTTGCTGAAACTTGGAATTTCAAAAGAACAAAATCCAATATCCATGAGGGCCAACATTTTAATATTTACAAATTGATTTTCGAAACTTATAATCCCCCATTTTCAGTAGGCCTACCAATTTAATAAATCCAGCCAACGCATTATAATATTTTAGATTTAATGGTGTGAATGAGTCACCAACAATCAAGGTTATTAATGTCACCCCATATCCCTCACTGGTGCGGTTTGCAGATGTCGTTTAATGACTTCTCTAGCCAGCTTCGTGGATTCCATGGTCTGACTCTCCTATTGTGTGTACTAATTTTTTTAAAGGTCTGCCTTGCAACTCTCTTCAGTGGAACTTAGAATGGCTCTTTTGATGGTGCATGACTCAGATCTGATTGCTTCGTGTCCTAAAGAGAACGGGTAGCATTGCTGATTTTTTGTTGTGATTGGTGTCAAGTTGTAGATCTAATTATAATCAATAATTTTATTATAATATATTTTAAATAAATCTTATTATAATCAATAATTAAAATACATTCATTATATATACAAATATTGCACCGTTATCATGTAAATCAGTATGGGGAAGGGTCTTTCTTTTTCTCTTTGCCTCTGAAACAAGTCTTAGTATTAGAAGAGTACGCAATGAAGTCAAAGAAAGTTCCAATTAGGCGTATAAGTTGATGGAGTAAAGTACAATATAATGTTTGAGCTTAACTCAATTTGCTAAAATAGTTTGAGTAATCTGATTCTTTTAGGAAAAATAATAAAATAAGTTTCTTTACTTTTACTCAAGGACTAAATAAGATTAAAATAATATTTTAGATCAAATAAATTTTTTGTGCTTTATAATTAAAGCTAAATAAATCAATACCCAATAAAATATTTTTTTTTGGTTTTAAATTATATAATATTAAAAATAATAATTTTAATATTAAACAAAATTTTCATCATGTTTTTCAATTTTTTTAATTTTATTTTAATTAAAGCTAAAAAAATATTTTTTAGTATTTAAAATTAGGAAAAAATGTTTTATTATTAAAAAATATATTTTATTAAATTTGTACTTATTTAGCCTTAATTAGAAAATACAGGAACTCATTGGACTTCTTTGACTCTTCACTGAAAGTAAATTGATTCATTTAGCCTTTCTTCTTATTCATTTATATTTTAATTATCACTTTTTTTTTATTTTTTTAGGAAATTTTTTAATTAAGGGTTGCTTCTTTATAAAGGTTACATTTCAACATGTTGATTGATAATTGATGGAATCAATATTCTTTTTTGATCTCTTAGCTTAATAGCTTAACTTGGTTAAATGAAGTTTGTCACGACCCAACCTATAGGCCGGACCGGCACTAGGACCTGGGCCAGCCTAAAGCCCCCGAGGCTCGTAGTAAGCCTAACTGTTCATTAACCCAACTCTAAGGCCCATTTGGGCCCAATTTCAAGAAAACAAACGGACAGGGTTCGACTCACCAACGGGGAGTTTTCGACTCACCTGACCTGTAAACACAATATATAGTCAATTGGGGAGCTCAGCTCACCCTCCACATACTTATCAACATAATAATAAATGGGAGCTCAGCTCCCTCATCCAATCCATCAAAACAGACAGAGAATATTAAGTTTACAGGTCCAACATGATAATAATATTACAGACTAAATTCAAATAATTACTGCTAACACATGCGGAAATTCTAGGAGTAAATAAAATTACACAAATATTGATAAACAACCTGCGAGGTAAAAAAGCAGGTTAACCCAGAATAAAATATCCTCCTGTGGCCTGTAAAAATTTTTGAACAGGAGTGAGCGTTCGACTCAGAGAGTAAAATATCAATTTTAACCATATTCTCTATAACTATCTAAAACTAATGCAACCTGTGGAATGAAATGCAACATCAGCAATAAATTCACATCATAGCATCAAAAAGGTAATTTGGAGCACTCACACACCCTGTAGTATCAATCATAACATATGGGAGCTGATCCCCTATACAGCTCTCTTAAATCCAACCTGGTGCCAGCGAATTACTCAAGCTCGGACTTCCACTTAATAACCAAATCGAGGGTCCCAGCGAATTACTCAAGCCGTGACTACCCTCGAAGGATCGGGTCCCAACAATTACTCGCCGTGACTACCCCGCCCTATCCATAGTCCACACCACATCACACGCACGCCAACGCATACACCGCTTCCAAATTACCACAACAACATCCATGGCACATCAACAGTTATGAATGCAACATAAATCGTGCCTAGAGTTTAACTACATATATATATGCATATAAGTGATGCATGGGCATGCTTGAACATATAATAATATCGAAATTACAATTAAAATTAATATTATACTCACAGACTTGACGACAATCACTGTGGTGGCTGGGCGGAGGAAGAAGGCTGTCCCGGCTCACCTGACAATTTTATTACAATTTAATAAATTTGACTCAATACAAACAAAGAAAAAGACTAATACGTCCTAAGTCGTGCCGAAAATCCGGCAGAGTCTCTCCTATACCTAGGACCTACCCAACCTGCAAAATGGCTCAAAACACACTTCTATATTCACAATCCATATATCCACAGTTCAATCATATCACACAGCCCCTCCTGGGCCCATCAAATCAATCATCCATCACAATACGCAAAATTTCAATTTAGTCCTTATTATTGATCATTTTTGCAAAAACTGCCCAAACAAGCTCTAAAAATTATAAAACTTTGCCCTGCGGTCCTTAGCAATATTACTAAGCTATTGCAAAAAGAATCGTAATTTTCTAAGCTACCACGAATATTTTATGGATTTTTAATCCTATTTAAGCACTAGAAAATTACGTAAAAACAAGGTTCGGGTTTACCTTTGCCAATTTCGACTTCGGGAACGCTCTCGGAACGTCTGACAATGGGGGGCTAGCCAAAGCCTCGGTCCAATTCGGAGACTTTTCCGTGCAGTGCATGCGGCTCGAAATTTGCGCATCCGGCCAATCGCCGAATTTCCTCGAATTGAGGATACCTACACGAAGCTCATAATACGGGGGTTAGTACATAAATTTTTCAGAATTTTCTAAGCTCATTTAATGCTCGAAAAAACACTGCGAAGTTCCGTGGGACCCACCGAAAAACGGTGTCGAAAAAATTCAAAATTTATGTCGTTGCGAAGCTCTCGACGAATGGAGCGTGCTGGTAGCCTCGGTTTTCTCGTGGAATTCACGGTTTTTGAGAAATCTAGCCCAAAAGTCGAAATGGGCTAAAATCTTCCCGAGCAAAAATCGGACAAACCGCTCGATGGATTTCGGCGTTCTTGGTGTCTATGGAAAGCTCTCGTCGAGTAGATGATTTTAGACACAAGACCCGGTCCAATTGGTGGCCGGATCAGCCGAATTTGGCCGGGGAAGCCGAAACGCCGCGCGCGCAGGGGGGGCATTCGTGCGCATTTCCGGCCGTTTGGGGCGGCCGTCCGGGCCGACTTGGAGGCGGCGGCCGTGAGGTGGGGACGCAGGAGGCGGTGGCCGTGACGGGAGGAGGAGGAGAGAGAAAAGAGAGAGAAAAGGGAGAGGGAACGTCGCCCGCGGGGAAGAAAAAGGGAAGAAGGAAAAAGCCGGTCCGATTCGATCGGTCCGATCCGGTCCGGTTCGATTCGGCTGGTTCGATTTAGAATACAAAATTTTAAATTTTTACTCTGCCTCGGGACCGAAAACGAGGTCCAAAAATTCTGAAAAAATTCCAGAAAACTCAGAAAAATACGTAGACTCCAAATATATTTTTAGTTTTGCCACGTGGTCTTTAAATAAATTTTTAAAAATCATCAAAGTTTATATTTTCGGAAAATCGAACCCGATTTTTAAAATTCGAAAAATCTCAAAAAAATTCCTAAAATTTAAATAAAATTAAAATACTAAAAATGCTCATAAAATTTAAAATTTTGGGGTGTTACAAAGTTACTAGACAAGCAGAAAGACTTCATAACAAGAAGTGTACTGAATTTAGCTAATTCCATCTACACATCACCAATTTTAACACAAACCTAATAAATAAATAAAAAAAAAAAGAAAACATTAAACACACAATAAAGAACCAAGTTTTTGGATTGAAAAATTTTGGGTGTTAGCATAATTATAATTATAATTGCTATAATTATGCTAATTGTTATAATTATGCTAACATTGGGTTTTTATTAATTTTTATTTAAATTTAAATTCGAAATCTTTCAATCTTGAAGACTATATAATAGTTTGATTATTATTATTATTATTATTATTTTTGTTAAGATTTACAGTTTGAAACTTCATCATCTGGGTTTTCTTGAGCAACCAACTTCAGTGAGCCTGGCTCAAGCTTGCACGCCTCATTGCGTAATGACCCTTTGCATGCGTCCAAAATTGGCACTAAATTAAACCGGGAGTAGGGGAAATGTTTTTCTTGCATGAACTTACAAGCTACGCATCCTTCATCACCTAATGTGGATAATGAATTCTATATCAACGAGAGAGGATATTATTTATGTTCCAAAATTTAAATGTGTATTTACTTTAAGGGCACTAAATAATCTTTTCGATTGTACATATAAAGGTTGTAAAGCAAATTACCCAATACATTTAGTGCACCGAACACTAAAAAAAAATAGTTATAACTTGATTTAGAAGGATAGAATTTACGGTTTTGAGTGATTAATAAAGCATGTATACTAAGAGTATACAGTAATTTATTAAGATTGTAGACTAAGGATAGTAACGGGTTGAATTTTTATGGGTATTCAATCCAATCGAATTATAATAGAATGAGTTTGTATATTATATAATCAAGTTTGGGATGAGTTTGGATTTGAAAAATAATATCTGTGACATGTTTGAATTGGGTTCATGTTTTACTTGTTAAGTATTCGTTACCCAAACCCATTTATATGAATATATATTTTTTATAATAATATTTATAAATTTTTATATATTTTATTTTATATAAAATGTAATTTAAATATTTTATAAAATTACTAATTACAATAAATTTTTATGTAAAATATTAATTAAAATATATAAAATTAAATGGGTTGGAGTTTTTTTTTTCGGATAATAATAATCAGATTTTGGATTGGATTTGAGTAATTGAGAATAAATTTTAATCGAATTTGAGATAGGTTCAGATTTTAATAATATTAACAGGATTTAAGTTTAAAAAGGATAATTTTTTAGGGCATTCTACCCTTGTGAAATATACAAATATGGGAAATTATTTAGTACAATTAGTGTATGTATACTCATAATGACGTGACACCATTTTCCATAATTTAATGAAAAATAATTTTTTTTCTTAAAAAAATAATATATTTTTTTAATGCACGGAATATATTTTTCAATTTACCTAGAAATATAAATAGCAAAGGGCGCATTACATGTGAGCCTTCAAGAACATCTCTACTAGCTTGTAGGCTCATTTATTAGTCTGGGAGTGATAAGTTAGTTTCTTTAGCTCCTCTTCTCTCTACTCTCCAGACAATATGGAAAAATTGTCAGGTTTAAGCCATCTTTTTATGACAATTTTTCTGCATAACATCTCTTCATTCATGGTGAGCCCTGCCATCACCGACGTTACAATGGCTGCGCTTTGTCCTGGAAAAGATGAATGTTCATTAGCCATCTACTTAACAGGATTCCAACAAGCGGTATGCTCTGTAAACTTATTGATCTCTCTGTTACTTTCCTTCTCCTTTCTAGTACCTTTTTTAATATGCAGCAAGTATTCTTATTTCCTGGATCTGCAAATTTCACGCTTATTAGCATTACTTCTTGTTCTCTGTTTAGATGATGACTCTAGAGTCTAGACTTGAGTAGTACATGTTTGTAACTCGTTTGTGAGTTTGTCCACTAAAGCTCATTTGAAGAATTCTGCAACTTAGATGTTTCATTTCTTTCCTATGTTGGAAGCTACCTAGTCTCAAGTTGCCAAGCTCCATGTCTAAACTCTGGAGTATGAAATCTTTGCCCCACGACCATTTTTACTTTCTTGGTTGATTTGCTGCTTGAACTCAAAAACTCGACTATTTTAATATCAATAAAGTACTTTTAAGATCATTGGCTTATTCCTTTTTTAGTTTTTTTTTTATAAATTTCTTATCATAAATATTTCTTTTTTTTTTAATTTTGAAATTATCATATGCATCTTTTAAACATAAAATATAAATTTAAATGAGTTGGAGAATTTCAAATTCTCAGGAGGTGCAAAAAATTAACATTAATTAAGAGTAAGTGTATATTTTTTGAAAAGTGAAAAATTATTTTTTCTCTACTTTTCAACAAATTAAATTTATTTTATAAAAATTAAAATTTCTGGGAAGTGATTCATAAATAAGAGGTTTTTAAAAAGGTGAGTGAGCGTGAGATCTGCAGGACTAGTGACCCACAAGTAGAGCTTCCAGTGTCCAAATCAGACGAAATTTCCATTCAATTTCACCACACCCATTTTCTACGCCATATGCAATGATATGGACAAAGTTGCCCTGAAATAAACATTATGGACAAACTGCCACTCAACCTCTGTACGTATATATCATAACTCACAAGTCAAACAGACACACACCCAGCATTATGGCATGAGGTTGCGATATAGTAGAAGGGGTGGCCCAGCCCAGCCTAATCAAAATCCTTTGCTAGGCTTGCAAATCCAGTAATTTAAAGATGGGCCTACGTCAGACTTGCCTCACCTGCATGCAAAACTCAAACGGCCTTTTTTTCCTGCAAGAACGTGCAAACTAAGCATAACGTTAAGCAGGCCTTGCCTTGTCTGCCACCATAATCCATTCCTCTTAAAACAACACAACAAGAGCCAGAGTTTGAAGTAAGTTTAGCCTTTACATAGATATAATAAGCATGGTTCGTCTCTCAAACCCACGTCGTTCATCACTAGACTTTTGTTTTCAGCAGAGAGAAAAACTAACCTCTACCTCCACTCTCCATTTTTAGGCATTTGCCAGAGTGAGATTAATGACAAAATACTTCAGCCTAAACACAAAACACCCAACTTTCCTTTTTGTTACGTACTCAGAATTTGAAATGGACGTTTCTTGCGGGTTGGCTCTTTTACTTTAGCTGCTCTTTCTTTCTTTTGTTCTTGTTTTTTTTGAGCTAAAGTAAAGAAAGAAATAAAGAGAGAGAGAGGAAGGAGAAGATATGGAAAAGTTAAGCCATCTCTACTTGACAATCTTTCTTTACAACTTCTCAATGTTTATGGTGGTTCCAGCCATAACCGATGTTACTATGGCTGCACTTTGTCCTGGACAAGATGAGTGCTCTTTCGCCATCTTTCTTAGCGGATTTCAACAAGCCGTAATCATCATTTTTCCTTGTTATCATCGTCGTCGTCATCATCATCCTCTCCATCTCTGTTTTTCTTTGTAACCCAATTAAAATTTTTTCTTTTTAAACTCTCTGTGATTTGCAGAAAATAACTTTCAATATTTTCCATCAAAATTGTCATTATTTGGTTGTAATTTTATTATAATGATAAATAAATGATATGTATTTATAATATATCTATATAAATATTTTTATATTTTAATAATTATTAAAATTTAAAAAATAAAAAATGAATGTTTTGTTTGTTTTTGTAAAAAATAATTTATATATAAAAATTAATTTTTTTATCAAAAGATATTTTTTATAAAAATATCTTTTATTATTTAATTATAATATTAAATTAATAATATATATTATAAATATTTTTATATTTTAATAAAATTATTAAAATTTAAAAAATAAAAAATAATTTATTTTTTTTAAAAAATAAATTATCAATTTCTTTAAAGTAATGTAATTTTCTTTTTAATTGCATAAATGTTTTTCGTTTATTTATTTTTTAAAATATTTAAATAAAAAAAATTTAAAAAATTTTTCGAGCATTAATTTAAAAAATTTTTCATTAATCCTTTTTTTTAAATACCCAAATATTAGAAAATTTTCACAAGTGGAGCCTTAGCTTAGTTTACTCTCTGGTTTTTGTGACATGAATTATACTAATTTGTGATTACTCGTTTAGTGATTTTATGCAATCAAGATGATGTCTGATTTTGTGCAGATCATAGGGCTTGGGACACTGGTGATGATGCCTTTGGTAGGAAATCTGTCGGACAAATATGGTAGGAAAGCTTTGCTTTCTGTACCAATGGGTCTTGCCATAATTCCCTTAGGTAATTATGGATTAACTCAAACCTCATAATATTAATATTTATTTTATTAATTATAAAAAAAATATTAATTATAAATAATTTTTTAATATTTTTTTTACTATAATTATTCACAATATTAGAAGTTGAAATTAGTGAAAATATTTAATTTTTTTTATTCAAGCTATTAAATTATGAACAACTTAAAAAAAAAAAAAATGAACAACTTTTGATTTTTTTTCTCTCTCTCTTTTTCACCGATCCAAACAAGGTGTTAGTCCAATTCAAATCCTTCCCCTATATCACCGGCATCAAATATTATATATATTATTCTTGCTAATCAATCAATTCAACTCAGTTCACCTGTCTTTTACTTCCTCGGCAACGAAGCAGTTAAATATCAAACACCGAGTTATGAAGTTTTGACAATACAGCAATTCCCTACGGTATAGCTGTAGAAAAAATGGCCACTGAGTTGATAGCTGACGTTAATTTTTTAGCTGCTCTGCATTTTTTTTTCAAGTGTATTTAATATAAATTTGATTTTAGTTTGCGTAATAAAAAATTGGTTGCAGCAACATTGGCATACAGCAGAAGTAAGTACTTCTTCTACGCATATTATGTGCTCAGGACCCTCACTGCCATGGTTTGCGAAGGAAGTGTCCACTGCCTTGCTCTCGCCTATGTGGTAAATCTCTCTTCTTTAGCCATATGTAGGCCCAATTAGGAAGCCACGGCCCACAGACACGAGTACAGGCCCAAAGATAAGTGGGCTTTTTCATACCCCACTTTACAAGTTTCTAATCTCCATTTTCCCTCCAAACCAAACCTCTTCCAATTCTCGCCTGTGTCTCCCTTCCATTTATCTTTCAAATTATTTTCAGGCAGACAGTGTTCCTGAAGGGCTGCGAGCGTCGGCGTTTGGAATCCTTTCAGGGATTGGATCATCGGCGTTCGTTTGTGGAACACTATCTACTCGTTTCCTCTCCACTGCCTCCACTTTCCAGGTCTCTTTGTTTTATAGTTTTGTCTTATTAAAAGAAGCTGAAATCTTCGATGTATGGCTGATCGACTAATCAATGTATTTTATCAGGTTTCGGCCTCAGTGGCAATAGTGGCCTTAGTGTACATGAGGGTTTTCCTTCAGGATTCAATCGTTGATGGAAACCTGTCTACACCAATACTCTCCAGTGGAAAGAGAAAAGTTGATGCGATTGGAAATTCAAGTAAGAAAGTGCAGATTTTTAAAACCATGCCTTCCTTGGAGGATATGCTTTGCTTGCTTAAGAGCAGGTTAGTGGGTGTTTCTATTTTTTTTTTTTAATTCTGATTTATCTAGCTTTGAAGAATCGTAATTTTGATCAATTGATACCGTTTGAAGGGAAATTTTCAAATTCTTCTGACTAAATTGCTCGAAACTTACTTTGGGTGATATTTGTAATCAGCACCAAATGGCATGGTTGTCTGGGTAGCAATATTTGTATCTGCATCCAGAAGACTGATAAATCTTATGCCAATGAAATGTTATATGTTTGTTTACGCTGTAACTCGTTACAGTTTCAGGGAGTTCTTTGCTTTTGATCTCAAATAATTATGCACAAATGTTTATTCGCAGTGTTACTTTGTCACGAGCTGCTGTCGTTGCGTTCTTCATCAATCTTTCGGAACATGGCCTTAATTCTTCGTTAATGGTACCTTCCTAATTCATACAAAGTAGACTTGCATTTATAGGAATGGCCATAGTTTCTGCGGACTTTTGTCCACATTGTTGTTTCAGGTTCAAAACCAGTCAGTTAGAGGTTTAAAGATTTATGTGTGAAAGGTAATGTTGAAGTGCTTTGAACATCTAACAGGTACTGGTTTCAAGATATTCATGACGGTCTTTTGTACTCCTATTTTCAAGCCAGCTTAGCTTGAACTAGCTCAGGTTTTATTGCATAAACAAACTTAGGTAGGCATAATAGGCTATAAGGCAATACTGGAGGACAATGTTCCAATTCTGGCCATCTTTAGATAATACTTTCTCTACTTCAATTTTGGACAGATGTCCTGGAAATCTCTTGATCAGTGAAATTATTTTATTCAAGATAACAATCAAATTTGGGGTGCACTTGATGGTTTGTTAAAAAGAGCAAATCGGTTTGTTGTTGATGGTGATCTACAGCGAACTTGGTAAGCATCAGTTAAATAATAGTATAAGAACGTAACTACCAATTCATTGGCTGTGGCTTATCAAAGGACTTTTTGAAAATGGAAATGTGCCCTCTGTGATCCCTTTGCAATGGCCTGACATTGTATGTTACTGCATTTATGAGTGGGAGGCAGTGACCCCTAGTCATAGTTCTGTAAGTTGTGGGCTGCAGCAAGAGGCTTTGTATAAATGTGAATCAGTATTTTGTTTTTAGAAAGTTATCTGCAATATAAATGCATACCTAGGATTTGAAGTCCTAGTCCTACATATGCCTTCAGCGCCAAATAAACACAAACAAGCTGCAAGTATACAAGTCTGAACAGATTAATGCCCTTACCTTAGAGATCTTCAGTGTTTTGGGTGTGGGCATGGGCTTTTAGTTTTTTAAACTAAGGTTAAATTCATGTTTTGTCTCGCCGCAATAGTGCTGGATAAAGCAAATTATTGAGTATTTTGTAGAGCAAGGTGTTGAAATTAGATTCTTTTCTTTTTCTTTCCTATGCAGTACTACTTAAAGGCTCGTTTTCACTTTAATAAGAATCAGTTTGCTGACTTAATGGTAATTTCTGGGATTGCTGGGACCATTTCACAGGTATAGTTTCCAATATGTCTCAAATTTAGTGACATTATTGTGTTAATATATTCTGTTGTGCAATATAATCCTTCATTCATTTTATGTTGATCTGAAAGTTGTACTGAACTTGCAGTTACTTCTCATGCCCATACTGGCTCCTGCTTTAGGAGAGGCAAGGTTGCTCTCAATAGGGCTCTTTTTTACATGTGCACATGTAAGGACCTTGTTATCTATAATCTATATAATTTATTATCTATTTATATTGTGATGATCTGAGTTTCCTACTTTTCTTTTGAATGGTGCCATTGACATTAGTTCCGATGCCCGTTTGTGCATTTCACTATCAACTTCTTAAACAAAAACAAATTTAATCATAGTAATTTTGGCCTTTCGTGCAGACGTTTCTTTACAGCATTGCATGGTCCTTCTGGGTATGTCTTTGAAACTTATCTAGCTACAGCAAGCCCTTTCCTTTCATTTTCGGGAACTTTAATTTTTTTAACAGCATAGTCGTCTTTATTAATGTTATTGATTGTTTCTAGTCTGTTCTTTAGATAACTTGTATTAGGTCTTGGTTGCTAACATTTCAAAAGCTGATAGGTTCCTTATGCTGCTGCTATGCTCTCCATTTTGTTTGTGTTTTCACAACCATGCGTGAGTTTCTTACTTCATTTCTCATCATGAAGTTGTTATTTGTTCAATTTCTGAATATCATTTTTAAAATGATTTGCAGATGCGGACCATTGTATCGAAGCAAGTTGGGACCTCTGAGCAGGTAGAACTCTTGAAAAGTGGCTTTAAGGTTTTGGTGGGAAGATTATGTTTGACAGTATGTATGGATTATTAAATATCCCTGTAAAAGACATGTTTTTATAACAATCAAAATAATCGAATCATTTTTGTTGAAAAATATCTTTCTGGCCACGCTGACAAATGAAGAGAAAAAAAAAAGATTTTGCTTAGAAAAAGAAAGCTGATCTCAAGATGCATGAAGTGCTCTCTTCTTAGGCATATTAATTTGCTTTGTTCAAGTGAATTTCCCAAGTCTCCTGCCTTTTCTACTGTCCTTTTTGTCATAATGATATTAATAATTCCTTTTTCTAGGGTAAGGCTCAAGGGTGCATCTCAGGCATAGGTTCCTTTGCCAATGTTGTTTCTCCCTTAGTGTTCTCTCCTTTAACAGGTGATTTAGAAGATTAATTTGATAATATTGTCAGGCCCAAACGTCATCAAAGCTAATAAGTTTGAATTGTTTCCCAGCTTTGTTCCTATCTGAAAGTGCACCATTTCATTTCCCTGGTTTCAGTATTATGTGCGCCGGACTTGCATCGGTAAGGGCTTTTAAATTATTCTAGTATGCATGTTGCAGCCTTTTGTTTCCTGACCAAGCTCTCTATGTTCCTAAATAAGCTATGAGGTGCAACTTGTAAATAACAACCTTCCTCATATCACTCTAATGGATAGATTACTCTGTCTAAAGTAGTATTGGTGTATCTAGGGCCAGACCCAGCAAAAAACAATTCTGTTCTTAAAGTTGACCCTAAGCGATGCGCAAGCAGGCCATGCCAGTATAGTTTTGATGATTCATTTGAAGCCTCGTATTAGAGTCTCTTATGAGGACAAACCAAGCATGCACATAAAAGTGCGAGAACACCCTTTGATCAACTGAACTTGCGAATATTCACAGCCTAATTTTCAATCCTGTGAGTGCAGTTTGTGAATTGCCTGTCACTTCACCTGCATCTTAGTATGAACAGAAAGCATAAGAGAAAGTTGTAAACCTTGGAACTCAATCTTCCCCCAGCCCAGAGATTCTAGGTTTGCAATTTATTACCTTCGTGGTTGATATATATTGAAGGTGGCCCTAGATGCAACATTTAGTTTTTTATTTTGGAATCTGTTAGGTTGTTCTTTGAGTAGAGTTTGAATCATGGAAAAGACCTCTCTACGAAAAAGCAGGGTAAAGGCTGCATAAATAAATGAGAGCTTAACTGTGGGGAAATTTTTCTACATTGCCCCTTGCGTGGAATTTAGGATTGAAGAAAGTTATGCTTGAAGTGGATTCTCTTGTGGCAAGTCAAATTATTTTGAAGGATCTAGATCCTGATAATCCTTAGGTTTTGATTTATGCATCCAAATTGCATCATAGTTGGGAAGTGAGAATCAGACGAGTGTATATAAACAAGCTAATTATTGCTATCAGATTTATTTTTGTTCACTATTTAATGATCTTTCATATTTGTGCAGATGATAGCCTTGATTCAAAGTACCATGATAAGGGTGGCCCCTCCCATTTCAAATGAGAGAACCAGTAATGGCAACTACGTGGATGCCTAATCATGATAAGGTGGCTTCAAACTACAACTGTTGCTTTACACCTTCAGATTGAGCCTTAATATTTTATAGAAAACCTCCCATCTTTGTGTAATAGGGAAGTAGTAGATTTCTGGGTCTAGAAAATCTTTAATTGAAGTTGAAACCTAGCACTATTGGATGTAGGAGTAAACCAACCATTTGATGTCGTGGGTAGCGAGTTTATCTCATTGAAGAGCATTCAGATTCACTAGAGACTCAAAATGTCAGAGTCTAAAATGTAGAAGTGGATCAATGATCACAGTACTGGAGTCTGTACGATGGTGTACTGTTGTCAGTTTTATTTTAATAGTTGGCAGTCCATGGTATTTGCTACGTATGGCAAGAAATGGAAATGCTCTGTTTATTCGTGTTCGCCTCCAAGAAACTAAGAGGTGGGAGTACTTGTAAAATTACATTGTTGGCATTAAGTCAATGGTTAACTGGGGAAGGGAAAATTCTGAAAAATAAATTTGTTGGGGAAGGAAAAATTCTTCTTCTAGGGAGTTTGTGCCCGTGAAGCTTCTAAACTTTCCCATGTGTTTCTCCTCGAAAGAGGAGAAGAGATGCAATCACAAGCTAGCTAGCACGTCTTCTCACCCAAGTCCATGTTTCAGCATACTTGCAAAGAGCGAAATATGTTTATCCTCTAAAAAAGAAAAAAAAAAAAAAATGAATTGTGCTTTTTATTGGATTTTTTTTATCGGTTAGGAAAACTATATTCTTTATAAAAGAGTCTCATAAATTAATTATATGAATTATTTTTATTGAATATTTTAAAAAGTTTTATTCAATTATAATAATTATTTTAAAAAAATTAAATTAAAATTTTAATTTAATTTATTTTAATTTATTTATTAATATTTCATTTAACTTAATTATTATCTCAATTCACAAGAGATAACTTAAAAAAAATTTCATACTTTTTAAATTTTTATACTTTTATCTATAATATGAAAATTATCAATTAAATTTTAAACTTTTTAACTTTTACTAATTTAAATTATTATCTCATTAATAAAAATGCTACGTAACGTAATAAGCTATATAACTATGATTTAATTGCAGTCAATATAAAAAAAAAGACATACATAAATGAAAAAAAAATATATTTAATTCAATGAAAATACTTGTATTAATATATGTTTAGCAAGTTACACCTAAATATTTCTTTAGTGTTGATATATGAAATAAAGATATGAAATTAGAATACTTAAAAATATTGAAAATATATATTTTTGAGTAAAAATATATTATTTTAGTATGATAATGAAATAATAATTTTCTTAACAATATGACAAAATTAAAAAAAATTAAAAAATTTAAAGTTTAATTAATAATTAAAATTTTAAAAAGAATTGAATTTTTTCAACAATTATCCTAAACATATTTAATATAGTTAAAGTTATAAATTTTGTCTAGTCTTTTTTTAATATACTCTTCACTCTTATTACTCTACTAAAATTAAATAATTCATATTATTAGACTATTCTTGAAATCAATAAATTTACCTTTTTAATGCATATTAAATAAAGTGTATTAATAAATTAATAAAGAAATTATTATTTAACAAATATATAAAAAAAATTAGTATATTTGTATGGTAGGAGCGAGTATATAATATAACCCCACTCTTAAGTTATGCTTCTTTTTCTACGAATGGGATCCATTATCTTTTTGACTCGGTTTATTTTAATTTTTAATTAAAGAAAAATAGAAAATTCAGAAAATCAATGAATCAAACCGCAAGTCGAAAGGCTTTCGCCTTCCGCAGCTGCCAACTACCATCACGTGTTCATAAATCCCTCATCCTGAAGATCAAGTTCCTCCCTGCAACTCCCATGTCTTCTATCATCATCATTATCATTAGTCTTTTTTATAATTAGCTGATATAAGAGAAATGATCATGATAACGGAGCAAACACGTCGTCGTCGAGCACGACGATGAGGAGGCGCTGTAGGAGGTGGTCAAGGTCAAGGTCCACGTCCACGTCCACCCACTGTAATTGAGTTGTCAACCACGTTGATTAATCCAAGGGCGGCTTTAACATCCATCCACGTGTCTAATAATTCGCTGTTAAAATTCTTAATATGATACAACCACCTCCTTCACGATCCCTGGTGTTCCGTTATCCTTCAATTTTTCTCTTCTACGTTCTCGCCGCCTGCGATTTTGGCAGTTGGCTTCGTTGGAGAAACCAACGACCAGTCTCTGTATTCTAAAGGCGGCTCATTGCCTTCAATACGTTGTCGTTTCTCCGGTGACAGCCAAGGCCAACTTCCTCTCTTACAAATTTATCCAGCGGCTGATTAATCTGTTTTCTTTTATTCTGTACTGCATATTTATATAATATTTCATTGTTTTGATCCTTAGCATCATATGATGGCGGAACAGACTCCGGCTACTGGAATGTATCTTTATGGCGACCTTGACTTGAAGATCATTGAAGCTCGGCGGTTGCCCAACATGGATTTGTTGTCGGAGCGTATTCGCCGGTGTTTTAGTCCCTTTGACAATTGCCGGAAGCCTTTCGTTAGAGATAACAAGCCCCCACACCAGCATAGAATTATTACCAGTGACCCTTACGTTACGGTTTGCCTTGCGGGAGCCACGGTGGCTCGTACGCGCGTCATTTCCAACTCTCAAAATCCTTTCTGGAACGAGCATTTCAACATTCCTGTCGCTCACCCGACCAGCCACGTGGACTTTTACGTCAAAGACAACGACGTATTTGGCGCCGATTTGATTGGTGTTGCAACCGTTCCGGTTGAGAAGATCATTTCGGGTGAAAAAATCAGTGATTGGTTTCCGATAATCGGTCCTTACGGGAAACCGCCGAAGCCAGATTGTGCAGTTCGTATTGAAATAAAATTCATGCAATGCAAAGAGAATCCGTTGTACAAATACGGCATCGCCGCGAGTCCGAATGATTTCGGCGTTCGAAACTGCTATTTCCCGGTCCGGCACGGCAGCTCCATTACCCTTTATCAAGACGCGCATGTCCCGGACAATTTTTTGCCGGACATTGAATTGGAGAACGGTGACGTATTTAAGCACGAGAAATGCTGGGAGGATATTTGTCACGCGATACTAGAGGCGCATCATTTGGTGTATATTGTTGGTTGGTCGATTTATCATAAGGTGAAATTAGTGAGGGAGCCCACAAAGCCGTTGCCTAGCGGTGGGAATTTGATTCTGGGGGATTTGCTGAAGTACAAATCGCAAGAAGGTGTTAGAGTTCTGTTGCTGGTTTGGGACGATAAGACTTCTCATAGCAAATTTTTCATTAATACGGTGGGTTATAGCTCTGTTTGAATTTGGTTCTTAATGGATTGTTTCAGAAAAGGCCACTTTTTCATATTCTTTTTTGGGTAATTTTTATTGCACAAGCACTTTGAATTCTGTGGTCCAGTTTGACTAATTTGAATTTACCAGATAGTAATACTTAATTTTGATTGAGATTAGCGATTTTAAATCTTTGCTTTTGAATGGAATTTGGAATGCAGACAGGAGTGATGCAAACGCATGATGAAGAAACTCGCAAGTTTTTCAAGCATTCTTCTGTTAATTGCGTGTTATCGCCCCGTTATGCCAGCAGTAAGCTTAGCATTTTCAAACAACAGGCATGCTTATGCGGTGTTCCGTTTCTTGTTGCATCATATTTTTATCATTTCTTGCTTATACTATACTTTGATGTGAACACATAGCTTGTACTTCTAGCTGTTATCCTTGTGAATGATTTTGTTAATTCTTTTATGAACCCAAAGCAAATATGAATTTACGGAAGACAAAAAGCTTTCTTTCTGTTTCAATGCCTTGGTGATTACATAGGTGTATAATTAAAATTTAAAATAATTATGTTTGATAGAAAAAAAGTTTAATTATAGGAACTATATATTAAAATATAAAAAGTGAATAGAACATATAATAAGAAAGTGACTCGCTATAATATTATATGTATAATGAGTCACCATACCGAATATAATTCTTCTGCATATAGTTTAGGAGAATAACCAATTTTGAAGTTGTTTTTCCGCCCTTTTCTGGCCCTCTTTCTATGTTAAAAATTTTCTATATAATTATAAGCAAATTACTAAGAGAATTATAAAATTGACAGAAAGAATGTCTTGATATTTGGCTTGATTAAATGCTGAAAAGCTTGAAGTTCATTATTAGGCCATTCAATTTTGGCTTGACAGACAGTTTTTTTGGAAATAAATCCGTTTATTGTCTGTATTATTGAGAGATCTCTTAAAATCTATCATCCTAGCTAATAAATGGTAATTAGTGGTTTCAGGACATTATCTGAGCAATGATTTATCTTCTCAGTGTCTATAAATTCGATGGAGATAGGTTCCAAATAAGTTTGTGAATCCAAATATACAAACTCATAGTTTTAGCATCTATAAACTAAACAGAAAACATAGAGATATCTCTTCAGGTTGAAAATTTATTGAAAGATTATTGTGACATCTCTTCAGGTTGTTGGGACCCTTTTTACACATCATCAGAAATGTGTGATTGTGGATACACAAGCATCTGGAAATAATCGGAAGATAAGTGCTTTTATAGGAGGTCTTGATCTTTGTGATGGCCGCTATGATACACCTGAACATCGGTTGTTTCGGGATCTTGACACTGTATTTCAGGATGATTATCACAATCCAACATTTTCAGTGAGTACAAATTCCTAGGAACTTATGTTCATTCTGTTTTCAGTAATTCTTCTTATCCTAAAAGATTTGCATAGACTGATATCTAAGTTTTGAATTGGGATATCACCTTGCTCTGTATTGGTCATAGAAAATATAAGTACAGTCAGAAGAGCCACCATAAATATAAAATGTAATTTCCAATTTACTTTCACTCCTTTTTTTGTGAAAGTGAACAAATCTTCATGCGAGCCATGGTTCTTCAGTCCATTGAGGCTGATGTAAAGGATAACGTTTAATAGTAGGAACAATGCCATTGTAGGAACAGCATGTGGAACTGCATGATTGGCAATGTTTCAATAATAGTTCTAGTCTTATGCATTGATAAATATTCATTTTCATTTTCATTTTTAGTATGCTGTTCTCATATCAGTGGCTTCTACAGAATAATATTTATTTTTCTTCTCATTTTTTTATAAATGATAGTCAGGAACCAAGGGTCCTCGGCAACCGTGGCATGATTGGCATTGCAAAATTGAAGGACCTGCTGCATATGATATTCTTACAAACTTTGAGCAGCGTTGGAGAAAAGCCTCAAAATGGTCAGAATTTGGACGGCGTTTTAAAAGGGTAACTCATTGGCATGATGATGCTTTAATAAAGTTGGAACGAATCTCATGGATACTTAGTCCTGGCCCATCAATTCCTGATGATGATCCTAAATTATGGGTGTCCAATGAAGATGATCCTGAAAACTGGCATGTTCAGGTTAATTAGTATGCATTTTCCAAATTAAAGTTTCTGTAAGTTATGTTTTATGATGTTATGTAATCTTACTTGCTTCCTAAATCAACAGGTTTTCCGGTCTATAGATTCAGGATCTCTGAAAGGGTTTCCCAAAGACGTTTATCAAGCTGAGGCTCAGGTTAAATAACTCTAGAATAACATAAAAGTACATCAAATGACCTGTCCATAGATTCGGCATGGTCTTTACAACTTGATTGATCAATTTCATGTTACTCTCTTTTTATTGCAGAACCTTGTATGTGCTAAGAATCTGGTGATTGATAAGAGCATTCAAACAGCATACATTCAGGCAATCAGATCTGCCCAACACTTCATATATATTGAGAATCAGTATTTCATTGGATCATCTTATGCATGGCCATCTTACAAAGAAGCAGGTTTAAGCATAACCTTTCTTACTTTTGCATGATATACTTACATGAACAGCTAATTTCTTCTGCTTGAAGTATCCTACAATACCTGTTGTACTTCGCTCTTTTAACAGAAGAACATGTTCTTACTCTGCACTTGTAACACCTTTGTAATGCTAATAATGTATTTTGCACACTTGATCATCATATTAGCCTAAGTAATTTTGAATTGGGTCATTTCTTTTTCCCTTTTGACCTTCACAGATTTTTCTTTTGCCCTCAATTTAGTTTCTTGGGTATGAATAGGGGCTGATAATCTAATTCCTATGGAGTTGGCATTGAAGATTGCTAGTAAAATCAGAGCAAAGGAGAGGTTTGCTGTCTATGTCGTCGTACCAATGTGGCCTGAGGGTGTTCCCACTTCTGTCTCTGTGCAAGAAATTCTCTTTTGGCAGGTAATATGGCATATGGTTTAGTTCATTGAGTGTAAGTTGAGGTGATACAAAGTGGAGAGGAAGAAGCAAAATGGATTGTCCAGCTGAAGTTCTTTAGGAAAAATGTTACTAATGACTGCATCAATCTTTTTATATGGATATAAACAATACATAATTCATCCATTTTTCCTGTGGTTAATTCATCTTTTTAGCACCAGCCAATTAACATTCTGTTGGAACTATGGGTGCTAGTTTCATTACTTTGCATGACTCATTGCTTGGTTTGGTTGGAGCATGTATTTTAGCTATGTGACTGACATTTTTCTTGCCTTTACAGGGACAGACAATGCAAGTGATGTATGAAGTCATAGCAAAAGAATTGAAAGCCATGAATCTTGAGAATGTACATCCACAAGAATACCTGAATTTTTATTGTCTCGGTAATAGGGAAGAACCATCCAAAGAATTGTTGGATTTAAGTGATAAGGCTCGCAATTCTGGAGAAGTGGTAATCATGCTATTTGCAACATATTTTGCACTTAATAGATTAATCCTGTAGATTTATTAGTTAAGAATGTTCGGTCTAGATTGACATGTTGTCAGTTGGTTTAGCTTGGTATTAATCAAACCAAGGCCAATTTTTTGTTACTCGTTCCACTTTGCATTTACTTTATTCCTCCCTGGCACCATAACAATAATTTATATAAAGCTACCTCGGAACAACTAAGGTCCTGTTTGGCATCCATTCTATTTTTGGTTTTGTTTTCCAATTGTCATATATATATATATATATATATATATATATATATATATTTGGTGTTCTAAAACAGAAAAACAGGTTTTTGCAACACAGGGAAACCATAAAAGTCTGTTTCCTGATTTCCTTAACTTGTTTTTCCCAAAAATAAAATTTCAAATTGAATAACAGAAACCAAAAACAGAAAATAGAATTGATACCAAACAGGCCTTAGCCTTGTTGCCAAATCTGCTCCCTTAGTAGGATATTATGAAGGATAAAAATGGTTTCGCACAGGCCTGGACCCACGGTGTATATTCCTGATGATTAGACCATTGTAGAATGCTCTATGACTCAAGTTTTTTGGCCGCCAACTTCCAGCAACTGTGCTTTTCAGGATGTTGCATATTTTGATAATGCATCTTAAGATTATTTTTTCTCACAGTAGAATTCATAATCCTGTTCTGATCATAACTCTGACTCGAGTTGTACAGAGTTGGCATTTCCACCTGTTTCCCCATTTGTCCTAATTTAGGTTTGTTGAAGGGTAATTTGAACTATTAGGGAAGGATATTTCTGTTACAACATCTAGTTGATCTATGTTTTCTTATCTGTTTCAATAACTGCATGTTTTCATGTGCTCTTTTGGAAAGTAAAGTGGCTTTATATGCATATTTGAAACATTGTTTTCCTAATGCTTGTGATAGTTTTTCTATAACCAATTTTCAGGTTTTAACCTGTCAAGAGCATCGACGTTTTATGATTTATGTACATGCCAAGGGAATGATAGTAGATGATGAGTATGTTATATTGGGCTCTGCTAATATTAATCAACGGTCTATGGCTGGTTCAAGAGATACTGAGATAGCAATGGGAGCATACCAGCCGAGTCACACTTGGGGAAATAAGAGGAGACATCCACGAGGCCAGGTATCTGCTCCTATAATTTGATACATTGCTTGCTCTATCCAAATTTTGCAGATAGTGAATGGATTACTTTCTGTCACCTGCATTTGCCAGTCGAGCCTTTTTAGATATGATTTTTAAGACTTTAACCAGAGTAAGCAGATTAAATTATGTGATGCATCTTCAGGTATATGGATACAGAATGTCACTCTGGGCAGAGCACTTGGGATTGGTTGATAGATTGTTTGAAGAGCCTGAAACTTTGGATTGTGTGAATACTGTGAACAAAATTGCTGAAGATAACTGGAGGAGGTTCACAGAGAAGGAATTTTCGCCATTGCAGGGGCACCTCCTTAAATACCCTCTGAAGGTAGATGTCAATGGCAAAGTAAGCCCCTTGCCTGGACAAGAGAATTTCCCAGATGTTGGTGGAAAGGTGCTTGGAGCTCGTTCTACCCTTCCTGATGCATTAACTACATAGCAAGTCCATGCTTCTGTTTCTAATTCACACGGTATCTCACTTTGACTGTTGAGAGGCAGGCTATAGTTTGTACTGATATGAAGCTCAGTTACTCTAGGAGCCTTACGAGAGTCTTAAATGCCAATCTAGTGTATAGAACAAAATACCATCGTACCATTTCTCAAATATACAGTGATTGGAATAGAAAAGTTTGTAATTGATAAATTCTGCCTTTAAATTTGTTAAAGCACAGACAAAACAGAAAACCCAAGCTAATAAAAGACAAAAGAAACAAAAATCACACAAATAATGCCATAGCAAAACTACAAGTGTCAAATTATAAAAAAGAAAACACGAGGGCATCATACAAGTTAGGTTCACACCATACACTTACTCATTATGAACCCTCCTACCTTACTGAAAAATAGAAGAGGAACATGAGATGATATGACTGTTAAACCCCACTTGGAGTTTAGTTAACTGTCACCTTTCCCACCATGCCAGCTCCCTGGTGAGGGGAACAGTAGAAAGTGTAAGTGCCTTTCTCAGACAAGGTAACAGCATAAGTCTCTCCTGGAGCATTCAGGAGATCTTCTTCAGACATGGAGATTTTGGAAGCATCAACCCCACTTGGAATTTCATCCTCCTCGAACACAACGTTGTGTGGGAAGCCTTGGTTGTTCTTGAACACAATCTTTTCTCCGGCAGCCACAGAGAAGTTGCTGGGAACAAAGGCCAGTGACCCATCATCACCTCCTAGCAATACCTCAATGGCCATGGCATTGCTGGCGAGAATTGCACTTGCTGCAGTGGCCACAACTGCAACACCCACGTCCTTCATTGAAGCCTTGATAGCGAGCCTTGGGACTAGAGAAGCCGTAACCTTGGGACTGGCATTAACTTTGGCTGTGGTAGCACTGGCTGCCTTAAGACCAGTGAAAGATGGGATAGCAACAGCTGCAGAGGCGACAGCGGCCATTCTTGAAGGCTTCTTTCTCTGTTTCTTGCAGGACTTGTTTGTGCTGTGTTGGAAGCAATCAAATGGAGAAGGAAAGAAAGGTTGGAGTTTAAAACAATGATGGAGAGAGGGTGAGGCTGAGATGTTATCTTTTGTGTGGCTTAAATTTTGGCATGGAATATGTGATTAGATAATGGATGACAAGGTGAATGGGCAGAGGCTAAGTTATCTGCTGAAGATTGCTCCTATTGGCTACATTGGATGTCGTTTCATGACGTGGCTTGGATGTATATGACCTTTGAAGTGCCGCTCTACGAGTTGTTTAGGCAGGTCTAATGAGGTATGATTGCAATCTCAGGAATAAATATCATCCTCGAGGCTCCAATTGTGGCAAAGTAGCTAGCTTGTTAGAAGATGCATTAGGAATTTAGGCAGAGATTATTGTCCACAAATTATCAAGGTCACTAGAAATATCATATTTACTAGTGATTTATTTGTTTTTCTTGGGTCGTAAAATTAGAATCGACTCAAGGAGTACATCACCGTTGGATTGAACGTAAAATTTTAGGAAGATTGAGTTCGGACAGTAGGATAGTTCTGTTTTGATTTCTCTTTTGGTTTGATATGATTCAATTTGATTTGATTTTAATCAAATTCAACAATTAAATTTTCTTTAAATTTTTGAAAAGAAAAAAATTTTAGTTTTGATAAAAAAATTAAACCAGATTGATTAGTTTTAAACACATCAAATTTAATCGTGTTCAATCTAAATTTGACTGATTTCAATATGGTTTCAATTCTAGGTTAGACCAATCCAATTTCGGAGAAAAACCAGTCCATTGACACCTCCATTTCAGTATGAAATTGAGTTGAGAGCGCAACTTACTTGGAGAAGATAATAAGCAAGATGTCCGTTCACAATGACTCTAGATAGATGAATTTTCCCAGGCACGATTCATGTCCATCAATGATTGCTTTGTATGCAATTATCATTTATGGAAAAGAAATGGAAGCTGGAAAATTGGATCAGCATTATACAATCAACCACTTATTGGGGGCATAATGAAAAATTGAGTTTGGAAGTCTTCCAAACGGCAATCCGTAGGACAAAACCTTATCATTTTTATGGTAAAAGTGTGTTTCAATCATTGAAGGGAAAAAAGCGAAGAAATCGGAGCATAAAAAGTAAATAAAATTAAGGCTTCTACATGCTTTAAGCAAGGAAAAAAAAAATTGTTGAACTTGGAAGACAAAAAAAGGAGATTCTTTTTTTGCCAAAACGGCATCGTTTTTATGAAAGAGTGTAAGTCATGAGAGTACGAGACGAAAAGACATATATATTGGGAGGAACAACTTTTTTACAAAATTACCACACCATCTTAACTTCAAAATACCAAAGATTTACAAAATTATCATTTGAATTGACACTATTCATTTCAACAATGGAAAAATTCATGACTTTTAATGTATTTTGATATATTGCCACATACGGTGCTCGTTCAATAGTTAGGGTATGAAAAGAACAAGGACACCCCATACCTTAGATGTGCAAACGCATACTGTTGTCTTCCACAAATGCAGCCATTTATGAAGGAATTATTCAATTCTCCTTAAGCACATGCTTTCTTTTTATATACATGAATCTCGCTTCCTATAAACAAATTGAAACTGAAATTTTCAATCTAAAGGAGCACTATCTTTAGTGCTCCTTCGTTTATGTTACAATTTTCCCAATTTATGTCCACATCTATCATCTTGTTCCATCACTAGCTCTAAAACCTAGCAAAATATATGTGGTGCAGCTGACACTTGCCTAACAGATATTTTAACCATGGCAACCACAGATGTGGCTCTATGAGAGTGGCAAGTATACAGGGCAAATATCCTTGCCCAACAAGGGAATGATACTAATTAGTGCATTCGGTTAACATACAGGTCATACAAAGAGGTCATATAATACCATCAGCGGCACGAAACCAGATCTACAAGGTCAAGACCATATGTAAGCAATAGCACATTTAACCACGTGAAATTATGAAATAACCCTTTTCAGCGTCCAATTTATTCGAACAATTCACACCCTGAACTACGACTGCAGAATATTAATAACCATTTCTCTTCTAGTTTACACATTAATTGATGTCAAAAAGAGAAACACAACACAACGAAAGCCAACTTTATTCACTGAAATTTATGTGACCACGAAATCACAATATATAGTTAACATATGTAACCATATGGAACAAAGTTCAACGTTCTATTCAAAGATAAGGTGGCAAAACTGCTAATTATCAACATAAACACGTAGTTAACATTTTCTATCCCATCGGCTAAGGGAGAAAAAAAAAAAAAAATTCCATCCCATACATTCTTATCATCAAGTTGTCCTAAGGCCATATGCATCAATATCCACTAGAAGCATATATTTTACCACCAAAAGTGCATTTGAGAAACACCTGTGCAATTCACAAAATGTATCAAAATAATTAATCATTTCAACAAGACTTTTTTTTTTTCTCACTAAAGATCAAAATGCTAATTTTTATCTGAATCAATAACTTGTAACTTCTAGAAAACAAGCCAGAAAGTGCTTAATTTCAAGAGAACTAAAAAAATTATCAAAAAACACAAAATGATCTCAAGAAAGCAAGAGGGAAAATACCAACCATATTTTGAGCAATTACTTTTTGAACACTATAAACAACACTAAAGCAGGATTCTTAACATCAAGTAAACCTTGTTCCATTTTTCCATTATAAATATCCAAATTCAAAGTATGAAAGGCAGTTTAGTTCCAAATGCATCCAGACTTATTAATTACACTAACCCACCAATTAATATAACAGTAAGACCCTATATACAATCACAATACAAATCAGTTCCAGTATAAGAAACGAATTTACATTCTAAAATCAAATTCACCTCTTTAGATTGGAAACGAATCATTTCTATTATCCTCATCATCCATATCAAACAACTTGAATCCAACATCCCATTTTGCATCTTTATAATTGAAGCTCGGGTTCACATAGCACTTCATCTCGTGAAACAGGTTCAAATTGTCCACCAGCTTATGAAAAATATTACATCCACAGCACTACAAAACACAGACAAACAAACCAAATTAATATATATATATATATATATATATACAGAAATGAGAAATTCAAAACCTATTAGAGAGAGACACAGAATCACCTGAACGAAAACAGTGCCGTCTGTGTAGGCGTGTGGATTGATAGCGCGAGTAGTCCTTTGACCGCAAACATTGCAGGTGAAGGCAACGCGCATTCTCCTACGCGGCGATTTGGTGAAGAGAGACCACGGCAAGGTTGAAACCTTCTCCGTATTCGATCCTTCATCAGCTCCAGCAGGCACGGGGGGCCCTTCCATGCCGGAACCAGTGGTCCAGCCTCTTACCGAAGCAGCACTCAGAACCAATCCCATGGCCGCATCCTAATAGCCATTGATACCAAAATCCCCAAAAGAAAACCATATAATAACAAATTGAGATGGAAATTTAATTACAATCAATAAAATAGAAAACAATATGAAATTTGAAATTCACCTTGGATAGGGTAGGGTTGTCAAAGAAGGGGACGATGCTAGAATCCTTGGATTCAGATCGAAGATCAGAATCATTTTCATTCTCTGAATCATGGAAATAATTCAGTTAAACAAAACGAAGAATAAAGGAGAGAAATTAGAGGGAAGAGAAGGAAACTTACTTTTGGAAGAAGTATGGAATCGGAGGAGTCTGACTGGAGAATCCTTTCTCTTCGGGGAGAAGAAGGAGAGAGGAGAAGCCGAAGAAGAGACGAAGGCAGCAGAGGAACTCAGAGTTTCCATGGCGTTTTCGAGGCCTAAGAGACACGTGACAATCTCTTACATAACTTGCCTGTGGAAGAGGAGATAATCGGCTGCGAGTATGGGCCTAGAATCTATGGGCCTTCCAGGCCCAAACGAAAGCCTCAATATGAAGAATAATAACAGAGAATTATATTGCACCCAATGTATTAAAATAGTAATTTTTAAATTTTAAGAAAGTATTTTTTATAAAATACACATTAATAATTTTATTTTTATTAATAATATTAATTTATTAATTATACTAACTTAAAATTTTATTAATTTTAGATTGAAACGTACATATAATTATAAAAATAATAACTTTTATAAAAAATTATATGAATTCACAATTTATACATGCATATATTTTTAATATAAAATATAAATCATTAAAATATATTAAACATTTTTCATTAAAAACTCCATCTATTTATACAAAATATCAAATAAAAATGAATTTATCAATTTTGAAAATTAATTTGAGTTTCGGGTTTTTAAGTTCTTAAGGGTATGGTATAAACATGTTAGCAATTATGATTTATTATTTTGAGGTCCCATTTATTTTGATGAATTAAAATATTTATTTAATCATGAATTTAAAAAATAAAATAGGCAAAGATAAAATCACATAAATATAATTATAGTATAAAACTTAGTAACTTGTTTTTGCGTAGGGCGGCCACTGTCTCTACTGGCCCCCTAACTCTGCCATTGTCATGGAGCCACCAACTATATTTACTCTACAAATGAACGTGAAAATAAGGAATATTTGCATAATTTCATTTACTATATATATATATATATATATATATATATATATATATATATATGGAACCATGGCAAAAACTCTTTCTGGTCAATAAACGAATTAATGCATATTCCTCAAACTCAATGTTAAGGTAGCTTGGTGGCTTGGGAAACGAACTAGTAAAGGATTATATTCCAAAGCGGCGAGCATAAGTCAAGATTTTGCTTGGCCTCAAAGGATCAACTGGACAAAAGTAATATAATATGCTAGCTTAGGCAAGAAACCCTCTTGAAAATGATGGATTGCATGAAATCTATTAAACCATCTTTTGACAGGGCCGGTACTCTCTTGCCTCTAACTCCTGGTGCAAACTCTCTTGCCCTCATCATCCTTTTCTTGTCCTCAATTGTCCAATGGATATAACAAATTAGCTCTGAATTGGTTTTCAAACTATTGTTAGTTCATTAAACACACACATAAAAAAAATTCTCTTTCTATGGTCAAGACAAAGTGATGAAAACAAAATCAATGTACGAAGTACCCTTCGTATAAAAATCAATGAAACATAATCGTTGAAATTACTTTGTTCTTCTCAACGTCCAATTTAATTCAGGGACTGATTGTAACCCAAACGGGAGGTGGCAAAATGAAGAATGATCTATCGCGACCTAGGCTTCTTTTAGACCTGTAAATGGTTGGAAACCTGGGCAGTTTGATCGGATATGAAGGCAACCCCATTGGCCTTATAATGCCATCATCGAAATCGAAAATGCCAAAGTCATGACCTTCCCATGGGAAATCACAGCAAACCATAAAATTATCATCAGTGAAGTAGATAAAATTCCCTTTGCAGTTCTTATAATCTAGAGCTGATATGGAATGAGAGCAATTCCAGCCCAAGAAGAAGATCGTATCATCCAAACCATCCAACTCTAACCAAATTGACTTGCTCACATCTAGCTTGTAAATTATGAATCTGCGAGTCTGATACCCATAGTCAAGAGAATTCCATAGTTCCTAAACCGACCAAGCAATAACAAATCTTTATCTAAACTGCCCAAATACCATTGCTTGTAGCCCATTTTTGGGGGACTGGAGGTGGGTCAGCAACTTGGATCATTGATGAAGGGTTATCTGTATTGCAGATTGAAACCCTATCCTTGTCATCAACAACATAGAATTTTCCTGCATGAAACATTATATCTTTGTAATGGGGTCCCGGAGACATTTCGTGAATGGTAGACCAAGATATATCTCCTGATCTACAGAGGGCTAAATTTTCATTATCATTCACTGTATGATATATAATATAGCCACGACCATGAAATTGGCAACCGGAAGGATCTTCAGATATTATGGCTTTTCGGATATAAGTTTCTCTGATGTGAAGTTTGGTGTTTCTGTTAAAATGCTCATTCAAGTTCCTAGAATTCTGATAGACTACTTCGGTGGGGAAATTAGGGAAAGCGGATAATGATGGAAGCTCAATTCTGGCTTTTGTTAAAGGATTTAAGAGAAAAATCGCTGGGGTATCTTCGACCATGACTAACCAACCATGGGAACAACCACAACAACGTTTGTCATAGGCCTGAGGAAATTCAAGAAAGTAGGTCTTGCCATTTGAAAGATTGTAGAAACCACGGTGGTTTGGGGCTGTCCTTGTGGTAAGGAAGCAATAGCCATGGAAGATGACGAAGAAGATCATGAGGTCTTCTAGGAATAGCTGATCGCCATGATTTGCAAACGGCTCTAATGGAGAGGTAATCTATGTAGTTGGTTTGTTTTTGGGTTATGGTTTGTAGCAATTCTGGTGGAAGCTCTGACCACCTAGACATGATTAGTTATTGAATTTGTCAAGTGTTTTGGTAATGATGTTTTAAATATATAGATGTCCAATTCATGACCTGAAGTTCTTGGCTTTATAAGAATGGTGTTTTGGCTTATCTTCCAGGCCTTTTTTTATTAGAGACGTTCACTTGTTTTTTGTGATTGTTTATTTTAATAGAGATATTCCAACTTTCCTCCAAAGTGCCTGATAAATATTGTAGTCATAATAATTATATAAAAAAAATCTTATTATTTTTTTTATAAGGTATTCTCTATGTAAGTTTTACGGTCTATGTAAAATAAATACCTGCAAAGTTTATAACTGCTTCTTCCTATGGTACCTTTTTCAAATTGAACATGAGTTCTCTATTTAAAAGTGTAATGAATCTTACCACTGCATTCAATATTTTAAAAAATCTTATTGGTTTTTAATATTAATAACTTATAAGTAACAAAATCATATGACTTTATATTTTAATAATTTTTGTTTATCATTAATTGTTTAATGGATCATTTAATTTTGTTATTGCATGTCTATATGCAAAATGAGATTATTATATACTTTTTGTATATAAAATTGTAGTCTTCTTTATATATTATTAAGGGTACAATCGAATAATTGAATTAATGTAAAATTTGATAATTTTAGTAGGAAGATATTATTCGATTATATTAATTTTTAAAATTTTTAACTTTTAATTATTGATTAAGTTATTCTTTATTTATTAAAATTTTTGATAATAATATTTTAAATAAGAGTAAATATCATATACTATTAGAATGTTGTTATAAAAGTGATATAATTTTAATTTATTTTAATAAAATTTATTGAATTTTAATTTAATTTCATAAAAATTACTGTGATTAAAATTAAAATTTTTAAAATTGACTCATGAACTTATTTATTATTTTATAAATAAAATTACTTTATTTTATTAATTTCTTACAAAAAATAAAATAAAATAAAATGTATAAAACACATATAGTTACCTATTGCTGTCAAACCCTTCTATTTTTTTTTCTTTCTTTTTTATCAATAATTATTAATTAAGTAATTTTATTTGTAAAATAGTTGATAGGTCAAAAGATTAACTTGAAAAATTTTTAATTTCACATAATAGTGATTTTTATAAAAATCAAAATCAAATTAAAATTCAATAAATTTTATAAAAGAAAATAAAATTTAATGATTCTTATAAAACTATCTATAAAATTAAGTTACTACATATGATAATTACCTTTTAAATAGATGTCCAATTTATTTTAATTTTAAATAATAATAATTTTTATTAAAATTAAATTAAAATTTAATGATTCTTATAAAAATATTTATAAAATTAAATAACTACATATGATAATTACCTTTAAATAGATGTTCAATACATGACTTGAAGTTGTTGATGTTTTGGCTCTTCTTCTTGGCCTTTTCGATTAGGGATGTTCATTTGTTTTTGTGATCGTTTATTTTATTAGAGATCTTCTAGACCCCTCAGAAGTTTTTCCAAGAATTTTCTCTTGAAAATTACGGTATATTCCAACTTTCCTCGAAGGAGCCTAGCTACTAATTAGCACTTGTATTCATTAAAAAAAAAAAAAAAAAAAAAACCTTATTGGTTTTTAGTGGTGATGATTTGTAATTAATAAAATCATTTGAACAAATAATTTTATTTTAATAATTTATGTTTACTATTAATTATATATTTAATGGATCAATTGTGTTATTGCATGTATATATGCAAAATTAGTGATTATTATATGCTTTGGGGATATAAAATTATAGTGTATTAGTCTTCTTTATGTCATTAAGGGGTGCATTATTTAGTTATATTTAAATGACTAAATTAAATCAATATAAAATTCAATTATTTTAATGGAGGATGTTCGATTCAGTTATGGTTAATAATTTTTAAAATTTTTAATTTTTATTCATCGATTTAGTTATTTTTGACTTAGCAATTGAATTAAATAAATTTTATTAATTAATATATTATTTATAATTTAATGAATAATATTTACTTTATAATTATTATTTTATTAAAAATAAATCATATTGATGATTTTCATAAATTAAAAAATGATTATAAATATATTTTTTTTACTATTTTGTTAATAATAATATAAATATATGCCATAATTTTTTCTGTAAGTTCAATTATAATCAATAATAGACTGCTTGTATATTTTTAATTTCAATTAGATTTAATTTTTTTCAATTTTAATTTAGTTTGATTAACTAAATTCACACTCTTAAATATTCAATATGTTATATAATTTCTTTTATAGACCAATAAGTGTTGGGTGGTCTACTGCACTCAAAAGAATTGAAGTAATGCATTGTTGAGAGAAATAACTACAAATTTTAGAGGATTAATTTATGCATACTACTTGAAAATGACAGCCTTTAGATTTGTACATGGGAGAAAAACATTAATTTGTTCCAAGACTACACATACAACCTAATTAACACTCCTGATTCATGGACTGATTGTGACCCAAACCGGAGGCGGCAAGATGAACAAGGATCTGTCGCGATACAGGCTGTGCTCGAAGTAGAAAATGTTTGTAAAGCATGGCTGCTTAATTGGATATGAGGGTAATCCTAGGCTTCGGACTCTTCCTTCTTCAAAGTCGAAAACGCCAAAATCATGGCCTTCCCATACATAATCCTTGCAAAGTCTGATATGATCATCGGTGAAATAAATACAATTCCCTTTGCAGTTGCTGAAATCTTGAGAGGAAATGGAAAGCGAGCTATTGCAACCCAAGAACAACATCTTATCTTCTAGGCTTTCCTTCTTCGTCCAGCTACTGGCTTCTAGCTTGTACACCTCGAATCTCTCGGTTTTGTAGTCATAATCAGGAATGATTTTCCCGGACCGACCCACCACTAATAGTTCTTCGTGAGAACTGACCAAATACCATTGCTTGAATCCCGTTCGTGGTGATATTGGTGGTGGATCAGCTACACGGATCATGGTATTATTTTCTATACTGAATACTGAAATTCCACCCATTTGATCAACTGCATAGAGTTTCCCTTGGCGAAATTGAACGTCCTTGTAACGACTAGTCTGTGATGCTTCATCAACGACACTCCAAGCTGTATCTCCCGACCTAAAAAAGGCTAAATTTTCATTGAAGCCATATATGACCACGACAATAAAATCTGTGGCCGATGATGGATCAGTAGATAATATTGCTTTAACTATGAAAGTGTCGCGAATATGGAGCTTTTCTCTAATGATGAAGTCCTCGTTCAAGTTCTGGGAGTTCTCAAAGACTAGGTCTGTGGGGAAAGTAGGGAAAGAAGACAATGAAGGAAGTTCAATTCTTGCTCTTGTTAAGGGATTTAAGAGAAAAATTGATGGGCTATCTTCGACCATAATTAGCCAGCCATGGGATGATCCGCAGCAGCGCTTTTCAAAAGCTTCAGGCAATTGAAGACTGTATGTTATGTCATTCGGGATATTGTAGAAGCCTCGGTGGTCTGGAATGTCTTGGTGGTAAGGAAGCAATAGAAATGGAAGTTGCCAGAGAAGACTATGGGGTCTTTTTGCTATAGCTCTTTGCCATGATTTGCAGACAGCTCTAGTGAAAAGGTAATCAACATAGTTGGTATGTTTCTCAGCAATTATTTGAAGCAATTCCGATGGAAGTTCAGCCCACATTGACATTTTTCTTCTTTTTTTTTTGGGTTGGTGTTGATTTTGTTTGGTGAATGGCCTGAGGGCTTCTGGTTCAGCTTCCTGGGCTTTTAAAGACGATAACTGGCATTTGTCTACATTGTATAGGATCCCTTTACGGCATTCTACAGCATTATCCTTCTCAAATTTTTCTGCAAGACCTTGCCAGCAACGGCAGGTCAACATTCAACAAGGATTAGAGAGATGCCTTGACAGTTAAGCATCAAACCGCCATTTAAACCAGTAGATGAATCTAAAATGAGATATAGCAGAACACATAATGCCATTTTTCTTTAATTTGTTCAATGAAATGAAGGCTCATAATAAAATACAATAGAAATTTTGATTTCTAGAACATAATTGAATCCGGCATGTTTTGTATTTTACGTTGGCTCATAATTGATAATGGCTTTTCTATATTCTCATATTACTCCAAATTATAGGAATCACATTGTATCATTTCTAGTATATGGTGGTCTTATTTGTATTACTCTAGCTACTTGTGTTTATACAAAAAATTATATAATATAGAATAATATAGGAGTCCTTTTGTGAATGATTATTATCTCAAAGGTAAAGGGCAGGGAATTAAGAAGGAGATTGCAGGGGTGGCGTACTAGTCATAATTGTGCATTGACAAATCTCGTGAGAAAAATTGGAATTGAGAGAGAGAGAGAGAGAGAGAGAGAGTAATTAATAAATGGAAAGCAGTAAATAGTAATAAATAGGAGGAGGATGCACCCTACGTTATGTAGGAGAATTTAATAAGGGAATCTTTGTCTGAGCGCCTGAACGAGTGGTATCAGTCATTCTTCACTTCCTTCCTCACCTAATTCACTTCTCCTCATTCAATGCTCTATCTTCTCATATTTATTCTCCTCAACTACCACTTTGTTCCTTTTATGCTCGAAATATATATATATATATATATTTGAAATAATAAAAGATAATTGTCTTTCTTTGCTACCAACTAAGGCATGAAATCAATTACGGTAAACAATTCAATATCTAATTGGAAACAGGTAAATTCATCTTCGACTTGAATTAGAATCAGATTAGAATTGAACCAGATAATTTTGGGTTGAACTATTTTTTTCATTTAAAAATTAAAAAAATTCAAAAAATTTATTTATTATATTATTTAGCTCTTCTCTCTTCTCATAATAATTATGTTATTCGTGTATAAATTTATTTATTATATTATTTTCAGTATTTTTTATTGAAATATAATAATAACTTAACCTGTTTACTACTCTACCGCTGATCACATAATCAGAATATGATATATAGTGAGATATTTTTAATAGGACTAAATATTTGGTTTAAATTAATTATTTTATTTTAAAAATTAAATCAAATTAAAATGAATGAAAAATAAATTGAATCGAACTGTTATATTTTGGTTTCGTTTAATTTGAATCAATCGATTTTTAAGTTTTGATAAATTTTTTAATTTAGACTTGATTTTTAAGTTATTTGGTCTGATTTTAACTTTGATTTAAACCTAATAATCATTAATCAATGAAATTAAACAATATATATATATATATATATAATTACATATAATTTATAATTTTTTAAGAAAAATAAATTAATTAAAAAATCAATAAAGTAATTTAGTTTAGTTTGGTTCAATCAATTTTTTCTCTAAAACTGAATCGAACCGAATTAACCAAAATTAAAATACAAAATTGAATGTAACCGAATCGAATTGTCTTAGAAATCAAACCCAATTACCAAATTAAAGCGATTAAGTTCAGTTTATTAGATTCAAATCGAATAATGCTCACCCTTAATTTCTAATACTCTTTCCATATATAAAGATAGAATTATTTTTTTATTGTCTTAAAAATATATATTTTTTAAATAACAATTTATTTATTAATTTAATAATATAATCCTAAAAAATAAGATTTATTAGTTCCAATAATAATTTAATAATATAAATTATTTAATTTATAATAAACACGTCCCTATTAAATATATATATGCATTTGAAAAATTAAAATTTATTAGTTAAAAAATAATTTAATAATATATACTATTTAATTTTTAATAGAGTAATATGAGTGGAGGGTATATTAAAAAAAGACTATATACAATTTATTGCTTTAACTATATTTTCTTAATACATGTAAAAAGAAAAAAGTAAGTCTATTTTTATAAGATGGAGGGAGTATTTTATATATAAATGTATATATTGAGTTTATAATTAATTATATATTTTTTAAAAAAATCATAATAAATAATAATTAGGGCTATAACATTAATTATTATTTTTTTTAAAATTGTTATAACATTATTAAATAATTTAACAGTGAGGGAAATTTCTATCATAATTTTATGTTATTAATATTTATTATGAAAATTAATTTTTCATTTAATGGTAAAAATAAAATTAAAAATAAATTAATAAAATTAATAAAAAAATGAGAGAAATAAGAAGGTTAGGCTGAAATTTTATGTAACGGATGAAACAACCAAAAGTGAGCCGTTACATAAAACTGAGAGACGAATTTATCGCTGTGACGTGCATGGCGCTTCATTTAGCGAGAAATACGACAGACACTCCATTGAAAAGACGAAAAGCCCTACATTTCTTTGTTATTTTATTTTGCTTCCAAGGATAATTTCGAGATTTGACACTTACCCAATCCTTATCTTCTCCAATAGCAAAAAATTCAAACTTCCAATTCCCTTTGAAAAATGCAATAACAACAAATAAAGGAAAAGATTTACCTGTTAAATATTTGAAGGAAGTAAAACGGCGTCGCACACTCACCTTAGTTTGGATGGGATCTATGTCCATCAGGCTTTGAATATGAGAAGCGGAAGAAATGAAAGAGCACTAAGATATTGGCACGGCTCAATCAAAGACCATATCATGCCTTGGGGAAAACAGCGTGCTATGTCTGAATGAACCGAGCCAACATCACAATGACACTTTCAAGCAGAGAGAACGGCTGCAAGTAGAAGAGAAAAAAATTTGGAGAAGAAGAAGAAGGTGCTAGTGTGTTTTTTATTGTGAAATGGGAATCTCTCCGTTCATCATATTTAAGCAACTAGAGAGAGAGAGAGAAAGAGAGAGAGGAGAGTGGTTTTTTTTGCAGGTGTGTATTAAAAACCCTCGAATACCAAGGACCAGAGCATTCAATGGGAACCCACGAGAGCCACCTCCATAATATTCTCTACTTTAATTTTTCTCTTTCTTTCTCACAGTTAGAGGACCATAAGGTACAGGTCCTCTCCCCATTCTTTATATGTCTTTCTTTTGACGCAGACGAACAAACCAGAGGAAACAGACTGCAATATTTTTAATGAGGGAATCCCATAAGGCCATAACTCTTTTCTTCTCTCACTCTCAACTGCATCTTAATTACTACTAGCGGAATCTCATCAGCTTAACGAGACTTTTTTGTCCTTTTCTCATCGCTTTCTTTGCTTCTTTTTGGCTTCTGGAGTACAACAACTTTGGATTATTACGTATTTCATTTCTGGGAAGATAGCCGTTCATGGTTGGGCCTGTGCAGCAGACGTTACGGATCCCCTTCTTTAGCTACTTTTTCAGCCTCGCTATTGGGCTTGATCTTTGGGCCAGAAAAAATGTCACCACTCTCGAGCATGTTTATCATTCGGGACAGGAAAGCAGATTGGCTCTGTGTGAAATTTAGGGCTTGTGGTAAGGCAAGGCCTGGGAGATTGCTGGTTTGTGGCTATTTAATATTTTCATCCTACGGCAATCTATTCCCCTATTTTGATCAGCCTAGGTCCCTGCCTGAGCATTGCATTTATCATATATGTAGCGTCTCATTGCCAATTTTTCTATGCTGCATTAAGATTATTTTGGAAGAACTCGTTTCCAAGCTTTAATTTTTTTTTTTTAATTTAAAAAAAAAACTAAACTAATGGATTTAAGGATTATGAAAGGCCCCCGTATTTGTGATTCGTGAATTGTGTTGGACCATTTTGGTCCATTGATGGACAGGAAAAATAAATTATTGGATACAGCAGAGTCAATGTTTAATTGTTTGTACCAAACAACGAACAAAGAAATGATGTCATAGTTGGTTGGCGTATCCACGCGATGGTATTGCTCCATGACGCAAACTGAGTTGAGCTTGGAGGACGGTGACGGGAAAGTTGGAGGGTGTGGCCTTGGTGAATATACAGCATCGTATCATGAGGTCTACTCATTCTTTATGGACCGCCCTAGTCCGCCCTCAGCCCTGAGAATGGGATTCCACAGAAAAGTGGCGCAACGTCTACATGGAGCAGTCACAATCCGGTTTCCTTATAGGCTACCTTCCCGGAGTGGGTGAAGCATCTTTGGGTCTGGTTGACGTTGGAGTATATATTATATATGTTAGCTGAAGACGCTCTAGACTCTCGGAATAACACTACCATCAATGCTCGCTTTGATCCAAACTACAGAAGGATATGTTCATCTAACCATATTAAAACGCTATTTGATTTAATTGTTAAATATAATTAACAGTTGATAAGTATTTAATTTTTGTATTAAATAATTAAAAATATCCGAGCCCCTAGACTCTGTAAGTCAGGGGGTAGCCGGCTTGGAAATCAGAGGAGAGGAAAATGAAGCCGCCGTGCGTTTGAAACAAATGGCAAGGCATATGTGTCCATGTGATGAAATAAATATTAAAGAAGTGGTGTGTAATGCCCTGTAGTTGGTGGATAATTTTAAGTTGCGTGCAAGTTGGAGTGGAAAAATGAGACAGCGGGGCAAAACTATTGGCCAGGAGTGGAAGTGCCTGATGCTACCCGTGAGATAAGCATAACCCTCTTTTATAATGCACTTTTTTTTTTCCCCTCAAGGATGTCCACACGAACCTAAATGATTCAAACTTTGATAAAATTTATCAAGATATACTCATTCATATGAACCATTTATACATATTATTTATAATTATTATGAGATCTCAAAATATCAGTTCTTCAAATGAAAAATCACGTGTACAAGGATCAACTCTCCACAGAGCTGGATTATGGTGTTTTAGTTAATTAATTATAATTGTAATTAAAATTAAAATTTAAGGATTTATATGACTTAGAATTCATTGGTTGGTTTTATGGATAAGAATTCATTGGTTGGTTTTACGGAAAATTATGAAGAACACATGAATGATGAACCAAGTGGTGATATGGGCAAAGCGAGAAAGCTTTGATAGAATCCACGTAGATACGCGCTTAGAGTGCGCATTACGCCATTATTTAACGTTCTTCTCAAACTAATCACCTTTTTTTTTTAATTTTTTAATATAACTAAGAAGACCGGTGAAGAAGAAAAAATGGGCGCCTTCCTAACACAGAAATTTCCTCTTCTTTTCCATGCAACGATACTCTAATTTTCTCTGTCCTTTAGTACTTGAAACTGGTCGATTCACGTCAACTTTGCCTCTCTAGTGAAGACCGCTGCTCACTGTTCTTCGTAAATTGTCTTTGAAAGGTGAACGTGATTTTTCCTTTTTGTTCTTGGAGGATTATGCGTGGTTTTTTTTGATGGGAGATACGGAGAGTTGCAGTAGCAGAGCAGTGGATTTTCTGCCAAATCAGAGTCGAAACCAGAGGCAAAAGATTGAGGTTTATAATGAAGTCCTTTGTCGACTCAAGGACTCCAATGACGAAGATGCAAGGCTTCCTGGCTTTGAAGACGAGCTCTGGGCTCATTTTAATAGACTTCCTACTAGGTAATCCAAACCCTAGGCTTGCTGTGATTTGATTATTTTTGTTTTGCTTTTTAGAGTGAGGAAAAAGGATTAACATGAGTTATTTCTAGAGAATGGAATGAATGGAGAATAAATTTGAAAGGAGATGCCTGGAATTATGAGGATTCCGTTTCTTTTCTGTTTTCCTTTACTATGGTTTCTTACTTAACAAAATGGTTAGTATCGGTATTGCATATTCTGCTCCTTGATTCTTTGATTTTCTCGACGGAATAAGATGGAAAGTGTTTCTTGACTTGTTAACAATGACGTCAAGTGTTGTCTCCTCTCAATAAGTATTCGTCTATTTGGATTTTTTTTTTGCTTACCCTTTGTCCAATGAACAAAGTGGATCGGTCTTATCCTTTGTGTAATCGTCATTTTATTCGTTTTCTTTTAGTTAATTGTGAAAACTTGATTGGCCAGACAGTTATTCATGTTGGTTGTAATGAGATTATTTAAGTTTATTCGATGGTTGTGTACAGTGATCTAATCGTTTATTTCTAGGTATGCACTGGATGTGAATGCAGAGAGGGCACTGGATGTTCTCATGCATAAGAGATTACTTCAGCAGGCATATGATCCTGCTACTAGGCCTGCGATTGAGGTCCGCCTTGTGCAGGTATGAACAGCAGATTCAGACATTGATTCCTCAGAGAATTTTGGTATCTTTACTTTTGATTCTTTCCTTTTGGCTTGTGCAATGCTCTTTTAGATTCTACTCAGTTGTATATTATTTTATACTCAATTATTGTTGGGGTAGTTGTGACTTATTCCATGAGTCTTGTGATAAAATATTGTGAACAACTTTGCCCACTTTATAATTAACGATAATTATAATAATATGGAGGCTTATTAATCCATTTTTGTATGTATATACTCGTTTGTTGTTATGAGGGATGAAGCTTCCAATTTATTCACAATTTTTGACGATGAAGCCATTGATTTTGAGTTGTTTCTGGAAATGCAATCTATGATCTCCTTTCCCATTGTAACTTGATACTTGGGTGATTGGAATAAATATAACATGGTTGTCTTCCATATCTTTAGTCTTCCCAAACTGTACAAAAGGAGTGAATTAACTTGCCAAGAACATAGGTGCTTACACAATCATTAGAAGAATGGAAATCCATACCAGAACATTAGATCGTGGTAGCAAAAACGCTAGCAATTAATGGCCAAGTTTATTAACGATTTGCAAGGCAAAGCCATCCCAACTTCCATAAAGTTTTCTTGCTTGACAAAAGTAGTCTCTTTGTAGTTTTTGTGCATCTTTAAACTTCTTATCATGTTATGAGAGTTATAGAAATTGAGTGAAAACACTTATAACCACTGATTCATTGATCCCAAACTTAGTGACTTTTCCTGGGATTCTTTTCAGGAAGTTGATTTCCTATTTTCTTATTCATTTTCGGGTTCATATGGATGCCACGCTAGGATTTGCTATTTCATGTTAGCATTTGTTTACCTTTTCCCTACTTCCTTTGATGTTAGTTAATAGTATTTTAACTTTATATTGCTATTGCTACTGCTATTTTCACATTCCAATTTAGGATTGAAGTTCTTTGATTTGCCAAATGCATCTTAGCATTTCTCTCTTATGCAGGTTCGTTCTATCTGTGATGGAAATTATGGTAACTCTGTTCATTCACACTCTCTAGGAAAAGTGGAACTTCAGTATTGTGATCATATGAGCAAGCAGAGGCATGCCTATAAAATATTCTTTTGGATTTTATTTTCTTAATAAAATTATCAATTGTTGAATAATTTACCAAATTTCACCCTTTTTTTCTCTTATTCTTAGCATTCTTCCACCGCCAGCCTTTAGTTCATCGCCTGAGGTTGAACTTGTATGTGGAGCTCGAGAGAAGGATAGCGCCATGATTGCCGGTACACTTTACTCTCGGTAATAGTTCTGAAAGGTTCTTTCCCAATCATGAACACGAAATGGTCCCCAGTTTAATATTTCTTTGTCCACTTCACTATTTCAAATCTTCTTGCTATTCAATATCCTTAAAGCTGCACCTACATTAGGCTTTCCATTCACATTGACATTTTATAACCATTCAAAATTGTAAATCTATAGAGCCAAGCAAAAAGTTTTATATCCCCTTCAAGGAAAGTAAAGGAGGTGGGAAACTGGGAATGTAAACCGTTAATTGAAGTCTAGCTAAAATCTGAGTAAAAATATCAAACGTCTTCCTGGTTCATAGGTTTTCTCCTGCTGGAAAAAAAGGGGATTTAAGGCTTCGCCATAATATTCTCTTATATTGATCAATATGTGTTAACTGATAGAACATAAAAGTTGCCAGAATTCTGCATAGTTATAAGCTGTTAGCATATTCTGTCTCTTGATTTTCTGTGATGTGGAGTTGTGAACTAAAGCAATTATTTGTTTTGATATTACACAAATATGCCAATATAAAATCTTTTGTCAATTTATTGTTGATCACGTTTTCTGATATGACGTTTTATTTATTGTTATAAAGGTCAACTGATTTGTGTTTATTGCTAATTCTATAGGATATTAGATTGTGTTGTTCGTTTTCTTTTCAGTTTCTTACCTCTATTAAAGCTTTACTTTATTTGAATGGTTAAGTATTCTTAGAAGCTTCATGTTCATTGTGCATATACTCTTAGGTTTAGCAGTATTGTTCTGAATTTCTGGAAGTCGCTAATATTCTTTGTAAAATAACTCCACAATGTTTCTTTGATTTTGTAGGATAATGCATGAAATTACAGTTTCAACTAATGATAAACCAAAGCTTCTAAGTCAGGTAGCTGATCTCTACCTTTCATAGTTATTTTAGCAAGTTTCTTAGTCATTGTTGATGGAATCTTTTTTGTATTCATCTTGATGAGCACATTGGTGATATTTAGTGATCATTTTCACATCTTGATGAGCATGTTTTGCATATAGGCACAGGAACAGTCTTTGATCTTTTTGAAGCATCTCGGCTCAAATTTGAATTTTTGGACAAGAACTAGGTAGTAAGAGTGTAAGATTAAACATTATGGTTTTGAAGTATATACTCTACATTTTTCTTTTTTATGTTCACAATGTGATGGTTTAGTGGGGTAATCCTGCAGGACCTACATTAAAAAACTTTTGACGGAATTGTTCAATTGTTAAAGAGGGTTTTCTATAAACCAATGTTGCATCTCACCTGAAATTAATCTTGGATAGTTTTGCCACTTATGAGAAAAGTTTTGATATTTTGCTGCATTTTAATGAAATTCGAAATCCACTCAGGCTTCCAGGCACAGGAGACAGCTACTCGCAAAATGGACTCCTTGATCCTTCTGGAAAAGAAAAACCAGTTGCACCATTGTCATTGCAGTCAAGTTTTTCCATCTATCCCTCAACTTTTTTTATTTTCTTTGACCTCATCCGAGAGCATATTTCTTGAACTCCATTTTCTTTTTTTTTAATTTTTATTTTTATTATTCATTCATCTTAAATATCTATATTGCAAATTGCTACTTTAATGGTGAGTTTTCTCAAGTGACAAGTTGTTGCATATCCTGGTTTGTTTACAAGTCATCTTATAATTTGATATCATCCAGCTCAAAAGTCAAGGGGACTTTCTACATGTCTCTTCGTTTATATGTGATCTTCTGTTCTTCTCTGAATAACCTGCACTTGTTTCACATTACCTTGCAACTTTAATACCCAAACCCTCCACAAGTTATCTTGTTGCATATTATCTAGCACATCCTGGTCATTTGATATGATGTGAAAATTTATTTAATTGCACAATGTGTGTGAAGGTTGGTGTTTGTAATTGAACTAATGTATCGTTTTCCCTTTCTATTTTGGTTTTTCAGTTGACTTCCTTGCTATCTGAGATTGGTCTGAACATTACAGAAGCACATGCTTTTTCCACAATGGATGGCTACTCTTTGGATGTATTTGTTGTTGATAACTGGGCACATAAGGTATTGGCCCCTGTCCCAGCCCCCTGCTCCTTTTTTTGGCACCACTGGTTCTTAGGGGTATTGACATGGTTCACTAAATTCATAAGTATATTACTATACTGTTTAGCAGTAAAGCTTTTCTGAAAGCATGACAGAAAACCAGTTCTTGGTTTACAGTCATCAATCAGTCCTAGTGCAGAGATGCATATTATTTGCTTTAAATACTTAATCTGTTTAATTTCCTAATTGCAAAGATAATTCCAAAACTCTAAAAGAAAATTCTACTCAGCATCTATCATCTATAATAAAACTTCTTGACTTACATTCAAATCTATGATGCACAGGAGACTGAGAAGCTTAAAAACGTGCTGCTAAGGGAAATTCAAAAATTCGAGGTAGTCACTCTACATGCTATTTTTTGGTCGCTGTTGATAATAGGAATTATATTTTATAGAGAAAAATAATGCTCTTTTTCCTTGTTCTTCTAAAAATATTTTTGCATAAGCTTAAACTATCCTCGTTGGTGTAATGTTTGTATCATTCAATCCTTTTAGATAATAAAATATCCAAGATAAATAATTCCTGTTGTTAAATGCTCCCTTTTATTTTCTTTCAAATGTTATGTGGAATTTTAAGCTTTGATGCTGCTCATTTCAACATTTTTCACCATCATAAATGTGAGAGTAATTTAATAACTACACTAGAAAAAGAAAAGAAATAATTGAAGTATTAACATTGGGGAACTCACCATAAGCTGTTGCAACCTTGTAGTACAACTCACTTCCAATTCCCTCTTTGATTTTAGGACAGCCACGTAATGAAATGATTCCAATTGCTATAAAATTGCTCAGGCATAGCCTGTTTCACTGTTCTGTTTATAGTTCCGTGTTAATATATGGTAAAGGAGCTATGCTAATTGAGTAATTATTGTGAATTTGATGCCAGATTTATAAATCTTTTAGTGGTGCGTCTGTTTATACTTGATAATTTGAAGTGCAATGCAGGAGCATACTCAACTCAACTCAACTAAGCCTTTATCCCAAAAATTTGGGGTCGGCTATATGGATTCGCTTTTTCCACTCTGAACGATTTTGGGTTAAATCCTCAGAAATGTTTAATGCTTCTAAGTCATGTTGTACTACTCTCCTCCAAGTTAATTTAGGTCTACCCCTTTTTTTCTTTCTATCCTCTAACCTAATGTGCTCTACTTGTCTAACTGGAGCCTCCGTATGTCTACGCTTCACATGACCAAACCACCTCAATCTCCCTTCTCTCAACTTATCTTCAATTGGCACCACTCCTACCTTTTCTCTAATACTCTCATTACGGACTTTATCTAGTCTAGTATGGCCACTCATCCACCTTAACATTCTCATCTCTGCAACTCTTATCTTAGATGCATACGACTCTTTCAGTGCCCAACACTCACTACCATATAACATAGCCGGTCGTATGGCTGTACGGTAAAATTTTCCTTTTAATTTATTGGGAATCTTACGATCACATAAAACTCCCGTGGCACGTCTCCACTTCAACCATCCGGCTTTAATCCTATGACTAACATCCTCCTCACATCCCCCATCTACTTGAAGGACTGAGCCTAGATATTTAAAGTGATTACTTTGGGACAGTACCACTCCATTCAAACTAACTCCTTCCCTATCACTATCACCAGTTTCGCCTTCACTGAACTTGCAATGCATGTATTCTGTCTTCGTTCTACTTAACTTAAAACCCTTTGACTCTAGAGTACTTCTCCAAAGTTCTAGCTTCCTATTGACTCCTTCTCGTGTCTCATCTATCAGAACAATATCATCCACAAACATCATGCACCAAGGAATACTCTCTTGTATATGTTTCGTCAGTTCATCTAAAACTAATGTAAAAGGTAAGGGCTTATGGCTGATCCTTGGTGTAATCCAATTGAGATCGGAAAATCACTTGTGTCCCCTCCCACTGTGCGCACAATAGTAGTTGCTCCTTCATACATATCTTTCAATACTTGTATGTACCTAATAGATACCCTCTTTTGTTCTAACACATTCCATAAGACCTCTCTTGGAACACTATCATAAGCCTTCTCCAAATCAATAAAAACTATGTGTAGATCTTTCTTCACATCTCTATATTTCTCCATCAAGCTTCTAATGAGAAAGATCGCTTCCATAGTTGAACGACCGGGCATGAAACCAAATTGATTGAGAGAGATAGAAGTATCATGACGTAGTCGATGCTCCACAACTCTCTCCCACAACTTCATAGTATGGCTCATGAGTTTAATTCCCCTATAGTTTGAGCAACTCTGTATGTCTCCCTTATTTTTAAAAATAGGTACTAAAATACTCTTCCTCCATTCATCAGGCAATGCAGGAGCATACTCAGTTGAAATCTAATGTCATCTATCCTATTGTGGGGCAAGAGCAAAAAGGGATGATCAATCTTATCTGTAATCATGCCAACATGCCTGCTGACCAAATGGATGTTTGGGAAATTGATGCAAGCCTGTTGAAATATGAAAAAAAAATTGCATCAGGATCCTGTGGAGATCTGTGAGTTCTCATAATCTTTCATTGTCAGCCTCTATTTTAATCAATGTTTGTTGATATATGATTTGACTGAAACAGGTATAAAGGTACATTCTGCAGTCAAGATGTGGCTATCAAAGTTCTTAGGACTGAATGTCTAAATGATAAATTGCGTAAGGAATTTGCTCAAGAAGTCTTTATCATGAGGTTGGTTGCATATATAATTTTATTCTTTGTTGTTTATGCTTTCATCACAGCGATTGCCATTATCTGCTTCTTTTCATAATCATGCTTACACATCTGGAGTGTGCTTATATAGATGCTCTCTCTCTCTCTCTCTCTCTCCCTCAAAATGTTTAGTCAATTCCCTTGGGTATCTTTAATAAAATACATGCTGTGATCTGCATCCTACTGTTAGAACCTTAATCTTCTGCTCCTTTTTGAGACTTATTTGAATTTTTCAGGAGAATTCGACACAAGAATGTTGTACAATTTATTGGTGCATGTACCAGACCTCCAAGCCCGTGTATTGTGACAGGTAATTTTACTGCATGACATTAGTTAATTGTATAATTTTTGCACTGGACACATCAATAGCAATTTTATTCAAGTTTTTTTTTTCTTCTCTTTCTTTGTGTTTTTCTCAGAATTTATGTGCGGTGGAAACATGTTTGACTTTCTTCATAAACAAAAGCAAAGTTTTAATCTCCAGTCCTTACTCAGAGTAGCAATTGATGTCTCCAAGGGAATGAACTACTTGCACCAAAATAATATAATACATAGAGATCTGAAAGCTGTCAATCTTTTGATGGATGAAAACGGAGTAAGAAATTCACCTCTACAGTATTTACTTTGCTGTCTAGCTCGTTTTTCTTGTTCTTATTCTTGCTCTCCCAAGTTCTGAATCTGCATGTCCCCAATTTCTGGTGGGTGTACCTTTCATCTCAACTGACTGTAGACCTTGCCATGGAAAGAAATGATAACATTCAAATTTATTCATAAAAGATATATTTACCTTTTATGATGTCCCAAATCTAATCAACTGCACATTAAATTCTTTTTTTCAAATTTAAAATTTTTGTAGCTCAGATTGAAATATGCTTAAAGGAATAGAGATAACATTGAGAAGTAACTTTTTTAAATCTTCCAACCTTTAATATTATACTGGGGTAAGCGCCTAATGTGGTATGTGTATTGCCATGGAGGAAAGGCTTATCTGATGATGGTTCTGATGTGCATAGCTGCATATTCTGATTTTAATTGATGTTTGATGTTTGGTAATATGTTTTATATGAGCCTATTGGACCTTAACTTAATATTAAAAAAAAAAAAAAGAAAGATCTTGAAATGTAACAGTTGTTTTCTTTTTCACCATACAAGAAAGAAAATTCTTACGAAGCCTTTCTGCCACATCTCATCACATCAGCACAGCAGGTTAACACCAGTACTCAATTTCGTAACACCTAAAATATATAGATTATATATTTCAAGTAGATGTGTTTTTGCATAATTGTTCCAAAAGTACTACTACCTGAAAGACTTGATCATTCTTGTTTTGAACGTCATTAAAGTTAAGGGGACAAAACTTTATCATGGTAGCTTATCTTCCAAATGTGCATAATAAACCGAACAATACTGTCGTTTATCTTTTGTGATGCTGTATTATATTATTACTGTTCTACCCCATAATATTGTATAATTTATGGAAAAATATCTTTCTGTATCTCGTCCCCCAAAGCCTTCTTACCATATAATCATATAGATTAGTTGAACTTTGAGTAGCTGATTAATGTATTTGTTCCATATTGTCTTTTGTTGGCAATAGTTTATTGAAGGTTATATATAGCTTTACCATGCTATAGCCCTGAATTTGATCTTAAAATTCCAAGAGTTATGGCTAACAGGTGGTTAAGGTTGCTGATTTTGGCATTGCTAGAGTACAAGATCAGTCTAGTGTGATGACAGCAGAAACCGGAACATATCGCTGGATGGCTCCAGAGGTTGGTGTTCTACGTGTGCTCATAAATGAATGTTGACCATAATGCAAGATTATTGCTAATATCAAGTTGTCATACGGGTAGCTATAAAGGTGCTAGTGAGTATGATGCAGATTGGAGAACCAACTGCCCTCAGTAAATGGTTTGTGTGACTAAAAGCTACTAGAACTCTCAAAGCGAAATTAAAGAGGAATGAGCCTATAATTCTGAGCTTCTGCCAAGTACCAAATTATTTGAGGGCAACTAAACTATATTTGTGTTAATTTTGAATGATTGCATGAGCACATAAAGGATTAGAGACTCCTGAATTTGGGCATGGTGCAAACTTGAAGCAAATAACAATAGATGGTGAAATCCACTGGCTCGCACAAATTACAGTGTTTAGGTTGAGGTAGTGAGTCTTTGATTTTGGATTTAACAACGAATGGACTGAACAATAATCGGGACTTAAGCTGGATGCAGCAATATCCTCATTGCTTTGTGATTTAGTTAAGAATTAGATTTAGTGCTAATTTTACTAGTCATGGAAGTTTCTTGGAAGCATGAATGCATGATTCCTCTGATACTTTATTGGAGTAATGCCCTCAATGGATTTCTTTATGCATACTGGACTGGATGCTTCCAAACCATGAACTTATAGTAATTCAAATTTTTATAATTTTATAGTAGCAAGCTCTATAACTTAGATTTTATTATGAACAAAATGGCTTGATGATGATTGATTAATGTTTTGTGCCTTTGGTTGTTTCATCCCGGCTGTCTAATGCATGTTTGTTTGGTGTTTGATGCGTAAAAAGGTTATTGAGCATAATCCTTATGATCATAAAGTTGATGTTTTCAGCTTCAGCATTGTGTTGTGGGAGCTGCTCACAGGAAAGGTAATTTTGTGGGACGCTTTGTTTTTAAGTAAATAATGAGTCATTCTTTTCCATTTATTTTTGGTTCTAACTCACGATTTCTCAGATTTTATACCAATCATTAATATTTTTGTAATTGAAATGCCAGCTTCCATATGAGCACTTAACCCCATTACAAGCGGCAGTTGGTGTGGTCCAGCAGGTATTTTCTTCTCAATATTTTTGGCCTCTGTTTTGGATGGGATTTTCTTTTCTTTTCTTTTCAATTTTGTTGAGAAAAGCTTTCATTTTGGCATTGCTTGTGAACTGCTCCTTGAATGAGACAGCTACTTGTTAATTCATGTAAACTTTATGGATTCGTGTTACTATGTTAGGAAGTGTCAATAGTAATCCGAAAAGCCCATGAGTTGGCCCAATGTGCTCGCAGAACCAAACTTGTCTTCTAGATGTTTTGCTGCCAATAATGTCTTACTTTAATTCTGAAACCCGTCTAGGTTTGGATCAAGATTTTCATTTTATCAATGATAAAATATAAGGTTAGGTCCTATTTTTTCAGATTTAAACATTGGAAAAATTTTAAAATACAACTATTATATATACAATGATTTTATGTTATCATTGAATCTCAGACAAACTCTGCCTAAATAGTTTGCGCTTAGCCGGTCCCAAATCTGAATAAGGGAAGGTTGCTGTAGGTGATAATCAGCGTAAAAATTTCGTCACATCTTATGATATGGATTCAAATGATATAAACGTTGGGGCGTCCTCTACTTATGACGCGCTACATTAGAGCCCGGGTGTAGTGAAGAATATGCAAGGGTGTAGGGCGTTTACCGAAAGCGACGCACCATGCCAGCGCCTGAGTGTGGTGTTAAATGAACAAGGGTTTCCACATCATGGACGGGTGCGGATAAGAAGTTAGTCCATAGGACAGATAGTGGAACAAATAGTGGAATAGAACACAAGATAGGCATAGAGAACAATAGAAGATATTATAAAAGGAGATCAATTAGGAAGGAACATGATAGGAGGAGAATCAAGATTGGTACTTTGAATGTTGGATTACTTACAGGAAAATTAATGGAGCTTGTGGATACCTTGGAAAGGAGAAGGGTGAATATTGCTTGCATTCAAGAGACTAAATGGGTAGGACAGAAAAGGAAGGAAGTGGGTAATTCAGGGTACAAACTGTGGTTTACCGGAAATGAGAGAAATAAGAACGGTGTGGACATAATCATAGACAGGACATTGAAAGATGCTATAATAGCTATGAAAAGAGTAGGAGATAGAATTATACTAGTAAAGCTAGTACTAGAAGGAGAAACAATAAATGTAGTTAGTGCTTATGCCCGACAAATAGGACTAGATAGTGAGAGTAAACAAAGGTTTTGGGAAGAAATAGATGATCTAATGCAAAACATATCGAATGAAGAGAATGTTTTCATCGGTGGAGATTTGAATGGACATGTAGGAAGTGATAGGCAATGTTATGAGAATGTTAATGGAGGTTTTGGATTTGGCAACCGAAATGAGGAGGGAAAAAACATTCTGGATTTTGCTATGGCATATGACTTAATACTAGCAAATATGTACTTTATAAAAAGAGAGTCACATTTAGTGACTTTCAAAAGTGGGCAACATAGAAGTCAAATTGACTTCTTCTTAATTAGGAAGACAAATAGAACTCTATGTAAGGATTGTGAGGTCATTTCAGGAGAGGTTTTAACAAGTTAACATCGGTTAGTGGTCTTGGATGTCAAGTTTAGGAACAATTCAAGTAAGATTAGAAGAAATAGTGTAGCTCGAATAAAATGGTGGGAGTTCAAAGGAGTAAAGCAAGTGAAGTTCAAAAATGAACTTCTCGAGTCTGAAGCATAGAAGCTGGATATGGAGGCCAATGGTATGTGGATATAGATGGCATCAAAGATTAGAGAAGTAGCTAGAAAAGTACTTAGAGAGTCTAGAGCACATGAACCACCCTCAAAAGAGAGATGGTGGTGGAATGAGGAAGTACAAAAGGTAATGAAGAGAAAGAGAGAATGGTATAAGAAATTACTTAAGTGTGATAATAATGAAGCATATGAACAGTATAAGATAGCAAAGAAATAAGCAAAAAAGACAGTTAGTCAAGTAAGAGTGCATGCTTTTGAAAAGTTATATGAGAAACTTGGAACTAAAGAAGGGGAGAAAGATATTTATAGATTAGCAAGGAGTAGTGACAAGAAATATCAAGATCTCAATCAAGTTAGGTGCATTAAGGATAAAGAAGAAAAAGTGTTAGTGAAAGATGATAACATTAAAGAAAGATGGAGAAATTATTTTGATGATCTCTTTAAAAATAGTCAAAATGGTAATAGTGTGAATATATACTACAGAGCAATAGAAAAGGATATGAATTATACTAGAATGATTAGATCTTTAGAAATAAAGGAAGCACTTAAGAGAATAAAAGTGGGTAAAGCCTGTGAACCCGATGGAATACCAATTGAAGTGTAGAAGTGTTTGGGATATATGAGAATGACATGGTTAACTAAATTGTTTAATAAGATTCTAAATTCAAAGAAAATGCCTTATGAATGTAGGAGGAGTATTTTAGTACCTATTTTTAAAAATAAGGGAGACATACTGAGTTGCTCAAACTATAGGAAAATTAAACTCATGACCCATACTATGAAGTTGTGGGAGAGAGTTGTGAAACATCGATTACGTCATGATACTTCAATCTCTCCTAATCAATTTGACTTCATGCTTGGTCGTTCAACTATGGAAGCGATTTTTCTCATTAGAAGCTTGATGGAGAAATATAGAGATGTGAGAAAAGATTTACACATGATTTTTATCGATTTGGAGAAGGCTTATGATAGTGTTCTAAGAGATGTCTCATAGAGAGTGTTAGAATAAAATGGGGTATTTATTAGATACATACAAGTGTTAAAAGACTTGTATGAATGAGCAATTACTATTGTGCACACAGTGGGAGGAGACACAAGAGATTTTCCTATCTCAGTTGGATTACACCAAGGTTCAGCTGTAAGCCCTTACCTTTTTACATTAGTTTTAGATGAATTAACGAAACATATACAAGAGAGTATCCCTTGGTGCATGATGTTTGCGGATGATATAGTTTTGATAGATGAGACACAAGAAGGAATCAATAAAAAACTAGAGTTTTGGAGAAGTACTTTAGAGTCAAAGGGCTTTAAGTTAAGTAGAACGAAGACAGAATACATGCATTGCAAGTTCAGTGAAGACCAAACTGGTGATAAGGAAGGGGTTAGTTTGGATGGAGTGATACTGTCCCAAAGTAATCACTTTAAATATGTCGGCTCAATCCTTCAAGTAAATGAGGGATGTGAGGAGGATGTTAGTCATAGGATTAAAGCCAGATAGTTGAAGTGGAGACGTGCCACGAGAGTTTTATGTGATCGCAAGATTTTCAATAAGTTGAAAGGGAAATTTTACCGTACAGCCATACGACTGGCCATGTTATATGGTAGTGAGTATTGGGTACTGAAGGAGTTGTATGTGTCTAAAATAAGAGTTGTGGAGATGAGAATGTTAAGGTGGATGAGTGGCCATACTAGACTAGATAAAGTCCGTAATGAGAGTATTAGAGAAAGGTAGGAGTGGTGCTAATTGAGGATAAGTTAAGAGAAGGGAGATTGAGGTGGTTTGGTCATATGAAGCGTAGACATACGAAGACTCCAGTTAGACAAGTAGAGTACATTAGGGTAGAGGATAGAAAAAAAAGAAGGGGCAGACCTAAACTGACTTGGAGAAGAGTAGTACAACATGACCTAGAAACATTATACATTTCTGAGGATTTAACCCAAAATCGTTTAGAGTGAGAGTGGAGAAAGAGAATCCATATAGCCGACCCTAAATTTTTGGGATAAAAGTTTGGTTGGGTTGAGTAGATTGAATCTCAAACAATGGTTAATGATCAAAATGTATCGTAATACATATATCCGTGCTACATGATGGACATAATTAAAGTTATCAAGTAATGCAAGATGTGAAGGATTGAAGAGTTGCTAATGTGTTGTAATACATATATCCGTGCTACACGATGGACAAAATTCAAGCTGTCAAGTAATGCAAGATATGAAGGGGATATGAAGGATTGAAGAGTTTCTGTTTAGCATTGATGAGGTTAGTTATTTTAGCTAACCAGTTTTTTGTTTTAATAAACTAATGAAAAATTCTTACTTAGACTCGGTATATCATGAATCCAAGTTACAAACATTGGACTCAAGGGGTCTATCATGAATGTAAGACACAAACATTGAGCTCAAGACATAAACATATGGAATCCATATATTTAATAAGTGAATTTCACCATCAATCTTATATCTTGGTTCTATGTTGGACTGAGTTTAGGTAAAAAAAATCATTTCAGTAATTAGCTTTTATGTTTTAGCTAGATAGTTTTAATGAGCTGAGCAGTTACAAAAGCCATCATTAGTTAGCTTCCTGCTAGTTGGTAATTATTATTTTACCGTTTCTTCTTTTCTTTTTCGTAAGATAAATCAATTATAGCTTGATTCGTTAATGAGATTCACACACAACTTTTCCTTCGTTTTCTCTGTGTTAAAAGCTTAAAGCAACAAATGAACTTACTGATAAAAATGCTCTTATTGGCATCGATCACAGGGTTTGAGGCCCTCGATCCCAAAACATACTCATCCCAAATTGGTGGAGCTGCTTGAGAGATGCTGGCAGAAAGATCCATCTTTGAGACCTGAATTCTCTGAAATTTTAGAACTGCTACAACAGTTAGCCAAGAAGGTATAAAGAAGTGAAAAAAAAAACGTCTATTTGCATCTACTCTGCGAATTTTGAAAGCTTCATGATCTCGTAACAGGTTGCAGAGGAAACAGAAGATAGGCAGGAAGAGAAATCGTCTGAAAGAGCCGTAAAAACAATTAGGCGAAACAGACATTGAAGTAATAGGCGAGAATATTGTATAAAATATTGAAAAGCTTTCCATGGATTAAATATGCACCCGTAAAATCATCAGAACCAACATGAGCCTAATTTGAAGTTGAAGTAGAATTGTTAATGCCACTGTTGTTGACCAAATATACAGCTTAATCAGAATTTTGCATTGATCCAGTTGTAGTTTGAGTCTAGTTCTGTTCATTTATATTTGTCTGTGACTCAAATTTGAAATCCTGCTCAATGTCACTGTGTTAAGCTTTTTTTTTTTCGAAAAGGTGAATTGAATTTTATATAAAAGCTGCAGAAGTACAAAGCCCATAGTCAACACAGATGGAACCTGCCTAAAAACCAAACCCAGCCCAAAAAAATAAAAACCTCTAAGCTGGAAGTGGATGTTTACCCAAAATTAGGAATGACAGCAGGTCGGGTTTTTATGGGTATTCGATTTGATCAAATTCAAATAGAATAGGTTTATGTATTATATAATTGAATTTGGAATGAGTTCGAATTTGAAAAATAATACTAATGACAGATTCAGGTTGAGTTTGGGTTTTGCATGTTGAGTATCTATTACCCGAATTCATTTATATAAATATTTAATTAAATATGAAATATATATTTTTTATAATAATATTTATAAATTTTTATATATTTTATCTTATATAAAATGAAATTTAAATATTTTATGAAATTATTAAATTTTAAAAATATAAATTATTAATCAAAATAATTTTTTATGCAAAATATTTATTAAAATATATAAAATTAAACCAATTTGAGTTTTTTTCGGGTAATAATAATCGGATTTGTGACGGGTTTAGGTAGTTGAGAATAAATTTTAATCAAGTTTAGGACGAATTTGAATTTTGATAATATTAATCGAGTTCGGGATTTGAGTAGGATAATTTTTACTGGTACTCTATCCATCATTCCTACCCAAAACCATAGACCCTGCTAGCAGGAAGAACAATAGACGTGGGGAAAACTTAAAATGAACTTATTTAAACAATAGACATGGATAAAAAATTCAGGTGTAAAATTAAGTTTTCCTCCAATTCAATGATGTTTTACTAGGATATATCAAATGGGAAAGCATCCCAAAATCAGCTGATAAGTGCATGCGTTGTCTTTAAGCGACTCCCAACCTACACCAGCACCTTGCTTTATTTCCCTCGTCATCGAGGTGATGCAAAAGCATCGACAATCAAATCTAGACAATGAACCATTGAAATATGCGAGGTAGTTTAAAAATAATCTCATATTGTAAAATGATATTCGCTAAGTATTATTTATTCTTCCTCTGTTTATTCATGTGAGAAAGATAAGAGTTCAACTCAAGAACATGATAAATCATAAGAACATGATAAATCATACCTAAAATTATCTAATAATTTTCTCATTAATTCTTACAAAAAGCTTGATTTATTATGGACTTAAAAAATAAATATGTAAATTGGTGAATTTCACTATATATGTCTTGATTTCATAATAGATCGAATTTAGATAAAAAAAATCCTGTTTATAAATTAAGTAATACAAGCCTAAGATAAAAATTTCTCCATACATGCTGGTTTACTTTGAAACTTCATGTAGAGAATCTAATCCACCAGGCAAAATATTTGGGACTATTAAGCCAATCTTTAATTAAAGTGAAAAGACTTCATGGAAAATTGACAAGCGAAACGAATGTTCTGTCACCACTTACAAATTTCAAAATAGCCACAAGGAAGAGAATTTATGCACAAAGAATAACACTGGCAAAGCACCAAATTATACACAAGAATATTAGAACATGTTATCACTAATAAGTTTCTAATGTCCTCGAGCATATATTCAGCTGCACAGTAACTCGCAGTATCAAATTTGCTGTAGCCTTGCATTCACTACAAGTTCTTGGACATTTCACTAGTCTCAAGAAAAAGCAATAAAGTCCCCCAGAAGAAGAGTTGAACCTTTCATCAAGTTCTTGCAATGGAGTCTTTGAGAATGTCCCTGAAAGCTTATCAGTCTCAGGTAAAGCAACAAAATCACCCAGAAGGAGAAAATCAAGCTCTCTTGAACGACCACAACCATCATCACATGGCGCAGTCCTCTGACTCTGATGCTCAGAAAGAAGAAATAGTTGTCAAGATTGACGCCGATAATGCTTCTGGCAAAGAAACTGCTGCTTCTAAATCTAGCAGTGAAAGTTCAAGCAGTAATTTTGCAGGTTCATCAAAGAAACTTAAAGTATCATTTGGAGATGTACTAACCGAAGCTGTTCGGCAAAGAAACAAGGACTTGCTAGACCAGGAAGGTCGTTGTCTGTCTTTAAGTGCTTCTTTTGGGAGCAAGTCATGGAGGTCAGCCGTGAACAAGACAAAATCTAGATTGATAGACCCACCGGAGGAAAGATATCAAACAACTGAGACAGCAGGCTATGGTGGAGATTCTGAGGAAGATCGGGACAACCATCATGAAGAAAATGACTCCGAAGACATCCCAGAAGAATACAAGAAAATGAACTTCAGTGCATTGACAATTTTGCAACGGCTGATTCTTGTTTTAGTCACAGCAACCTTAGTTTGTAGCCTTTCTATTCCAGTAATAAGGAGGCAAACATTGTGGGATCTTCCACTATGGAAATGGGAGATAATGGTTTTGGCATTAATCTGTGGCCATTTAGTCTCCGGTTGGGGAATCAAGGTGGCCGTGATCATCTTTGAACGTAATTTCGTTTTGCGAAAACGGGTATTGTATTTTGTTTATGGATTGAGGAAGTCTGTTCAGAATTTCCTCTGGTTAGGTATAGTCTTGCTTGTTTGGCACTGGATTTTCGATAAAAAGGTTGAGGAGACTAGGAATAAGATCTTGCAGTATGTGACCAAGATCTTGATATGTTTATTGGTAGGAACATTTATATGGCTCTTGAAAACTCTAATTGTCAAGGTTCTTGCTTCATCCTTCCATGTTAACACGTTCTTTGAAAGAATCCAGGAGGCTCTATTCAATCAATATGTAATAGAGACACTCTGTGGTCCACCATTGTTTGAAAGTCAGAGCATAGAAGAAGATGATGATGATGATAAAGGGGCTAGTCCTAGTGACCTCAATGCACCTCTTCTTGCCAAAAGTGGGGGTGGAAAACTAAAAAAGTGCCCTACTGTTGGGAAGAGGCCCAGATACTCAAGGCAAACTTCTAGGAAGAAGGATGAGGAAATTCCAATTGACCGCCTGCATAAGCTAAATCATAAGAATATATCAGCTTGGAATATGAGGAGGATGATCAATATTGTTCGCCATGGTACCCTGTCTACTTTGGATGAGCAGATACTTAATTCAAACATTGAAGACGAGTCTTTATTTCATATCAGAAGTGAAAACCAAGCGAAAGAGGCAGCCAAAAAGATATTCCTCAAGGTGGCAAAGACAGGATCCCAGTAAGTTCCTGATATTTCCTGGTTGTCAATTGATAACATTTTCATTCAAGCTGATTAAGTTCTTAATGATGTGTGTGTAGATTGAAGTTGTTTCTCACATGTTTGCATTCCCATTATTTGCATGTCTATATCACTATAGATACATTTTCCTTGATGATTTGATGCGATTTATGGCTAAAGAAGAAGCATTGAGGGCAATGCATCTCTTTGGAGCAACAAGTGAAAGTGAAGGAATAAGCAAGTTATCTCTTAACAGTTGGCTGGTAATTATTTGTTTATTGGCTGCTTCTTCTCCTTTTTTAGTCCTTGTGCATTGTTAAGAGGTATTGAATAAGAGAAAGAAACTAAATCCACATTACTGTTTTAGGTTAATGCATTTAGAGAGCGACGGGCACTCGCATTATCTCTCAACGATACAAAAACTTCTGTGGATGACCTTCACAATATGTTGAACATCCTTGTAGCTATCATCGTTACAATAATCTGGCTCTTGATACTTGGAGTTAATATCACTCACTTCCTTGTCTTCATAAGCTCCCAGCTTCTGCTTGTGGCTTTCATCTTCGGGGATAGCTGCAAGACAACATTTGAAGCAATCATATTCTTATTTGTAATGCACCCATTCGATGTGGGTGATCGTTGTGAAGTGGATGGAGTTCAGGTAAAAGTGTATTCTTTGTGCCATTAAAGGTTCCTCTGTTGCTCATCTTTATTGATTTGTGTTTGTTTGAGCCTCAGATGGTGGTTGAAGAGATGAATATATTAACTACAGTTTTCCTGAGGTATGATAAGCAAAAGATCACGTACCCCAATTTTGTTCTAGCTACCAAACCAATCGGCAACTTCTATCGCAGTCCAGATATGGATGAGATAATCGATTTCTGCATTCACATCTCCACTCCAATGGAGAAGATTGCTATAATGAAAGAAAGAATTAAAGAGTACGTATCAAAAAGCCTCATCTTCTTTCTTTTTTGATACATTTGATTTATTCATTTACAGTTGTTGCTGAAATTGCAGGTATATTGAAGGCGACAAAGACCACTGGCATCCCAGTCCCAAGATAATCTTGAAGGATGTAGAGGACATGAACAAAATCAACATGTCATTGTGGGTTACACATAAATTGAACTTTCAGCAGATGGGGGAGAGATTGAATGGAAGAACACTTCTGATAGAACAAATGATCAAGGTGTTCAAAGACCTTAACATTGAGAATCGCCTGCTCCCTCTGGATGTGAATGTACGAAATTTCCAGCCTTTGGTTTCAGATAGGCTTCCCTCAAATTGGACCAACTAACTATGCAGGGTTAAAGCGAAGAAGATCAAGGGAAGGGGACAATGTGAGAGGTTCAAATTTGACTAAAATGGATTTGATATATGTAATTTGGCAAAGAATTAGTACTTTGGTTAAACAACTCGAATGCCTTTCTTAGTAATTTGGTAAAGAATTATTACTGTGATTAAATAAGTTAGATGCCTTAAACGATATTTGTATTAACTCAATCAGGGAAGAAGGTAGTCCAGATGAAGAAACGTGGTTGAAAACTTGGAAATTGGTCTTGCATTTTTAAGATGGATCTTTCTTTTAATCATTTTGAAATTGGTCTTTCTCTTTATGGATCGCTTCTTTGAGCTGAGCATTTCCAATCTTCATCGTTGACTGCTCCGCCTTGTCTACTTGACTGCATGTTTTAAACTTCGGCCAATTGGTTCAATGACGGTGTCTCTGCCCTCAATTGACCTGCACGAACGGATTTTTCTTTTTTTTTTTTTTTTTTTCTTACAATGAATAAATTTTAGGAAATTTACGATTTCATCTTCAAATTTTACTCTATATTACACTTTAATTTTTAATTTTAAAAAATTAATTATAAAAAATTACTATTTAATTTTTTATATTTTAATAAAGTTAAAAACTTATTCCTTATATTTTAAAAAATATAATATTTAATTTATATATTTTACTTTTATTAAACTATTTAATACTCTGTAATATTTTGTATTAATGATACCAGTCAAATTATTAGTGAGTTCTTCTATTTTAGTGAAATTAATTAATTGATACTTATATTTTAAAAATTACTATTTAATTATCTATTTTAATAAAATTAATTAGTTATCTTTATATTTTAAAAAATATATTTCTATATGAAAAATAAAACTTTCACTGTATGGAGAATAAATTAAAATTTATATTTTTTTAAATTGTTTAAATATAATTTCATTCAATTTTTTAGTATTATTTTTGTGGTTTCTTATTAAAAATCATTTTCCTTAGGTCTTAATTACTTGGAGATATCAAATAATACTATTTAAAAAAAAAACAAAATACTAACAAGGTTTAGACAAGTGGTAAATATTTTGTATTCCTTAAATAAAGTCGAGTGTGTTGATAATTATGAATAGAGAAAAATCTCTGTTAGGAGCGCTTTACCTCGTAATAGACATCTCTAATGCGAGCATAATTAAGTCTAATCCAATGAACTAGAAGATACATGTGGTTTATTATAAAAAAAATACACAAAAATGATAACTATAAAATTGAATGAAAATGCGTAGAATAATTAAAAAAAATTAAATTCAAATTTATTAAAATTTTATTTTTCATATAGGAATATGTTTTCGAAAATATAAAGATAATTAATTAATTTTATTAAAACGAAGAATTAAATAATAATTTTTAAAATATAAAAATTAATTAATTAATTTTATTAAAATAAAAAGATTAAATAATAATTTATCTTAAATAAAATTTATTGACTAATGAAAAATTAAAAACCTTCAAAAATCTCTATTTTTTAATCTACTAAATTATTGGATCTACAAAATTTTCTCTTTACAATTAAAAACCTTTTATTCCTCTCAAATACTAAAATATTATGAATATTTAAAAATAATTAAAAATTTTATTTTAAAAAATTTTACTTTATAAAATCTTATTTTCCTTTACATTCTTTTTAATAAAATGTTAAAATTCAAAGATGCTAAAATTTCTTAAAATTTCTTTTTTTTTTTTTTTTCCCTCTGCTATCCATTTTCTTCTCAATTAATCCAAACAGAGGGTGAAGAAACACAACATAGAAAAAAAAAAGGAAAAAAATCTTACATAAACTTAGAAAATGTTTGATTACACTATTTACTTTTAACTTTTAAAAAATATATTTTTTATAATAAAATAGGATAATATTAATATTTTTAAAAATTATTAAAATAATATAATATTATATTTAATAAAATAATAATTTTAAAATAAAGTTTTATCAAGTTATGAACCAGAACACCCATTTGTATCCCCTAAAGAATGAAACGCTTGAGAGTGTCCTGGAAAGTATAGCAGGATGCGTAGCAACTTCTTCATGAGAAGCAAGAGGTGCAGGATATTACGTGTTTTCCACTCCATCCTGAGCTAATTTCTTGGCAGCAGGCTACATTTTCTGGTCACAGGAAAATCAAGAAGAGAAAAGAGAGAACAATAATGATGATTTCAGATATAAGAAAGTAAGGCTCTATGAGACTGTGCAAACCCATAATTAAAGAAGAAGCCTGACGCGTGGGAGGTAAAAGCAAGTTCATTGCGTACTTAAAAACAAGTTCGCCATTCATTCACTTGGCTTTGCTCTGGGACAATTGCCTCGCTACAATTCACATCATCTCCTTGTTTTTTTTGGGATCAATTCTCTTCATGGATATTTGACTTGTAATCATGGAAGATAATGATGGTATTTTCTCGAAAAACTTCGCAATGTTTGCTTTTATCCAAGTTTATGAGCTCAGTAAGGGCTTTTTGCAGTACTTTTTCTTCCAAATCCTCCCCCCATTTTCATACATGTTCAAATTCAGATTCCTTCGTGTCAGCTCTTATTGTTTCAATAAGGTCTTGTACTTCGTTCTCTTATTGCCAGTTACTTCATTGCATGGCAATCAAATCTTTAAGTTACGATCATGGTTTTATTGGTGATCAAATAGTGTCTACTTATGTTAGTTTGGGATGCATAGAAGATGCGAAGAATTTGTTCGATGAATTGCCTGACAAGGACTTGGTCTCTTGGAATTCTCTGATTTCTGGGTTTTCACGTGTAGGAGATTTTGGTAATTGCTTGAAAGCATTTTCCAGGATGAGATTTGAAACAGACATGAAACCCAATGATGTTACACTTATACCTTTAATTTCAGCTTGTACTGATACTGCAGTTCTTGATGTGGGCAAGTATGTTCACGGGTTTGCAATGAAATTAGGTATTCTTTTGGAGGTGAAAGTTGTTAACGCTCTTATTAATTTGTACGGAAAGTCTGGGTATACGGATGCAGCTTGTCTATTATTCGACGAAATGCCATTGCAGAATTCTGTATCATGGAATTCGGTCATTGCAGTTCTTGTTCAAATGGGATTGGCTGAGGAAGGAATGAGATATTTTATTATGATGAGAAAGGCGGCAATTGTGGCTGATCAGGCCACTCTAGTGACCTTGCTTCAAGCCTGTGAAAATCTAGGTGTAAGGAAACTGGTAGCGGCTATTCATGGTTACATCTTCAGCTGTGGTCTTAATATGAACTTAGCTATAGCAACTTCATTGCTAAAGTTATATGCCAACTTGGGTATATTAAGTGCTTCTCAGAAGGTCTTTGGAGAGATGACTAAGCCTGATGCAGTGGCATGGAGTGCCATGCTTGCAGGCTATGCAGCACATGGTTGTGGGAAAGAAGCAATAGAACTTTTTGAACTCATGGTTAGAGAAGGCGTGGTGCTTGATCATGTTACATTCACTCACTTGTTAAGTGCTTGTAGTCATTCAGGGCTAGTGAAGGAGGGAAAATATTACTTCAAGATTATGTCTAAAGTTTATGGAGTTGAGCCAAGGTTGGATCACTATTCATGCATGGTTGATCTTCTAGGTCGCTCTGGACTTTTAGATGATGCTTATAAGCTTGTCAAAAGCATGCCAAAAGAGTCAAATTCTGCTGTGTGGGGAGCTCTTATTGGCGCTTGTAGGGTCTATGGTAATGTTGAACTTGGGAAAGAAGTTGCAGAGCAATTGATTGCTTTAGACCCATCAGACTCTAGAAACTACATCATGTTATCAAATATATATGCTGCAGCTGGTCAATGGAAAAATGCTTCAAAGGTGAGGGCATTGATGAAGGAAAAAAATCTCATCAGAAATCCTGGATGTAGTTATATAGAACATGGAAATAGAATTCGACGCTTTGTAACGGGTGATCAATCTCACCCTGAGACAAAGCAAATATATAAAAAGTTGGAAGAGCTTATTGGGAAGATTAGAAATGCTGGACATGTATCAAAAACAGAATTTGTTCTGCATGATGTTGGTGAGGATGTGAAAGAGGATCTGATCAATAAGCATAGTGAGAAGTTAGCCATTGCATTTGGACTTTTGGTGACTAATGCTAACATGCCATTAATTATAACAAAGAACCTCAGAATATGTGGTGACTGTCACAGCTGTGCAAAGTTTGTATCACTGATAGAGAGGCGTACAATAATAATTCGGGATAGGAAGCGGTTTCACCATTTTGCCAATGGATCATGTTCATGTGGGGATTACTGGTAATACTCTGCTTCAACTGTGATATTAACTTATGTATGTACACAAATTACACCCTTATGATATTTAGATACAAACTTCACAATGATTGCTGCACATTCACCAATATAAGCAATTCTTCGTATCAAAATATTTGAGCATGAATAACTCACATTTATATGCTTATATGAATTATCTACTTGTTTGGCTTTGGCTGTTCAGCATATATGCTCATGTTAGAGCTAAATGGTTTGTTAGTCTACTGGTCAGTGTTGGTCAGCAAAGTAGCTGAAACAGGTGGTCCTAGAAACAGCTATCTATTATAGAGATAGAACAGAAGCTGTAGATAGAGTGGTTATTGTAGTGATCTGAAGTGCACTACTTTTTTTTTTTTTTTGGAACCAAGATCTGGTTAATTCAACATAATGGTAGAGCTTTAGTAAAAAGGGAAATGATTGGACTAACAAGTGGTTGGCATAAGGCTTAGTTATGAATTATGATCAAGGAATGATAACTCAGATTTATTTATTTTTTTTCAACAGAACAAATTACACAGATTGTGCTAAAGAGCCTTCAAGCAAATAAAATTCTTAAAATCTGAGAGTTGCATGATTTCCTATTACTACACTGCCATAATGTTTCCCTTCATTCTCCTCTTGGCTCTCTGATGCTAGCATGTTCAACACCAAAATGGTTCTCTGTCCTCAGATGCCTTGTTTCAACCCAAACTTTGAAACCCCACAATCTGTAGCAAACAGATAAGAAAATGCAAACTTACCTTCCCCTGCCATGATTGGCATGGCTGCAGCCATTTTGATTCGGGTTTGATAACCTGGTCTGTAGATGTGTTCCAAAACCCCGTCCACCATTTTGCTTAGCTTGTGAAACTTGAAATTAATCTCCAAGTGAGCAAAGCAATCATCCTCCTCCGCATCATAGCCATGCACCCTTGATTCTTCTCAGGTTATTGTAACCACAGGTGCAACTATTTCAAACAACCCTTCCATTTTGGGCCTTTGGCTTTCTCCTTATTCGTCTCTGCTTGCCGCTGAATCACCAACCCAATCTCTAGTGACCACCATGTTGGGCCCTCACTAGTTGGTACCATAACATGTTCTTCATTCACTCGTATCAGAATGTTATCTATTGATTCTTTGCGCTTTGCTACTTTTTGTGCGCCAATGTAGAGTTGATGAGATCCAAACAGGACACCAATGGACTGAAACCAAGTGAAATCTCATCTCTTACTGCTTTTCTTACCACTAAAATGAGTGGTTATATGAACTTGAGGATCGGATACCAGGCAGAAGTCCTTGTCCTTCTTGCCATGGACGTAAAAAAAACATAAAATATCACCACCAATGAACCGTGAGTCTTGGCATACAGCTCCCGGCTTGTCACAAGCTGTTTGCAGGAGCGAAGCTTCCTGTTAATATCCGCAAAATATGACCATAATATCTAAAAGAAACCATAGTTATTTGATGATGCTATTTAGCTTTAACATGAAACCTATTGAACAAACGGTAATACCCGAAAAAAAACCATCTTCTCTATTGTATCTCAATGGCTATTTATTATTTGATATGTTGATTTTAATATAGACTTTATGCAAAAAGGAATACATTGAAATATTTAGCTGGGAGTTGGAATGTCCAATATTAAATAAATTTTATAGTAAAGCAATGATCCCATATAGATATAGGTGTTCTACAATGATAAGTTAATATAAAATAAATAAGTAAATAATTATAATTGTTGATTTTTTCAAAAAAATTATTTGATAGTTATAATATTATAAAATTCACTTATATAAACATATTTATTTTTATTAACTTGCTATTTTATACAGTAAGGCAATTTCGGCAGTAACTTTGTTTAGATTCAATTTATATAAATTAATATATAAATACTTAAATTTTTAATATATTTCTTAATATATCTTTGATGTGTGTTATGAAAAGTTCATAATTTATATATTCTAGCATTTATATTTCTAAATATATATGATTTGTATTTCTAATTAATAGAGTTATTTAATGTAGGATTTATATTTCTAGACAAGCAGGTTTTATATTCCTAATTAAATAGAGTAATTATAGAAAATTTATGTATATAAATATGTAATTTTTTATTTTATAAAAAATAATAAAAATAAAAATATAAAATTTTAAGTTATTTCCCTTCTTTCCTTCCTTTTCTTTCTTCTTTCTACTTCCAATTCTTAAATCTTATGCTCTTTCATCGTTTGCAATTAAAGGCAATTCCTTCATTCTTTGGCTTGACATGGCTACATCTTTACACGGATTCATATGCTGAATGATCGATGATATTAATTACAATTGATGGGCATGTGGGAGATTGGGTGTTATTTTTTTAAATAAAAATATTATTTTAAATATTATTAAAAAAAATTTTAAAAAATTATTATTTTTTATTTTAATATTTTTATAATTAAAATTAATTAAATATAATTTTAAATTATTTTTAAATATTTTTTAATTAATATATTTAAAAAAAATAATTTTTTTAATAATAATTTTAACAGTAATATCAAACGGCCTAAAAATTATTACCTCTGTTCTCCGATCCAAGAATCCTTGCATCTTGTGGAAAATACAGTAGCAGCAATGGGCAAGTGTTTGAAAACAAGTTTATCAAACCGACAAACTGAAAACCATCCTGGATGCGTGGAGCTGAATAACATGAGTCACACAGTTACAGTTCCAGAAGTATATTTTTTAAATTCTTTAAAAGGTAAGCAGTCAGCGTGACTCGGTCTTCCTTTCCCGCCGCCCGGCTCGAGGTGCGTGGCCTGAAAAATGCTCATAGTTTTCGCGATGCTGGCCATCTACATCTAGAGTTGGCGACGTTCAATGATACTCATAATTTAAGTACGTTATTATCAAAGATGGTGGACCAGCCCTATCCCATGCTTTCCGTTTATCAATTCTGCAAACCCACAATAACAAAATAATATAAAAATAAATTTATTAATTTTAAAATAAATATTTAATATTATTATGAGTCTCCTTTGACCAGCATGGGGAAGATTTAATCTTATAACACAATAAACAAGAATAAAGTGTACAGTCTATTGATCAATCACTCTAATATTTAAATAAAAGTTTGATCGAGAGTATTTGAGAATTATAAAAATAATATTCAATAGAAATTATTGCTAGAGCTAATTCTGAATAAGCTATCTCCAAATTTTCACCGTAATTTTACTTTTTTTGTTAACTCATTCTTTTATCAATGCTCAATCAATGGTTATTTGGATTTGTTGAGCGAGCATCCAATCCACCTATTGCATGGATTGCCTCATATGCTCGGTTCAGTCAGTCCAAGCTATCTCATGCTCAGATTGATCATTCCAGAGACTTTCTTAATTTAGCATGAGTTCATTATATGTGTGGTAAGGACTCTCGACTTATCTTGGTATCAGAGCCTGATTATGTTTGTATTATACATACTTCACTGGTATGTAAGAGAGAAATCTTCAAACTCTGGTATTTCACTTAATTTCTGTATCACTGTTTTCTGCCATCTTTTCTTATCTTGATATATCGGCTGGAAACTAGTAACTGCTTAATTCCTTCCTAGAAGGTAGAGCGATCTCTAATCACAACGCCACGTACCAAACATGGCTTGTCAAACACCTAGCCCTGTTTCTGAAACTCATCTTTAGACCCCTTCTCCCTCTGAGATTGTTAACCTCACTTCTTCTCTTTCTTTTTCTTCACCACTTCGAAGAACATTATCCTCCAGAATTGATAACCTCGTGGAAATATCCACTTTACCTGAAGATGCTCAGGTTTGAGAATCTCTTCTTCCTCTTCTCAGTCCATACAACATCTACAGACGATCTGGATCTTTGACCAGATCTATCAGATCTCTCATTTCTTCCAGAAGATCTTTGTCAAAAGAATATGTTCAGGCCTCCATAATGGATCAATGCTCTCTCCAGAGTTCATCTGCTAAACAGTACGTAACCTTAGAAATCCCTCCTCAGCTCATCCCCAGATGGAGGCAAGAAGGGTTTTCTCATCTTCACTTTGGAGCTGTTCGACTTATCCTCAGTCTACATGGACGACGAGGACTTCGATAAAGAAGAGTATCACTCCTCGTCACGAGGTTTTTCTGAGATGAACATGCGATGAATAGGGACATGTCTTACCACTTTGCATGCTGGAAGTGTGGTATTGACGTTTTTTCCTAACTACAATCTTTCCCTTAGAGATCCACATCTCAGCACTGCTTTAAAAGTCCAAATCCAACTCACGGGTGCAGCCCAAGTCACATCTTCCATGATGGCTACGTTACACCACCAGATTATCTACAGGTTGCAAGATCATGCAGTAGATCTATCTCAGCCATCTGTATCAAATGATGCTCTGCTTGTGCTAGCAGACACTGAAACTACTCCAACAATTGTTCAGATACCTAGGCAACTGCCTAGAAATGAGCTTGAACAGCTCATCCCAAAGGATTGGTTAACCAATTATGAAAGGCTTCATTCAACCTCCCAACCAATCCAGATCACAGAATCTTCTTTCAGAAGGAATCCTGATGGAACAGTACAGACTTCCTTCCAGCCACCACGGCATTCCACAGGATCCTTGCCTGTATTCCAGACCATGATGGTCCAGCCATTAGAAAAGGAGCAAGACGACTATCCCATTGGAGCAGTAACACCAGACAATCATTACATCTATCCTCAGAAAATAGATGGTCACTGCCCCTGGGATCTCCCAGGTTCTGGAGCATGCGATGAAGATTGTGACTGTCGTGACAATTACTGGGAAAATGAATATGACCATCCTCTGTCTGACAAAAATTGGAGGAAGCTCACCAAACAAACAAGAAGAGCCTCTTGCAAGTCACAACAAGTTCTCAGAAGAGACTATCCAGATAGTAGCCCATGGATTGGTATCCATGAGGAAACCAAGCAGAAGAAGCCTCTTCCCATCTATGAGCTTGCCTTTGAGATCATCAGAAAGGAAGGAAAGAAACTGCCCCCTCTCAAACCAGTTTCTTCCCCTCTGACTTCACTTCCTTTGGTGCAACCCTACATGATGTTCTCACCTACCTCTTATGAAGCAGATTTTCCTCCATTAGCACAACAGACCGACCAGCAGACCAAAATCTCCACCAGACCTTTCATTCACTCAACTAAGATTGATAGTGAAGGTCAGACAACCCCGATCACTCAAGCTGAAAAAGTTTTGAACTGGCAAACCAAGAATGCTGCTGTCCAGAATAAGGCACTACAGCGTATTGATTCCAAGATTGACCAGGTCCTCACCAGGACTCAGCATGTTGATCAAAAGATTGACTCCTTCACTGCTTTTGCTCAAAACATGTACAAGGACTTACAAAGCAAAATTACCCAGCTTGATAGAGATCTGAAGGCTTTGATCCAACAACGGAGATTTAGTGTAGAATTCAACCAGAAGGAACAGGAGATAAGAAGGCTGGAAAAACAGTTGGCCCAAGTTGAGGCAGACTTGCATAAGCCCACAGAAGCTCCGGTCTCTTACAGCCCATTCAGCCCTTTCTCTGCTCAAACAACTCCTAATCCTTTTCTTCCTACTCCTGAACCTACTTACTCCCCTTTTGGACCTTTTAATTATTCATATGAACCACCTCCGACATACCACCCGTCCTTTGTTCAAACCTACTCCAACACCTGCCAGATATGAGCCAAAGAGTCCATCTTCCTCGGAAGAATCCCATCCTTCAAAAAGAAAAATTGATAAAGGGAAGGACAAAATGTATCCTGATCCTCCTCCTCAGCATATGGTGTCCATACCCTCTGAGCCAGAACCAGAAGAAGATTTTTCTGATGACAGTGAGGACGGACGAATGGATATCACGACACTGCTCATGGCTGATCCTCAGCCAACAGCCTCCCAAACAAGTCCTTCACTAACCACAGATTCTACCAGTGGCACTACAGGCCCTACAGGGCCTCCTCAAGACCCCCATGTTGAGATCCCTGATGATGAACCAATTCTAGATTTTGGACTACCAGGCGCTCCACAACAGACCAGGCCCAGTTCAGGCCCATGGTTCACCTTAGATGATGTTCCCCCATCAAAATGGAGAGATCGCCTTGCAGAATTTAAAGCTTGGCTTGATGTACAAATGCTCCGGGAAGGTGCTGACTCCCACATTATACTCAGAGAATTCATCTCTCGAACTGTTGGAACATTGCAAGACTGGTTTTCCTCCATTGGAGAATATCAGAAAGCTCAATTTTACCACCTGACTCCCTTACAAGCAGTCAACGCTCTCTTTGCTGAGTTTCTCGGAGATGCATCCTTATATAGCAAGCAGTTAAGACCAGAGTTCTTTGATATGCGCTGCTGTTCTTTAAAAAGATCAGACATTGAAAAACACTACCAACGCATGACTCAACGTTATTATCTGCTTAATGGTTACAATGATGTCAACCTCAGGCATACTTATATTGCCTCTTTACCAGAAACATTACAACCAGAACTCCACAGATGTATTACTGCTACTAGAAGAGCAATGAATGCTATCACTATAGGGGAAATCCATCAAATGACTTTGGCCTGTCTGGACAAAATGTGCGAACAACAGAAATTGTTCAAAGATATCATTGACAACAGCAAAGTTTTGAAGAATGTATGCCAGAAGTCTCACCTTGCCATTAAATGCAAGGAAAAGAACTGTGAATGTAAGCCAAAAAAGAAAGCACATTACAAGAAGCATCCCTCTGGGTTCAAACCCCCTTTCAAGCAAAAGAAAGGAAGAAGGCCAGTCAGATACTTTCGAAAGAAAAGAACGGGTACAAAGAAGTCTGACAGGTGCTATGTCTGTGGCAATCGAGGTCATTATGCCAAGAACTGCCCAAAAAACCCCAATAAGGCAGTTAAGCTATTACAACACATACAGCAGGCTTCTCACATCTCCCTGGAGCATGATGATGTTGAATCCCTGTTCTCTGAACAGGATGAACCCGATGAAGATACAGTCTTTGCCCTTGGAGTAGACACTGGATCAGAAGAAGATTACTCATTCACTTCAGAAGAATCCAGTTCAGATACTGAAGCCCATTACCCGTCTTACCTGGCCCAACATATCCAATCCTCCCAATCCACTTATGGCCCAGACACTATCCCAATTCCTTTAGTCCCGATTCATATTCTTCCTAGCAAGTATGAACGGCCCATTAGTGTCATTGGCTTCCTGGATACCGGGGCTCACAAAAGCATGATGAACCCAGCCATCTTACCCTCAGAATACTGGGTCCCTCATGAAGAATACTTTAAGGCTGCAGATAGAAATGTTTTCAAAACTAGCCTCATCACTAAGCATCCAATTGGAATCCAGTTCTTCCCCACTTGTATCCTCTGGACTAGGGTCATCGGGTCGGATCTTCCTGATAAGAATTTGCTGATAGGCTTTGACTTGTATCAACAGGAGAAGCATTTGAAGATCCTCCCCACAGGATTGAAATATAAGAGAAATTTTCAGCCATTTACTTCTGTCCCAAGGTTATATTCTTTGGCCGATGCCTCAGCTGAATTCCAAGAGCACAAGGAGCTCCTCTTAAGGTCCTGTGCTGATTCCCATGCACATTTTCACCATCACCATCCCCTATGGAAAAACCCGGAATTCTTTGTCAGTCTTCCATTCAAACTCAATGAAGATATCAATCCGAAAAAGGCATCACACTCGGGAATGAATCCTACAGACTTGGCTCTAGCCCAAGAAGAGTGCAGACAGCTTCTCCAACAAGGCCTCATAGAACCCACTTCCTCCCAATGGGCCTGCCAGGCCTTTTATGTTGAAAAAAGATCGGAACGACTAAGAGGGAAGAAAAGACTTGTCATAGATTACAAGCCTCTGAATCATTTCCTCCAAGATGACAAGTTCCCATTACCAAAGCCTGAAGCCTTATTCACCCAACTACACGAAGCCCATATCTTCTCCAAGTTTGATCTTAAAGCTGGGTTTTGGCAATTGGGTATTAACCCCTCTGATAGGCCCAAGACTGCTTTCTGCATTCCTACGGCCCAATACCAATGGACAGTCCTTCCATTCGGACTTAAGACGGCCCCATCAGTTTTCCAAAAGGGCATAACAAGGATATTCGAGCCCATACTACATAGTGCTCTTATTTATATAGATGATATCCTTCTCTTCTCCAAAGATGTTACGACCCATAGGACACTCCTCTCCACATTTCAACAATTGGTGAATTCCTATGGAATTATGCTATCAGAAAAGAAGAGCTCACTGGCCCAAACTGACATCAACTTCCTTGGAATGAAATTCAAGGATGGAAAATACCAACCGGGACCTCACATTGCAGAAGAATTACTAAAGTTTCCTGACAAGGACTTGACAGTAAAACAAATACAACAGTTCCTTGGTATCATCAATTACATCAGGAAGTTTATTCCGCATGTGGCCGCCCACACCTGCCAGCTGTCAAAGATGCTTAAAAAGGATGCCCCACCATGGAGGGAAAAACAAACATGTGCAGTCAAAAAATTAAAAGAAGTGGCTTTAAACCCGCCACCACTAAAGATTCCCAGCATTGGACACCGCATCCTTCAGACTGATGCTAGTGACACCCACTGGGGTGCCGTCCTCATCGAAGAAATTCAAGGAGAAAAGTATATCTGTGGACATGCTAGTGGAGAGTTCCCAGAGCCTCAGAAACATTATTATTCAGTCTACAAAGAGATACTAGCTGTCAAAAATGGAATAAAGAAATTCGAATTTCATTTGATTGGTCACCATTTCACTGTGATTATGGACAGCTCATCCTTCCCAAAGGTTCTAGACTTCAAAAATAAGTCTCTTCCTGAACCACAATTACTGAGGCTTAAGGACTGGTTCGCCAAGTATAAATTCACAGTCCAGCATATCAAGGGAAGCACAACTTAGTTCCTGACCTTCTATCCAGGCCAAAAACCCTCCACCTGATCCAATCTTCCTCTACACTCCTTTTGATCCTCATGGCATCATCTTCATCCTCTCCACATACTCCTTCTCCAATGCACAATTTCCTGGTTCCTACTCCAGACAGTTTCCCTCCCGGATGTTCACCAAACCAGCCTATCACAAAAATGGCTAAGTTCGCAAGGGATCATCTATTTCACTACCTGAGTGCAAGAAATACCCTAAGGGGATTACTCCCCTCCTCGACTGTCTTTATCCCTGACAACCCTTTCCTCACCTGTTTCAGTATCCACCCTGGCAGAGAACTCATCCTGGAAGAACTATGGCTCCTCTGGTGCATGGTTACTCTCTATTCTACAGGGATAGAATTCCCACTCATGGCCCTATATCAGTATGTTATGAACAACACCAACAGAACTCTCCTGTCCAGATTTCTGGAATGGTTTAAGCCCATTTCAGCATGGCGCTACAGTCTGAAGCGCATCATAGACACCCATGGAATAGAAGACAGGCCCATCGCTACTCAGCCCAACATCAGAACCATGTTCATTTTTCACAGGCCTTTCTCTAGAAGGCTCGATGGACTCCTCTGGACCCAGAATACTGAATACGAGTGGAGGACTTATGTGGGATCAATTATTGACAAGGAGGCCATGGGACCCTTGAAAAAACAACTAGCTGAATATCTTTGTGAAATCAACAGCTATTATTGTCTGGTACCTCCCCATGTGAATTGTACATCACTTGGTCCCATCCAGTCTCTCACTGATGAGCCTATTGACTGGACCCATCCCATGTGGCAAGATTCCCAGGATCCAATGGACACAGAGTCACGAGATGTCATTCAAAGCACTAACCCACCTTCTCCTGTACACAGACAGTGGCCAAAAGACTTTTTTGGAATCGACTCTGATGACTCTGACTATGACACCCTCAATCTGTCCATCACCCCCATGATAAAAGTTAAAGTTTGTCAGTCAATAATGTAATAATGTGTCTGTCTTTATTTTTGCTTTCCTTTATGTTACTTTAAGAGTGTTGGTAGCCAGTTTCTAACCGGTTGCCTATAATGTTAAGAGCCTCCTCGCCTATATAAGGAGTTGCTCTCTTCAGTTGTAATCAGACTTAGTTCCCTTTCAATAATATTATCTGAAGTTCTCTTCCATGGCTTTCTAAACTCTTATTCTTCTCTCCAAAAAACCTTTGAACGTGTATCATACTCTTATAATCAGATATATGTATGCTCTACACTTGCCTCTTTAAGAGGATCCTGTGTATCAGAAATATCTTTGTTTTGTTATTAAGGTGCGACGGTCCCGTTATCACATGTATAATGAACAAAAGGGCAAAGCCAGAGAGTACCTATGGAGAGAGAAGAGGCATAGCATGAGTTCATTATATGTGTGGTAAGGGCTCTCGACTTATCTAAAATATATACACTTAATTAATTAAAAAATAAAATTTTACTATATTATGAATATAATTCATTATAATTTTAGATAATATATTAATTTAAGATTCTCAATAAATATATATAAACCTGGAAAGCGTCCGAAAATTTATCTAAACAACAATAACAACCAAAGCTAATCAAATAAAAAACTTCCACTTCAGTGAATGATGGCCCGCCGTTGTTATGCCTTTGTCGATTTCATTGACTACGTTATCTCGACGATCGTCCATTAATTTGTACTTGCCCAATGAGCAAATTCCACGAAATTTCAAATTTTGTTATTGCTTCCCATGTGGTGGGGAAGCTTTGAAATTTGCTTTGTGAATTTGTGATGATCTCGATAAGGATGTTTGTATTATTTTACCTTAATTTAAAATCACTTCGAGTCTAATCCTAGCTTAAATTCAACTCTTATTTTTTAAAATCTATTATAAATGAATTAATTAATTCATTTTTATTTTAATTAATGCTCTCTATTGCTGATTCTTTGTGCTAATCCATTAGCTAAACAAATGGGTTGCCGTTGATGTGATCGAAGTTGACTTAAGAGATTCCCGACTAGGCCTACAATTGAGTAAAATATTTTTTTTTAAAAAAATATATATTCATTAAAAATATTTAAAATTAATTTAAAGGTAAATATAACATATTGTTTTGTTTCTTTAAATAATATCTAAAATGATTTTTTTCTTAAGTATTTTTGGTCTTTACAACTTAGTGTCAAGTAAACAAGCGAAATTTATTTAGCATTGTTATTTAAAAAATAATTTTTAAATATATTAATTAAAAATATTTAAATTTAATCTAATATAATTTAATTATAATAATATTAAAATAAAAAAATAAATATTTTAAACTATTTTTTTAATTACATTTAAAAAAAAGTTTTTAACTCTTAATTAAGGATCTTCTCAATTTTAATTTGTTAAAATAATATTTTTTTAATTTTAATTTTATTCAAGTTTTTTTTAATTAACACTAAATTAATATTTAATCAAAATAAATATATAAATTATTTTTTTATTTTTTATATAAAAACTAAAATATTAATAAAATATAATATATTAATAAAATATTGTTTTAAAATTTAAAATTTATAATTATATTATTATTTTATAATTATTACAAATTAAATTTTAATTAATAATAAATATATGTAATATTATTTTATTAATAAATATAGCTAAAATAAAATAATTTTATTAATAATAATTAAAGGTAATAAATAAAAAAAGAAAATAGATTAAAAAAGTAATTTTATTTTTTTACTTAAAATCTGTTATTACAAATTAAAATAATTTTTTAAAATAAAATTAAAATTAAAAAAATTTATTTTACTAAATTAAAATTAAGTAATTAATATAAAATAATTAAATAAATCGAGAGACTGACTAATACAATTTATCTATTTTAAAGAATGAATCCTATTTTGTTATGCATGGTCAATAATTCCTTTATCAGCCTATTTGACATTAAATTTTAAAGGTTGATATTATTTTTTTTTAATAAAATATTATTTTAAATATTATTAAAAAATAATTTAAAAAATAATTTTATTATTTTAATATTTTTATTATTAAAATTAATTAAATTTAATTTTTAATTATTTTTTAATATATTCTAATTAATATATTTAAAAAAATAATTTTTTTCAATAATAATTTTGACAGAAGATGACCACCTGGAACTTTTCACCAAACAATTTACACGAACCAAGTGATATGCTAACAGACAAATCAATGATGAACATCTACCCATATTTGACGCGCGAATTCTTCCTTGTAAACGGTACGCTGCAGGTTTCTCACGTGGATAAGCTTCAACTCATATAGAATATATATTATTATACCCACTCCTTTTGCTTAGATTATTGCTAATCACCGTCAATCATTAATCATAGACCCCGCCACCCAGCCACTCTCGGTTTAAATCGGTCTGAAATCGTTGCCAATTGAACCGGACCGTGACAGTGATCAAGAAACCAGATGAGACCAAAGACTCCCCATACGTGTCGGTAACATTTCACTGAGTTGGGGGTCAGAATCGGTTCAGGTCAATCCAAAAAACAGAAGATGCTTGAGCATATACCTGATTTTTCTGATCTTCCTGCACCATATGACACCATCCAGCGGCTCAGAGTGCCGATATACAGATAAATCCCTATCCTGAATTTTTCCCTATAAAACCCACCATCCTCTGCCCGTTGTCTCTTGCCTTTCCAACTCCTTTCTTTATTACAGATTCCCTCCTAACCACCCAACTGAAATAACAATCATGAGCTCCTCTGCTTCTTTTTCTACTACTTTCCTTTCGCCATCTGACCAAGAAAATCTTATCCAGAAACTCGATGTTTTCAAGATCCAAGGCCGAGATAAGCGTGGCCAAAAGGTTCTTCTCATCATCGGCAAGCTCTTCCCTGGTATATATATATATATATTGGGGCAATTAATGCATTTTTTTTTTCTGTTTAATGATTTGGGTTTGTGATTCAGATGGTGTTGTTTTAATTTCTTGATCTGTTTTAATTTCTTGATCAGCTCGACTGGTGAGCAGTGAGGTATTGAACAAATACTTGGGGGAGAAAATCTTCCCAAAATTGGAGGAAGGGCCTTTCTCAATTGTATATGTGCATACTGATGTTCAAAGGAGCGAAAATTTCCCTGGAATTTCAGCTTTACGATCAATTTATGAAGCAATTCCAATCAACGTCAAGAATCTTCTCCAGGTTGTTTATTTTGTGCACCCTGGTTTACAAGCCAGACTCTTTCTTGCAACCTTTGGTCGTCTTCTTTTCAGTGGAGGGTAAGCTTCTTTCACTTGAGATTTATCATTTACGTATCTAAAACATGGGGCTCAGGCTGATCAGCTTATTCATTCTGGGTTGGTTCATCGTGAAACAGCTTATATTGGAAGCTGAAATACATGAATAGATTGGAGTTTCTGTGGGACCACGTGAGGAGGAACGAGATTGAGATACCAGAGTTTGCTTATGATCATGATGAAGAGATGGAGAACCGTCCGATGATGGATTATGGGTTGGAGAGCGATCACCCAAGAGTTATCCATACGGACAATCCAGTTTCCATGTACTCAATGCGATGCTTAGCATAGGATAGGATCTTCCTCTCTTTTCCAAACTTTGCGTGTACATAATGCATATGGCGGAGAATGAAAAAAGGTCCGTCGTCGTTTTCAGGTTACGAACGTTAGAGAATTTTGTTCATATTATAGAAAGTTGGCAAGAGTGTTGTGGAAAGTGGAAACAATCCAAGGAAAATAACAATACCATTTCAGACGAATTTGAGAGATCATGTCTGGTTTAAGCCCAGTTCGATGAAGTGGAAATGGATACAAAGCCCAAACGAACCTTGGGGACAATACCCTTTTTAGTCGAACTTGGAACTGACTTTAATCAAACTTAGATTTTATCATACAACTCAAACTCAACTCAACTCAACTAAGTCTTTATCCCAAAAATTTGGGGTCGGCTATATGGATTCGCTTTTTCCACTCTGAACGATTTTGGGTTAAATCCTCAGAAATGTGTAATGCTTCTAAGTCATGTTGTACTACCCTCCTCCAAGTCAATTTAGATCTACCCCTTTTTTTCTTTCTATCCTCTAACCTAATGTGCTCTACTTGTCTAACTGGAGCCTCCGTATGTCTACGCTTCACATGACTAAACCACCTTAATCTCCCTTCTCTCAACTTATCTTCAATTGGCACCACTCCTACCTTTTCTCTAATACTTTCATTACGGACTTTAACTAGTCTAGTATGGCCACTCATCCACCTTAACATTCTCATCTCTGCAACTCTTATCTTAGATGCATACGACTCTTTCAATGCCCAACACTCACTACCATATAACATAGTAGGTCGTATGGCTGTACGGTAAAATTTTCCTTTTAATTTATTGGGAATCTTACGATCACATAAAACTCCCGTGGCACGTCTCCACTTTAACCATCCGGCTTTAATCCTATGACTAACATCCTCCTCACATCCCCCATCTACTTGAAAGACTGAGCCTAGATATTTAAAGTGATTACTTTGGGACAGTACCACTCCATTCAAACTAACTCCTTCCCTATCACCAGTTTGGCCTTCACTGAACTTGCAATGCATGTATTCTGTCTTCGTTCTACTTAACTTAAAACCCTTTGACTATAGAGTACTTCTCCAAAGTTCTAGTTTCCTATTGACTCCTTCTCGTGTCTCATCTATCAGAACAATATCATCCGCAAACATCATGCACCAAGGAATACTCTCTTGTATATGTTTCGTCAGTTCATCTAAAACTAATGTAAAAAGGTAAGGGCTTATGGCTGATCCTTGGTATAATCCAATTGAGATCGGAAAATCTCTTGTGTCCCCTCCCACTGTGCGCACAATAGTAGTTGCTCCTTCATACATATCTTTCAATACTTGTATGTACCTAATAGATACCTTCTAACACATTCCATAAGACTTCTCTTGGAACACTATCATAAGCCTTCTCCAAATCAATAAAAACCATGTGTAGATCTTTCTTCACATCTCTATATTTCTCCATCAAGCTTCTAATGAGAAATATCGCTTCCATAGTTGAACGACCGGGCATGAAACCAAATTGATTGAGAGAGATAGAAGTATCATGACGTAGTCGATGCTCCACAACTCTCTCCCACAACTTCATAGTATGGCTCATGAGTTTAATTTCCCTATAGTTTGAGCAACTCTGTATGTCTCCCTTATTTTTAAAAATAGGTACTAAAATACTCTTCCTCCATTCATCAGGCATTTTCTTTGAGTTTAGAATCTTATTAAATAATTTAGTTAACCATGCCACTCCCATATCTCCCAAATACTTCCACACTTCAATTGGTATTTCATCGGGTCCACAGGCTTTACCCACTTTCATTCTCTTAAGTGCTTCCTTTACTTCTAAAGATCTAATCCTTCTAGTATAATTTACATTCTTTTCTATTGTTCTATAATCTATATTCACGCTATTTCCATTTTGACTATTATTAAAGAGATCATTAAAATAATTTCTCCATCTTTCTTTAATGTCCTCATCTTTCACCAACACTTTTTCTTCTTTATCCTTAATGCACCTAACTTGATTGAGGTCTTGACATTTCCTTTCTCTACTCCTTGCTAATCTATAAATATCTTTCTCCCCTTCTTTAGTTCCAAGTTTCTCATATAACTTTTCAAAGGCCTGTTCTCTTGCTTGACTAACTGCCTTTTTTGCCTCTTTCTTTGCTATCTTGTATTGTTCATATGCCTCATTATTATCACATTTAGGTAATTTCTTATACCATTCCCTTTTTCTCTTCACTGCCTTTTGTACTTCCTCATTCCACCACCATCTCTCTTTTGAGGGTGGTCCATGTCCTTTAGACTCTCCAAGTACTTTTCTAGCTACTTCTCTAATCTTTGATGCCATCTGTATCCACATATCATTGGCCTCCATATCTAGCTTCCATACTTCGGACTCGAGAAGCTCATTTTTGAACTTCACTTGCTTTACTCCTTTGAACTCCCACCACTTTGTTCGAGCTACACTATTTCTTCTGACCTTACTTGAATTGTTCCTAAACTTGACATCCAAGACCACCAACCTATGTTGACTTGTTAAAGCCTCTCCTGGAATGACCTTGCAATCCTTGCATAGAGGTTAAGAGGAAGTCGATTTGGCTTCTATGTTGCCTACTTTTGAAAGTCACTAAATGTGACTCTCTTTTTATAAAGTAGGTATTTGCTAGTATTAGGTCGTATGCCATAGAAAAATCCAGGATACTTTTTCCCTCCTCATTTCGACTGCCAAAACCAAAACCTCCATAAACATTCTCATAACCTTGTCTATCACTTCCTACATGTCCATTCAAATCTCCACCAATGAAAACATTCTCTTCATTCGGTATGCTTTGCATTAAATCATCCATATCTTCCCAAAACCTTTGTTTACTCTCACTGTCTAGTCCTATTTGTGGGGCATAAGCACTAACTATATTTATTGTTTCTCCTTCTAGTACTAGCTTTACTAGTATAATTCTATCTCCTACTCTTTTCACAGCTACTACTGCGTCTTTCAATGTTCTGTCTATGATTATACCCACTCCGTTCTTGTTTCTCTCATTTCCGGTAAACCACAATTTGTACCCTGAATTACCCACTTCCTTACTTTTCTCTCCTACCCATTTAGTCTCCTGAATGCAAGCAATATTCACCCTTCTCCTTTCCAAGGTATCCACAAGCTCCATTAATTTTCCTGTAAGTGATCCAACATTCCAAGTACCAACCCTGATCCTCCTCCTATCCTGCTCCTTCCTAATTGGTCTCCTTCTATGATATCTTCTATTGTTTTCTATGTCTATCTTGTGTTCTGTACCACTATTTGTTCTACTATCTGTCCTATGGACTAACTTCTTTACCCACACCCGTCCATGATGTGGGAACCCTTGCTCACTTAACACCACACCGGGGCGCCGGCATGGCGCGTCGCTTTCGGTGAACGCCCTACACCCTTGCATATTTATCACTACACCCGGGCTCCGATGTAGCGCGTCGTTAGTAGAGGACGCCCCAACGTTTATATCTTTTGAATCCATATCATAGGGTGTGACGAAATTTTTACGCTGGTTGTCACCTACCGCAACCCTCCTCCTTTATCCGGGCTTGGGACCGGCTAAGCGCAAACTACTTAGGCGGAGTTAAACTTAGATTTTATCATATATTCATAATTTTGATTCGACTTTATAGTTAAATTTAATGATTAAAATTTTAATTTCTGATATCGCCCGACCTAGAATTCGAGTGAACGGTTCAAGAATTCGGAAATCTTGCATACGCCTGCCCAAGTTGTATTCAGGTTCAGAATGGCTTACCTGCTTAGGTTCTTATGGTTCATTTGAGAAGTTCGTTCCAATGATTCGACTCAAGTCATTTTATGGTTCAGATCTTGATTGAACACCCTTCAATAGGAAATATTCTTGCCAGGTATTCAGTGGTCTATATAAGGTAATGTTATTCTGCTCTAAAATCTATCGATTTATTTGTTTTTAAAAGCTATCGAACTTTTAAAAAGATTACTAATTTGAGTATTAAAATAGTTATCAAAAAGTCACCATTCTCACTCACTGTCTTTATTTTCTTTACAAGATTCAAGTATCAATTCAGAGGACTTTCATTGAAAGTAGGTAGCAGTAAATATCTTTCACTTCCTTTATGACTTTTTTTTTTTTTTTTTTTTTTACCGAGGAAGATCATATTCATTAGATGAAATTATGTTATAAGACCCTCAAACCCAGTAAAATTAAACTTTGCTACATATTTTCACTCAAATCCATAAAAACACAAGGCCCATAGGCCTGTACACTAAAAGCCCTAAGACCAATAAGTAACACTCAAAATCCTCTACCATAGCAGCCAGCAGAGAAGAGCCATATGCGGCAGACGAGAAACAAAGGAGACTTTACATCCTTCCATGAGATGAGGCATAAAAGGTGATGAACACCCTCAATATTCATATTAGAGATATAACATCTAAAGATGGAATTAGATCTTTTAATAACAAACAAGACAGAATTAATAACCAATCAAGACACAATAGTAGCTAGGCTGGAGCACCTTGATTATAAAAATAAAATAAGCAAGTGGTCAATTTGCTTAAGTCCAAGTTCTATTCAAGAAACAAGGAATAAATCATAAAGCTCTCACAATTGACAGCGATGACTGAAAATCAATGCTCTCTCAATGTTTGATATTAGCTATCCCCATTTGATATAGAAGACAAGTATTTATATGAGTTACAAATAATTAATCTGCCACATGGCATAAAGAAACAAAAATAGAATATTTTAGAGGCTAGACTCCAAGGTCCAATTGTGTGAAACTGATCCATTTGTCATTCAAAAGCCCAAGTCCAAGCTCAATCTGATCCTCTTGGCGCCTCTAAAGTCTACTAACCAAGCTTTGCAACTCCCTTGTCCTTGCTCTTATAATTGGACCATTGAACAATGGAAGTGACTCTAGTGGTGGCGTCTCCTCATCATTCCCCCCTTCTTGAATAGAATTCGTCCTCGAATTCGGCCCTGCATCAATAAAAGGAGAAAGATCTGAAATATTGAATGTAGCACTAACGCCATACTCACCTGGCAGTTCAATTTTGTAGGCGTTATTGTTGATCTGCTCTAACACCTTGAATGGATCATCACACCTTGGACGCAGTTTCAATTTCCTTTGGTTTGGAAACTGTTCCTTCTTGAAATGTACTCACACCAAGTCACCTAGCTTAAAAACAAGTACCTTGCGGCCTTTGTTAGCATGAGAAGCATATTGTGTATTTTTCTTTTCAATGTGTACCCTAGTTTTCTCATGTAATTTCTTAATCAATTCAGCATTTTTCTTACCATCTAGACTATCAATATGATCAATGGGCAATGGTAGTAAGTCTAGTGGTGTGAGTGGATTATATCCATATACAAGTTGAAAAAGTGAAAATCTTGTGGAAGAATGCACAACACGGTTATAAGCAAACTTAATAAATGGCAAACAATCTTCCCAAGATTTCAAGTTATTTTGGATCATAGCACGCAATAGAGTGGTTAGTGTCCTATTCACTACCTCAGTTTGTCCATCAATTTGTGGATGACAAGTAGTGGAAAACAGAAGTTTAGTGCCTAACTTACCTCACAATACTTTTCAAAAGTGACTTAGGAACTTAACATCTCTATCACTAACTATCATCCTAGGTATGCCATGCAATTTGACAACCTCCCGAAAGAATAAATCAACAATATGAGTGGCATCTTCAGTTTTATGGCATGGAATGAAATGTGCCATCTTAGAAAATCTATCAACAACCACAAATATGCTGTCATGTTTTCTTTGTGTCCTAGGTAACCCTAATATGAAATCCATGGAAATGTCAGTCCAAGGTTCCTTAGGCACAGGCAATGGTGTATACAACCCATGTAGCATAATTCTAGACTTGGCCTTTTTACATTGCACACAACTGGAACACAATTTTTCAACATCTTTTCTCATCTTAGGCCAAAAGAAATATTCGTGCAAGATGTCCAAAGTATTTGCCACGCCAAAATGGCCCATTAAACCCCCATTATGTGATTCCAACACAAGCAAGTCACGTCTAGAACACTTAAGCACATAAAGTTTTGTCGCTTTAAACAAGTACCCATCATGTCTATAATATTTTTGAAATACACCATTCTCATAAGCATCATACAAACCAGCAAAGTCATCATCATTAACATACAAATCTTTCATGAATTCAAACCTAAGCAACTTTACATCAAGTGTAAACAAAAGTGAATACCTCCTAGAAAGTGCATCAGCAACAACATTTTTCTTTCCTTGCTTATATTTAGTCACATATGGAAATGAATCAACAAAAGTAATCCATTTAACATGTCTTTTACTCAACTTATTTTGACTCTTAAGATGCTTCAATGATTCATGATCAGAATGTATGACAAACTCTTTAGGCCACAAATAATATTGCCAAGTTTCCAAGGCCCTAACAAGTGCATACAATTCTTTGTCATAAGCAGAGTAATTTAAGGCAGCGCCATTCAATTTCTCACTAAAATATGCAATAGGGCGTTTCTCTTGCATTAGAACTGCTTCTATACCTACACCACTAGCATCACATTCAATTTCAAATATTTTATCAAAATCAGGTAAGCTCAATAATGGTACAATGCATAATTTTTCTTTCAATTCAGCAAATGCATTTTCATGCTTCTTTTTCCATTCAAACACAACATCCTTTTTTACAAGTTCATTCAAAGGAGCAGCAATAGTACTAAAATTAGGCTCAAATCTCATATAGAAACTAGCAAATCCATGAAAACTCCTAACCTCATATGCATTTTTAGGAGTTGGCCAATCCCTAATGGCTATGACCTTTTGCTCATCTATTTCCACACCTTTGCTACTCACAACATAACCAAGAAAGACAACTCTATCTAAGCAAAAAGAACACTTCTTCATATTAGCATACAATTTTTCAGATCTCACCACTTCAAACACATATCTCAAATGATGCAAATGCTCATCTATGTTTTTGCTATAGATCAAGATGTCATCAAAATAAACTACCACAAATCTGCCAATGAATTATCTAAGTACATGGTTCATTAACCTTATGAAATTACTAGTTGCATTGGTTAGCCCAAATGACATAACCATCTACTCATACAACCCATATTTTGTGTTGAATGCGGTTTTCCATTCATCACCCTCTTTCATTCTAATCTGATGGTAACCGCTTTTCAAGTCAATCTTTGTAAACACACATGCACCAAACAACTCATCAAGCATATCATCCAATTGAGGAATGGGATGTCGATACTTTACCGTGATTTTGTTGATAGCACGGCAATCTATGCACATTTTGAATGTCCCATCCTTCTTTGGTACGAGGAACACTGGAACCGCACATGGACTCATACTTTCACACACATAGCCCTTTGCCAAAAGTTCCTCCACTTGCCTTTGCAGTTCTTTTGTCTCCTCAGGATTACTCCTATATGCTAGTCTGTTTGGAATTGAAGCACCCAGAATGAGGTCAATTTGGTGTTCTATCCCCCGAATTGATGGCAAACCCGAAGGAAGATCATCCGGAAACACATCCTTAAATTCCTGCAACAAAGAAATAGCACCACTAGGCAAGTTTTGGTCAATGTCAAATAAACATAAATTCACCTCCCGGTACATAAGCACACAAAGAGTTCTCCCCCCTTGTAAGGCTTCCCTCACTTCTTTTTCTCTCACATACAAACTCATTTTCTTCTCTCTACTCTCCTTTTGCCCTAAGCCCTCACTCTTTTCTTTTTCTTTTACTTCTTTTGCTCTCACTCTCCTCTCATTTTTCCTCTCATCAAGCTCGGCCTCTCTCAAAATTTCTCTCCAATCTTTCTTTTCCTCAACTGATTTTAAGATCCTCACTTGGTCTTCATGCACTTGAGACGGTGACATAGGAAGCAAGGTGTAGGTTTAGCCATCTTGGTGACTTAGGAAGCAAGGTGTAGGTTTAGCCATCTTTCAAAACTGTACACTTGTTCTTTTTCCCATCATCAAACTACACTTCTATCAAATTGCCATGGACGGCCCAACAACAAATGGGTAGCTACCATAGGCACCACATCACAAATTACTTCATCATGGCACTTCTCAATGCTAAAAGGTACTACAACCTATTTGGTAACTCTCAATTTCTCATAATCATTAAGCCATTGGAGACCATATGGCTTTGGACGCAAAGTGGTAGGCAACCGCAATTTCTCAATCAATAAGCTACTAGCAACATTACAGCTACCACCACTATCCACAATCACACTACATAATTTCTCATTCACCAAACATCTAGTATGGAAAATATTGTCCCTTTGCACCTTATCTCCATCACCCAAACTTACTTGTGCACTCAAGGTGTGCATAGTAATAAGGACATTACCATCCATGGGAGCTTGCTCTCTCTCATCAAGATATTCATCATCACTATTATCACTAGCACTCTCTTCTGCCTTTTCTTCACCACTCTCCCATTCTCCATCTTCTCTAATAAACATCACTCTCCTATTTGAACACTCATTGGAATAATGCTCTCTTTCCAAACATTTGAAGCACTTCACATCCCTTGCTCTATTTTCCACCTTCTTACTTTTCTCTTTTACCTTTCCTTCCGCCTTCCCTTTTCCTTTCCACTCCTCCTTCTTCACTTTCAGCACATCTTTTCCCACTTTAGGTGTTCCACTCTAATTCGGTTTCCATGGTGCATTGGAAGCCAAATTGTATGATGATTGAGTGTTCCATTTACTTTTGGTAGCCCGCTTCCTCTTCATCTCCTTTTTTCTATTTTGATGGCTACTTACATCATTTGCTCTACCGTTCTACAATTTTGCAAGTCAACCATGTAAGCAATGTCGGGATTCAACCCATTCAAGAACCGAACCATGGTAGCCTCTTCATTCTCCTATACTTCAGCCCTAATCATGGCAATTTGCATGGCTTTGTAATACTCCTCCACACTTCTACTTCCTTGGGTAAGTTGCTACAACCTCAACTTCACCTCTCTTCCATAGTGTGGCGGCACAAACCTTTCCCTTATGATTTCCTTCATTTCGGCCCAAGTAGTAACACCCCTCAAGCCATGTCTTCTCCTCCTTGTAAGTAATTGATCCCACTAAACCAATGTATAATCCTTGAACTCAACTGCTGCCAACTTAACTTTCTTCTCCTCACTATAATTGTGGCACTCAAAAATCATATCAATCTACCTCTCCCATTCAATATAGGCTTCGACATCCTCCTTGCCATGAAAAGGAGGTATTTTCATTTTTATGCTTCCTACATTGGCATCAACCCTCTCATGGTGCATCTCTCTCTCACTATAGTCATCAAATCTAAGTTGTCTTCCTCCTTTCCCCCTCTAACACCTCTCCCCCTTGGTGGCTGAAATCTCCTACCATCAAAGTGATTGTTCCCACACTCAAATGCTTCCTCAAACTCATCATCATACCAATTCAACTCTTCTTGCTCCTCCATCCTAGGTTCTACCCAAATTCCCCTTCCAACTCTACCTCAATCTCCCACATGCACACCTACTTCCTCCCTCCTATTTTTGTTGTCCCTCTCACTACCCATCATATATTCTATCATCCTATTCACATCAGCTCTTAAACCCTTCAACTCATTCAAGTCTCTTCTCATAGTTTGTAATTCTTCATTATGAGTGGCTGTTTGGAGAGAAAGTCTCTCAAATTGTTATGCCATAGCCTCCTTATAAACCCTTTCATCTTCAAAATTCCTCCCCTCAACTCCACTACTACTACTTGTGTTTTGTTCCATTTTGCTGCAAAGAAAACAATGTTAGAAAATAAATGGCTCACCTTCTCAAGTGTTTAGCACACAATTAGGCTTTTACCCTCTTATGCACTCATCACTCTTGCCTTTTACCACAAAAATTTCTTCCTTTGCTTCTTTTAAGAACCCAAACATAAAACAAACAAAACATTCACAAACTTTATCAAAATATTCAAGAACGAGACGAAATAAGACATAAATAAAGATATGCAATGAGACACAGAATCAAAGAAAAGAAGACTCGAAAATTAAAGAAATTAATATAAGTAAAAAGATTTTGTAGACTGGAAAAACTAACAACCTAAGGATCAAATATCAAGCCAAAATCCCAAAAATTATAGCCAAGTCGCACAACTTTCAACAATAGCACAATTTCACTATAAGAGGTAATAATTCAGTTCACAGTCAAATGAATGAGTTTTACTCTAAAATTTTGTAGACAAGCCTATCTCAAAACTGACTAATTGCTAGTAAAATTTCAGAATTTTCTGGGTGGGTTTGCTATGTAAAATAGAAAATGCTTGATTTGTGTCAAAAAAATTTTTTTTCCAACCCAAATGATGGAATTTCAAGCTGAAATTTTATCTGAAGGCTACTGAGATAATATATAAATAGTAGAAAAATTTTTAGATTTTTCTGGGTGTGTTTACTATGTAAACCAGAAAATGACCAGTTTGTGTCAAAAATTTTATTTCTAACCCAAATGATGGAATTTAAGCTAAAATTTTATCTAGAGGCTACTGAGATAGTATCTAAACAGTAAAAAAATTTTCAAATTTTTCTGGATGGGTTTACTATGTGAACAAAAAATTAGCCAGTTTGTGAGTAAAATATGATTCAACAACCAAACAACATCATCTACCACCCAAAATTGATATGTGACGTCCCAAATACCTCAAAATATCAAAAATTAAATTTCAAGATCAGCAACTAAGTGTAATCCCAGAAATCAATGCAAGCAACTTATCATAATTTTCCAATTCTAGTCAAACAGCAACAATCACGAATCAAACACAACCAAACAGCACCTACTTTTGTTCAAACTTAGATTTTAATTCAATCCAACAACCAACATCAATTCCCAATCATCAGATGCATCATCAATAATTTTTCAAACTTGATATTCAAATTAAAGAGGTAAAAGATAGTAAGAACAAACAGATTAGCTTGAATGATTACAGCTCTAAGACAAACGCAACAAAAACTCAATTTCAAGCAAAAATCAAATCTAAAACCCAATGTAGAGTTCTCGGCTATGATGTATTAATGTCAGATTTGAATGAAAAATCATTAAGGAAACAAGAAATATTCAGCCAAACACATAAAAAATTCGGTCAGATTTGAATCTACTATAAAAAAACCCTAGAAAAATCACTTTAGCCGAATGTTATTGTAATGAAAAAAAAACAGAACGTGAATGAAGGATTCTAGGCAGAAGTTAAAAGAGTAGATCTAAGGATAAATACCTTGTTTGATGCCCAATTGCTCTGATACCAAATGATGAACACCCCTAATATTCAGATTAGAGACATAACATCTAAAGATGAAATTAGATCTTTTAACAATAAACAAGGCATAATTGATAACCAATCAAGACACAAAAGTAGCTAAGCCAGAGCACCTTGATTATAAAGATAGAATAAGCAAGTGGTCAATTTGCATAAGTCCAAGTTCTATTCAAGAAACAAGTAATAAATCATAAAGCTCTCACAATTAACAGCGATGATCGAAAATCAATGCTCTCTAAATGTTTGATATTAGTTATCCCCATTTAATGTAAAAGACAAGTATTTATATGAGTTACAAATAACTAATCTACCAAATGGCATAAAGAAACAAAAATAAAATATTCTAAAGGCTAGGCTCCAAGGTCCAATTGTGTGAAACTGATCCATTTGTCCTTCAAAAGCCCAAGCCCATGCCCAATCTGATCCTCTTGGCGCCTCCAAAGTCTACTAACTAAGTTTTGTAACTCCATTGCCCTTGCTCTTGTAATTGGACCCTTAAACAATGGAAGTGGCTTCGGTGGTGGCGTCTCCTCATCAAAAGGGGGACCCAATAACAACAAAGAGAAAGCAACTCCCTACCATGACTTCATTTCCTTAGACCAAACGAAACAGCCATAAAACCGCATAGGCTAGGATCTTGGCCGGATGAAACTGGGAAACAACATGACAACAGACGAAGCCCGAACAAACCATCGGCACTTCCATCAAAGTCAGCGAAACAAGGAAAACTCTAACATCATGAGGGAAGCATCTCACACAGCATGATCCTCTTTAACCCAACAAGCAACAGCCACAAAAAAATCCAACCAAAACCTCATCCATCAAGGGGAACTTAAAACTCCATAAAGAAAGACTTACAAAACAAAACAGAAAGGAAAAATCAAAGTAAAAGGACTACACAAAGAGAAGAGATGGGGGTGTGTGGTGGGGGTGGGAGAGAATCGATGGCCAAGAGGCCAGATCTCTCAATTTGTACAATCACTCGAGCCTAAATTGTCCATATAAATATGAGCAAGTTTAATGTGAAAGCCCATGTTTTAGGTAGATAGTATCATTAAGTTTGAAGATGTTTTCAAAATGTTTGAAATGGCTCTCTATGTACCTAGCAAAGGAGTTTGGGATCGAAGCCTACGAACCTATTTGGAACTAAGGTTGAGAAACTAAAAATATTTTTTAAAAAAATATTAAAAAATAATAAAAAATATTTAATTATTTTAAAAATTTTATACTTAAAAAATAATTATTTTAATTTAAATTAATTTAAATACCTTTAATATGAGATACTAAAATAATGTAAATAAATGGTTTAAGTACTTATAAAAAAATAACAGGAGAGATTAAAGAATTAACAAAATCAAATTATATAAATTATTTAATATATTTTTTAAAATATAAAAATTAATTAATTAATTACACTAAAATAAATAAACTAAATAATAATTTGACTTTTGCACTGAATATTAACAAGTAATAACTTCTAAGATTATCTACATGAAAGTTCTCAATTGGCTTTATAATATTTTTCACGATTTTCAGAAATGCGTTTTGTAACGCCCTTACTTTAGGTAGTCTGTACATTCTACTGTTTTGACGACTAACGTTTGGTCGGAAAACTAGAATGTCTAGAACTATACTCAAACTAGAGTGAGGAAGCATAAATTGACTGAATAAAGACCAAGAAAAGTTAAAGAAAAATTTTAGAAATGAAATACAATAAAGTTAAATGAGCCGGTACCCCGACGATGGGTAACCCAACAGAAAGCGAATGTAAAGACAGTTGTCGACCCTATAACCATAGGGGATGTCACGACCCAACCTATGGGCCGGACCGGCATTAGAACCTGGGCCAGCTTAAAGCCCCCGAGGCCCGTAGTAAGCCTAACTATTCCTCAAATCCATAACCAGGCCCACAATTTAGACCCAATATGCATATAAGATAATTTAAATTAAACTGTTATAATTTCATTTTGGGCCAACTTAGCCCAGAACTTTTCAGAAAACTAAAATCAGGGGAGCCCAGCTCAACCCTGTTACCTCATTTACAAACTGTTTAAATACCATACAAATCTTCATTTATAAATCTCAAAAATTTAAATTAACACAATTTCTAACAAGGTCCACACTATTACTAACACATGCGGAGTTCTAGATTTTAAATTTTGAAAAGATAGTAAAATAATTAAATAATCTACGTTAAACCTGCGAGGAAGAAAACAGGTTGCTTTATAAAATAATTCCTCCTGTGGCCTGAAAAAAATATTGAACAGGAGTGAGCGTTCGACTCAGAGAGTAAAATATCAATTTTAACCATAATCTCTATAACTATCTAAAACTAATGCACCCTGTGGAGTGAAATGCAACATCAACAATAATTTCACATCATAACATCAAAAAGGTAATTTGGAGCACTCACGCACCCTGTAACATCAATCATAATATATGGGAGCTGATCCCCTATACAGCCCTCTTAAATCCAACCTGGTGCCAGCGAAGAACTCAAGCCGGACTTTCGCTTAATAAACCAAATCGGGGTCCCAGCGAAGAACTCAAGCCGTGATTACCCCCGAAGGATCGGGTCCCAGCGAAGAACTCAAGCCGTGACTACCCGTCCTGTCCATAGTCCACACCACATCACACGCACGCCAACGCACGCACACTGCTCCAAATTACCACAACAACATCCATGGCACGTTAACAGTTATGAATGCAACATTAATCGTGCCTAGAGTTTATCTACATAGATATATGCATATAAGTGATGCATGGGCATGCTTGAACATATAATAATAGTGAAATTACAATTAAAATTAATATTTTACTCACAGTACACCGATGACTATTGTGGCTGCTGAATGCAGGAAAATAGCTCACATCGATCACCTAATAATTAAATTATAAATTTATTAGTACTAAGTCAAAATAAAACTCTAAAAAGGCAATAGACAGCCTAATTTATGCCGGAAATCTGGCAGAATTTTCTCTATACTTGGGACCTACCCAACCTGCAAAAAGGCTCAAATAACACTTCTAAATTCTCAATTTCCATAATCACATCTCATCAATATCACATGACCCCTCCTGGGCCCTCCAAATCAGACAATACTCAAAATCTTAAAAATTACGTTTTAGTCCCTATAATTGACATTTTGTTAAAATCTACTCAAACAAGCTCTAAAAATTCTAAAATTTTGCCCCGCTGTCCTTAATAATATTATAAGACTATTGCAAAAGGAATTATAATTTTTAGATCATCCACGAATATTTTATGAATTTTATTCTAAATCGATATTAGTCGAAAATGAGCAACTTAGAGTTCGGGTTTACCTATGCCAATTTTGACACCTGGAACGCGTCCAGAACGTCTGAAAATGCTAGGATTGACTGTAATATTGACCACGTTCTGAGACTGGCCGTCGGGCAGCCGGATCTGGCTGAAAATGCAGTCCCGACGCCGGTGAGCTATCCTCGATCCGATCACACCTAAATTAAGTCCAAATTTTCTTAATAATTATCATAAAATTATTTTTAAATTTTAGAAATCGAAAAAGTTCGAAAATTTCACCAAGCGATCTGGACTGTCTGATTATCGCCTTTTTCAAACAGTGTCCGATCGGAGCGGGACCAGTCCTATTTCGAAGATCTCGTCGTCCTGAGTCCATTGGTGGCCTCAGATTTCCGATCTGACGGTCGGATCGCTGGAAAAGTGATCGGAAACCGAGAAACCCATATGATTTTCTTCCAACTTTCCCTCGCCGGTTCTCTTTCCTCCGGCCACCAAACCGGAAATGGCCGCGGAGTCGGCCGGCGACGCCAAGTCGGGCCCTCGCCGCGCGCTTCTCCTCTCCTCTCTTTCCTCTCTCCTTCTCTCTCTTTCTGCTACTTCCTGCTCGGTGCTGCCGCCGTCTGGTGGTTGCTCCGACACGGGGGAAGGCCGACGGTACCTCACCGGCACTGATGCTGGACCAGAGAAAGTGAGGGGGAGAGTGGAGTCGGGGAGAGAGAAATGGGGTAGGGGAATGTTGCATTTTTTTTTTTAAGTTTCTGCAGTTTTTTTTTTTTTTTATATGGGTTGTTACATTCTTCCCCCCTTAAGAAAAATTCGTCCTCGAATTTTCAAAGAAACAAGAGATATGGAAAAGAAGATTATCGGAACAAATGCAATCATTACTCCTCCAGCTATGCAGAGATTGGTAAAACATTTATTCTTCAAACTCTTGTATATTATATATGACATTCTACCGCTCTCTGATTCTACTATAGTGTCCTATTTGTCATCATCTCTTTCTAGAGGGCTTTTATCTTGTAACTATTCATTCACCATTTTTTTTTTTCAAGTATTCGCTATACCTCACTGTTCTTGATTTGATGTCTCATAACTTCAATCAACTTTGGTGCTTGCCTCACTTTTATTACGCCCCAACATGTCTCTTGGTGACTTCAGTCATCATTCCTTTGTTTTAATAATCTCTGTTTCCCCAATGACATAACTTATGTTCCTTATTCCATGGTATCCTATGAGTAGCTTTCCTGTAGCGCCTAATCTAGGCATCTTGTTCGAGATCTTCACTCTTCTTATGACCTCAGTGGTCAATACCTATAAATCTTCTCACTCCCATGATACTTCAAATTTTTAATCTCTTTTGTGTCATTACTAAGGTATTTAGACCAACCTCTGTCCATCTTATGTAACCAGTCAGGTAGAGTCTCCTCCAATAGCCAAGTGTATCATTTATCAATATTGGAAAGTGAACTGGGTCTCTCCTTTTAGGTAACAAAAGTTTTTATATTCCCTGACAACTCAATCCATGCGACTTTATCGATTCTCACTCCTTCTCTGTAATAGAAATATCTAGACTTCTTCCTTTAGCTTCTTAGTATGTGGCCTACTTCTGACACATTGGCACTCAGATCGAGGCTCCACTACTCCTTTAATCTATCATCTCATAATAACTTATTTTAAACATCCCTTAGTGTGTTCCTAGCATACCTATTCCTCCTTATCCTCATCATTATAACTGGCTCTATCGAGCTTTCTTCCTGTCCTTTGCATCTTTTCCACCTCCCTTTTCCTATTTTTGTTATTGTTGATATCTTTTCAACCTGTTGTACTTATTCCTTAATTTTAATCCTATTTCACCCTTACACCTTTTCCTTCAAGAATGTCCATCCCATCATCAACTTTAACTTTCATTTTATTTCTTGGTCTTATCTTGATTACTAGTTCTATTACTTTAGGAATTCTAACTTTACAGTTTACCCCTACCAGCACATTCTTCGCCTTTTGTAACACTTATAATTAACCATAGAAAATTTTTCCTTGTATTCCCCTTTTCCCAACTTAACTATCAGAACATTATCAGTCCCTACCAGCCTTAGTAGGAAATTGCTTATCTTGGATGGATATGAGCCTCAGAACTATAAGTTCCATCTGAACTGACACGGCTATGGAAAATGTGTGCCATGCCTTAATTCTAAACAAGATACTTCACATGTTCATTCTCCTTAATATAATCACATATACTGCCCATAGCTTTCCAAACTTCAGCCTCAAATTACCCATCAGCAACAATTTCATCTATTGAAACTCATCCATAAACAGTACTTCCTCTAGCTCATAGTTTAAAACGGTTGCAAGTCTTGGTAGCTAACTCCATTTGACTCCTGTCACTATTCTAATCGTCCTTTCATACTTAACACTAGGTACATACTTACTGTCATTCTCATATCAGGAAATTATGTATGAATTGGTGCCTACCAAACTCTCCAATAATTAGGTCTCCTTGACTCAGTCTCTGTTCCTTATATAACCTTCTTAGAACCAGAAGTACAAGCTAAACTTGAAAAGAAAGAAAAATATCCTCTTATATTCAACTACGTCCGATTGTCCATATAATAACGTTTAACATATGTTTCTTAGTCTTTCTCTTCAAATTTCATCATCTCTTAGCACAATTGTGCTCTACCTATAAGATATCATCTGCATGAACACTTTACCGTACCATTGTCCTTCCTGACATAATATTTTATAATTTATTAACTTTACTTATACTCGACCTCTGATTCATATCTATCATCGTTTATATTGTGCCCATAACTTTTGTTGATCCCTGAAAGATTTCTCTCACTAATAGATTCTTCCAACACTAATTCCACCCTTATCTATGGTCATTAATTTGATCCTTGAACTTTCTAGTGATTTATAACCACCCAGACTTGTCACTTCTCGTTCTACCGCTACTGTTGTTCTGTCGTTATTACTCCACTGCAAAGTGATTCTCTTTGTCACACTAACAATGTTTGCCTGACATTCATAACGAACCTCTAACTACCTTCTTACTATCTCAAAAGTCTAAACTAAGCATATGTATCATTATCTATCATTCTTTTCCTATCATCATACCTATTTGATCCCTTAGATTGACCTTTATTCAACTTACTACTTACTAACTTCGTTTTCTCTATCTAATTAGGTAGTCCGCAATACCATCGCACACCTTCTAGCATTTACTCATTATTATTGTATTCCATATCTCCATCACTATTCTTGCTAATATGGTCCCATTTTGGGTTCTCCATCCTTGTCATTCACCTTGCCAAAAATAACACTTAGCCTACCCTATATCTTAACTTTGTTCCTTTTATTATGCGCTCTTTAGGTTGTCCTTTCATTTATTTCCTTTGTCTTACCCAAAATAGAACTTGACTATTCTATCCCTGGTTCCATTCCTCTTCCTAACATGACAGCTGTACTTGCTGACTATATCTTTCAGAGTCTCTACCGCGTTATCACATATCTGTGCTACTCAGATTTGGTCCTTTGACCACTCTAGCTAGTACTTCCACTGGCATTTAGATTATATTGCATCTGCAATCACTTGTCCAAACTTTCATTCTGCACTTTCTCTATCCATTGGCCTTCTATAATTTATCTTCGCTAATTTATTTCTCTTAACACTGTTATAATTAGATTATACTATTGTTTTGAATAATATGAAGTTAGAAAGGAACTCAGGAAATTGCATTCATACCTTTATCGTATGATTTCTATTCTTATCCTTTAGCTTACATAATACCCTTACTACCTCGAGAACTGATTCTGCAGCAATTTTATTTATTTGTTATTATTATTATTATTATTATTATTATTATTATTATTATTATTATTATTATTATTATTATTATTATTATTATTATTATTATTATTATTATTATTATTATTATCTTTCTATGTTCACTCAATTTGCCAAAACTTAAGATTCCGGGCACCCAAACCCGTCATCCAATTCAAAGGATTTACATCCATCGTGATCTGATTATATATGATTCCTATAATAGAACTTGTATCCTCTGTAGGATACCCGAGCCAACTACTCTCTACCACACTCTACAGTCCTATCTGGGGCACTATTTTGTTGGTCACCATTATTAGTAATAACCTTTGATCCCTTCTGAAAATATAGAACTATACCCTAACTTGCTGCAACAAAGGTACTACATTTACCACCTTGGCCAAAACCATGTCAAATTAATGTCTCTCTTACCATATCATAGCTCTGTAAATCATCAATTCATAATTTCGACCCTTTTTTTTTTTTTAGGTAGTAGGGTTGTACTTTATTCCATACTGATACACACAAGGTATTCTATTCTCACTAAGCTCTAAGCAAAATGTTTGTCATACTGCAAAAATCATCCAAAATTCCATACCGAAAACTAGATGGTCTCACTCTATAGGTGTCACCTTTACTTTGCAACTAGTCCGAAACCTCTGGTCTGATGGCAACTTCATCAGAACTCTAGCTCATGCTAGGGTAACTGAGTCACTGACTCTAGTTACCACCCAACTATGACCTTTCGATATTCTAGCTCTAGACTCTTAACCAGGAGTTCCCAACTCCTCTGCAGATATAGAACTCTGTTCTGGTATTACTGTACCAAAACAGAGACTGCCTGCAACATCCTCATCATAAGCACTACAGGGAAGTACGCAGCTCTACACAATAATCTCATGTCGGTACTGTAATCTGCAGCTTACAGAGCAGACATCGAGAACATTGTACAGTTACTACGATACGTCCTGACCGACTAGGCCTCCTAATTTCTTATCTCTCTTGAATCTTCTATTATCATAAACTTATTCTGACTGGGTCACCCACTGATGACTGCCAGCAGTGGTATCCTCATCCTTATCTAGGCCAACTGTACTTTCAAGACTCACTTTTATGTACTCGTGCCTTGAACGAAATGGGCACACCATTTAAACCCATACTGACAAAAATATAGTATTTGTTGGAGTACATATCCTCATGATAGACCTCAACATGTCTGCTAACTCTATTTCACCTTTCTATGTACTCCACGAAAATCAAGACACTAACTGAGGCACTTTTATAGTTCCTGAGGTATAACGCAGAATCTAGAAATAAGGAATTACAGAAAAAGACGAAACAGAATCCTATACTCCGCATGTAACATTCTAACAAGACTCCTTTTACACTCCCAATTATATTATTTCCCATGAATCTAGAGCCTAGGCTCTGATACCAACTTTGTCACGACCCAACCTATGGGCCGGACTGGCACTAGGACCTGGGCTAGCTTAAAGCCCCCGAGGCCCGTAGTAAGCCTAACTATTCCTCAAATCCATAACCAGGCCCACAATTTAGACCCAATATGCATATAAGATAATTTAAATTAAACTGTTATAATTTCATTTTGGGCCAACTTAGCCCAGAACTTTTCAGAAAACTAAAATCAGGGGAGCCCAGCTCAACCATGTTACCTCATTTACAAACTATTTAAATATCATACAAATCTTCATTTATAAATCTCAAAAATTTAAATTAACACAATTTCTAACAAGGTCCACACTATTACTAACACATGCGGAGTTCTAGATTTTAAATTTTGAAAAGATAGTAAAATAATTAAATAATCTACGTTAAACCTGCGAGGAAGAAAACAGGTTGCTCTATAAAATAACTCCTCCTGTGGCCTGAAAAAAATATTGAACAGGAGTGAGCATTCGACTCAGAGAGTAAAATATCAATTTTAACCATAATCTCTATAACTATCTAAAACTAATGCACCCTGTGGAGTGAAATGCAACATCAACAATAATTTCACATCATAACATCAAAAAGGTAATTTGGAGCACTCACGCACCCTGTAACATCAATCATAATATATGGGAGCTGATCCCCTATACAGCCCTCTTAAATCCAACCTGGTGCCAACGAAGAACTCAAGCCGGACTTTCGCTTAATAAACCAAATCGGGGTCCCAGCGAAGAACTCAAGCCGTGACTACCCCCGAAGGATCGGGTCCCAGCGAAGAACTCAAGCCGTGACTACCCGTCCTGTCTATAGTCCACACCACATCACACGCACGCCAACGCACGCACACTGCTCCAAATTACCACAACAACATCCATGGCACATTAACAGTTATGAATGCAACATTAATCGTGCCTAGAGTTTATCTACATAGATATATGCATATAAGTGATGCATGGGCATGCTTGAACATATAATAATAGTGAAAATTACAATTAAAATTAATATTTTACTCACAGTACACCGATGACTATTGTGGCTGCTGAATGCAGGAAAATAGCTCACATCGATCACCTAATAATTAAATTATAAATTTATTAGTACTAAGTCAAAATAAAACTCTAAAGAGGCAATAGACAGCCTAATTTATGCCGGAAATCCGGCAGAATTTCCTCTATACTTGGGACCTACCCAACCTGCAAAAAGGCTCAAATAACACTTCTAAATTCTCAATTTCCATAATCACATCTCATCAATATCACATGACCCCTCCTGGGCCCTCCAAATCAGACAATACTCAAAATCATAAAAATTACGTTTTAGTCTCTATAATTGGCATTTTGTTAAAATCTACTCAAACAAGCTCTAAAAATTCTAAAATTTTGCCCCGCGGTCCTTAATAATATTATAAGACTATTGCAAAATGAATTATAATTTTTAGATCATCCACGAATATTTTATGAATTTTATTCTAAATCGATATTAGTCGAAAATGAGCAACTTGGAGTTCGGGTTTACCTATGCCAATTTTGACACCTGGAACGCATCCAGAACATCTGAAAATGCTAGGATTGACTGTAATATTGACCACGTTCTGAGATCGGCGTCAGGCGTGGATCTGGCTGAAAATGCAGTCCCGACGCCGGTGAGCTATCCTCGATCCGATCGCACCTAAATTAAGTCCAAATTTTGTTAATAATTATCATAAAATTATTTTTAAATTTTAGAAATCGAAAAAGTTCGAAAATCTCACCAAGCGATCTGGACCGTCCAATTATCGCCTTTTTCAAACAGTGTCCGATCAGAGCGGGACCAGTCCTATTTCGAAGATCTCATCGTCCTGAGTCCATTGGTGGCCTCGGATTTCCGATTTGACGGTCGGATCACTGGAAAAGTGACCGGAAACCGAGAAACCCATATGATTTTCTTCCAACTTTCCCTCGCCGGTTCTCTTTCCTCTGGCCATCAAACGGGGTGCCACTGGTCTCATCTGAAAGTTCATCATCTTGGGAATCCGTGACACTAGGAATCACCGGAAATGGCCGCCGGAGTCGACCGGGGCGACGCCGCGAACTCGGGCCCCTACTGCGCGCTCTCCCTCTCTCCTCTTTTTCCTCTCTCCTTCTCTCTCTTTCTGCTGCTTCCTGCTTGGTGCTGCCGCCGTCTGGTGGTTGCTCCGACACGGGGGAAGGCCGACGGTACCTCACCGGCACTGATGCTGGCCAGCCGGACGAAAAAAGAGAGGGAGAAAGTGAGGGGGAGAGTGGAGTCGGGGAGAGAGAAATGGGGTGGGGGAGTGCTGCAGTTTTTTTTTTAAGTTTCTGCAGTTTTTTTTTTTTTTTTTATATATATGGGTTGTTATAGGGGAACCCTGTGAAATAATTTCTGGGATGTCAGAGAAGAGTTACGGTGCCCTAGGTAGCATTAGATTGCCAAGAAAAGGTTAGGAGAATTTTTAAGATCAGTACAGATAGTTTTGGCTCCTTAAGCCAAACGAAGGGCATTTTGGTTATTTCACCTTCATATATGATTTTTGACCAACTTGTCCAATTGAATAAATAAATTATATGACATAAAATGTGAATAAATATTGCTAAAAAATTAAATTAAAAATGAGTAGAAAAGAAAAGAAAAGAAAATAAATTAAATGGGACTTATGACATCACCATGATGTCATTAAAATGTCCTCCACCAATCACAACTCAACAAGCCATTATAAATCAAATAAAAATTGATAAATTGAGACAAAAATAAAAATACAAATCTGCCTTCTTCATCTTCAACCAGCCGGCACACTTTTCTCTCAACCTACATGAGTGTTGTTTCATCTCTCTCTTCCATTCCCGTGAATTCTCACCACTAAACCCTAGACTCCCTTCATTAAAACTTGTCTACACCTCTTGGGAAAGTGTTTGGCAGCCTAGAAAAAGAAAGAAAGTGAAGTTTAAGCTTGGGAAAATTTTGCTAAAAAAGGTTAGTGCTACTATTCTTTAATTTCTCTTTAGATTTCATGTTGGAAGCATGAATTGACTTAGAATTTGAAAGAATTGAAAGAAAATATCCATGTATGAGCCACTTCCATTTTTGGCAGCCATGAATTAGGAAAGTGTTTGATGAGTTTTGATGTAATTAAAGATGTTTATGGGTGGCTTTGATGGTAATTATAAGACTTTGAATATAAATTGATGTGTGTGAAGTAGGATTTGAATATTTGAGAAATTTTGAGTTAGGGTTTGAATTAATTTTGGTACCTTGGTGTTATGGCTTGAGATTGATCTTGTTGAGACTATTTGTTGATCATTTGAAGTATTATGAATGATAAATTATAGTTGGGAGTAAGGAGGATAGAATATTGGGAGTGCTTCTCTTATGCAGAAAATTCGAACCTATAAGTCCAGTGTCTTGTTTGAGTTATAACTGAAGTTGTGTGACTCCAATTTGTGTAAGACCAATTGAAGGTGAAACTAGACTTAAAATACCCCATTTTTTATGAAGAAACCCTACCCAAATTCTACCAAAATCTTGGTCAATTTACTATCCCAATCCGGATATCCAAACACTGAACTTAGAAAAATGACATTGTTCATTTGGCCATAACTCTCTCTGGAAAGGTCCAAATGACCTGAATTTTAATACCATTGGAAATATTAGACATAGGACTACAACTTTCATTGAGAACACCAAGCCCAGAAATGTCTCTAACCAAATGAAATTATTGACCCAAGTTAGGTCACCAAATTGACTATAATCAATTCTGCCCAGAATTTCCTGGACATAGACCAACCAACCAGTTTTGGCAAAATGGCCATAACTTGGTCTATAAACATCCAAATGCAATGAAACCAATGGCAAAATTTTTATAAGACATAGGTCTACAATGTTGGTCTTTTGACTAGAACCCAAAACCCAGAACCCAAAGGAACTAGGTCAAATGGTTAGAAAAAGTTAGCATATCAAAACCTAGAATTTAATCAAACTACACTTGACCCCAGAATAGTCTTTAAGTCATATCTCCCACTAGGAAACTCTAATTGGGAAGAGTCTAACTGTTTTGGAAACCTAAGAAACAGGGCTACAACTTTGATTTAGAGACTTGTCTCAAATTCTGAATGTAAGAATCCTGAAATGAAAGTCAAAGCTACTGACCTGAACATGGACCCTAAAGACACAGGGCACATGAGTCCAGGCTAGTGATTTGGCTATAATTAATTCTACAAATCTTGAAAAATTGTAATTAAAATTTTTGAGGACTATAAGACATAGGGTAACAACTTCTATGAAGAACCTTAAGCCCAAAAATGACTGTAACAGGTCCAATTAATTAGACCAAGACAGACTTCAAAATCTGCCTAATTCTAGACCCAGAAAGAGACAGTGAACCCGTTATGGTTATTTAACCATAACTTGAGTTCTAAAACTCCAATTAATATGATTCAAAAAGAAAAATAAAGATAAGACATAGAGAAACAAATTCTATGAAGGGAGTGTGGCCAAACAGTGGCCACATCCTGGTCAATTTGCCATGTAAAGACAGTGCAGCAAATCTGGACCTAAAGAAAAGTCCATAAAATAACTAGGCATATAAGATGAAATAAATTAGAATAAATTATTAAGCATAAAAATAGCACAAATTAATGAAATTATAAATACTTAATAATACTATTCTGCCCAAAGGACACCTAGACTTATTTATATAGCTTGGATCGATTGGTATACCAATTAGGGACTACATATTGCAGTACTGCCCACAGGGATAATCATTGACAGACAACATATGTCTAAGATTATTGTTCTACTGGCTTTATGCCTGCCTGATGGCTATAGTGTCAATTTTTATTATTATTAGCTTATGCGTGCCCGCTAGCCTTGTGCCTGATATGACCATTGTATGCATGTTAAACATACGGCTGTCTAACTAGTATACTCCCGTGTATCCAATTTTTATAGTCTATCATAGGTTACTTGGGCACAGATAAATATAAGAGGACTGAGAATGGAACAAATGAACCAAAAAGACCCTGATTAAGTAATTGCTCCCAAAGTTTTAGAAATATGTAAAAGATTTTAATTTCATGAAATCCTACACATCTTTATAAGATTATATATGAGATAATTATTTCAATTCTTAGTTATTTCATTACAAATTATTGCACCACTAAGTAGAAATGCTTAGCGTGTTGGTTTTTCTATCGCGTAGGTACAGGAGAGCACCAGCAGCCGTAGCAGTAGTAGGAGAGGATCAGATTTATTATAGGGTCAGTGTCACCTCACCAGTTCATTTTGGGTAGGGCTCATGTGTATTTAAATTTTGTATTTTAGATCATTGTACATAAGTAGATGTTGTAAATCAGGTTGAGATATATAACTAAATTTTGGATATATATATATATAATTGTACATTATTGTAAGTAATATTATATGAATGAAATGTAAGTTTATTTTCTTGAAAATTATATGAGTAATGGTATGATGTAGTATATGAATAATTGACATGAGAAATGATGTAATGAAATGGATATAATTGATTTTTAACAGATAAATGAGGAAACCCGCCATGCACTAATAAAATAGAGGAGACTCTGTCTGAATCTCCACAAAAATGAAATGGGATAAAAAAAAATTATATGTAAGATAATATATTAAATAGACAATTAAATTGATATTGTATATGATAAGACATGATAGGGTGCCCGGACACCGAATGTAGCATACCTTGCTCGACTACACTGTAGATGGGTGAGGGGTGTTACACGTTTAGACAGCCCTGTTGAAGCATTACCTCCAACCATTCATGAATTTGCAGAGATCCAATTTAATGAATACAATATAAAAATTTTAAGTTACGTTTAGTAGAACGTAATGTAATACAACGTAATCAATTATGTAATGTAATTAAAATTATAATGTAATATAATTATTATTATATTCCTATATTTGATTACAAAAAAAAATATAAGTAATATAATATAAAGATAATTTTAATTTTAATATTTAATTTATTTATAATATTAATAATAAGTGGTAGTAGTTATAGTGGTTGGTAGTCTAATAGTAATGGTAGTTAAGTGATGGTGGTGGCGGCGGTGGCGGCGATAGCGATTGTGGTGGTTACGTGGTGGAAGTAACCAGGTGAAGTATTGGTGATGGTAGTGGTTAGGTGGTGATAGAAGTGGTAGTGATTAAGTGATGATAGAAGTGGTTAAGTAGTGGTGGTGATAGCGATAGTGATAATAGGAAAGTGGTGGTGGTGGTGAGAGAGTAGGGTAGTGGTGGTCATAACAGTGGTGACTAAGTAGTGGTGATAACAGTATTAGTATTGTCATAAAAAAAATCAAAACAAAAAATGATTACATCTATTTTTATGCGTAACGATCATTAATGGATTACATTAAACTTTTTAATGTTACAAAATAACATGTAATCAAATATATAATGTAATCACGATTACATTATAATTACATTGTATATTTAATTATATTAGAATTTTATTTGCTTCACACCAAATATGTCCTTAAATCGGATCTTGCTAGAATGAATTCAAGCTGTGATGGAACATCTTACCATCGATACCACAAACATGTACCTAAACAAGCAAAATATACAACAAATGAGCAACATTTTTATGCAATTAGTTGCTAAAGCAAAGTAATTATGCATAGTAATGAAGGTGCCCAGAACAGAAAACTCAAGGGAAGTTGATTATCGCCACAGCAAGACCAATCATTTTCACACTTGACGAATTCAATGCCTTCAACAGGCACCATAAGCTGCTCTCTGCTACAAGGTTTGGCTGCATAGTTTGTGTTTCAGCAGCCTCATTTCGAGAGACCTTAGCTTCCTTTACGAATTCAGCATTTGCATTATCACCATCAGGGTCGATCCGTAGGCACCCTAATAACCTCTTTAATTTCAGGTTGCGCAATACAATCACCATCATTCAACGAAATGTAAGTTTGAGAAACCAAAGATTTTGATTCAAACTTACGCTTACCCACAGCCCCAACTACCATACGCCCTCTCGCTGAACCCTCTAAACACTTCACAAGCTCGTTGTCAGACCCCCAAACTAGCCAACGAACTCTCCCTATCAGGATGAGAACGTGGATCAAGAGCAAAACTGGAATTAGATACACATACTTTCTACGATCGCAAAACTTCTTGGCATTAAACGATGCCGTCACTCACTTGTATCCGATGATCCTAATCTGTGACGGAAGATTCGAATTTAAGCGTTCAACCAGTCCAGGTGGGTTAATGTAGAAGCGGCCCAAGACCACCTGTCCCACGGCGCTCACGATCAGTACGAACTGAGCGAGCCCAGTCATAACACTTGGGTTGCCACTGTCCTGTTCCGGGACGGTAGCAGAGTGAAATAGAGCTTCTTCAGGTTACCTTCGATAGTTTGGCTCCTGGATTCTTCTCCATTGCCCACGCCGCAGTACAGTGTGCGAAGAATATCGCACTTTGCGGCGCTTGTATCTTTGCTTCTTGATCGTCGTGTTATCGCCGGGGGCGGTTGTGCCAGTTTCTTCATCGTCGGACGTCGTGGTGCACATTTTAGGCTTTTTATGCTCTGGTTCTTGTTGCAGTGGTGGGGATGTGGTGGTTTTTTTGAATCTGAATTTCCATCTTCAGTGCTTAAAATCCGAGTTTTCCATTAATTTTTCTCAAATGTCTATACCCCAGCAAAACTAATTGCCTTTTGGCGGCAAAGGAAAGGTTTTTGAAAAGCGGGTACTTCTTTTTCTCCCTCTCTTCTCTCTCTCTCTCTCTCTCTCTCTCTCTCTCTGGCCAACTAAAGGAGAAATTCTCGTGAAACTGGTCCCGGTCCCGGTCCCGATCCCGGCCCCGGGACACAAATGACCACCACTGAAGTCTATATCTCCACCGGCCAAAACACAGTCCCACGCAATCGCTTGATTGCTAAGCTTTGCAGTTATGGTGATACTAAACCACATAAATCTACATAGTTCTTCGCAACTCAAACCGCACGTGTACTAGCTTGGAGCCTTTACTTTCCAATCTTAGCTGTCGGGTGTGATTATTGGGAGATCCTAACCCCGAATTGGCTGATTTGAACGATCTGCTTCTGTCAACCGTTGAAACATGAATAATCTATCGCCTATTCTCCAATTTCAAAAAGCTATTCCCTTTTTCAAAATTCCCTATTTTCCATCTCTTTCTCCTTTGCAGTCTGTAATATTCTGTACCGAAGGCTGCTATTGCGCAATCGAATCCTTTCCTCGCACAAATTCATGTCCTCTTTAAGCTTTTTCAAATTTATGGAGGCAACTGCGTGATTCTAATTGAATGGACTTTGCATAATTCTCCAACCTTTTCTTTTCTTTCTATTTAAAGGCCAAAGGGCGCAAGAACGAGCCCACGCTGCGATCACTACCTTCTTAGCTTTGGTAATTTGCCCCTTTTTTTCTTCTTGTTATCGTTAATTCCCAATTCTTCCCTGTTTCAGGTTTTCCTTTGTTATCATGATTGTGATCATTATTGTCTCTGCTAAACGTTGCCGCACTGCTTTCAATTTGAATGCTTTTTTACTTAATTGTTCTTGAACATGCCTATTGTAATTGATTTCAAGCATGCTCTTATCTTAAATCATTATTTATTTGGGAATTGAAAGGAGCTTTGGACTTGGTACGCAAGATATTTCTTTCGTGTCCAAACATATACGATCCAGCGTCAAATCGGCAGCCACCAATTGATTTGAAATGGTATGAATCTTGCTTCAACTCTTCCATTTTTCCTTCAGCCTCCTGAATCCCTGATTATAGTATCATTCTTTGAATTTGCTGTTCAGATAGCAATTTTTTTATGAACTCTTATTTCATATATTTTAAACTTAAATGTCACATCGTCTCGTTTGAATTCTAGCGAGTCTATCTGTTAGCTGCACTTCTGTTACTAATTCTATTAACCCTTTTTCTTTTTTTATGTGTGTGTATTTCTTTAAAAAATTGCAGGGCTTTGCTGAAAATAACCAGCAGACTGATATTGGTATGCTGCTTCTCTTCCTGTGAATATTTTTTTACTTTGCTTTTTTCTACAAGAGGAATGGGGTTGGGTGTTCCAAATGGTCACTGTTGCTGTGTTGGTATTCTAAAGTACGCTTACTTATTTGTCTTCAGGTGCAGCTGTGCGCAATGGAAGAGAAATACTTTTGCAGGTAAGCTGTAAAGAAAAAAAAATTCCATCCCTTTCATTATTGTTGGTGCACATGAAGATTTTTAGCAGTTCCTTAGATGCTATATTTTCATCTATATTCTACACATGGAATACTCTAACATATAAAATTATTATATGGTAACTTTTACCTGGAACTGGATTTACCATCTGAATCTTATTGCAATTGGCATCTATTGAAAATGGTGAATTAATAAAAATGAAAAGCTGTCATGCAGTTGAAGGGTATAGTTAAAAAAACTTGTGCCAGACCTCAAAATTTGAATGCCAAAACCTGAGAAGTTGTGTATTTGTTGATCTGAATGAAAGTTAGAAACTTTGCTTAACAGGCTTATAACTGGGAATCTCACAAGTATGACTGGTGGAGAAATTTAGAAAGGAAAGTTCCTGATATTGCAAAATCTGGGTTTACTTCAGCATGGTTGCCGCCTCCTACTCAGTCCTTCTCACCTGAAGGTTAGAAGGATTACTTTTCAATTATTCCAATCTCTAAAATTCAATTGAAGAAATATAATTTTTAATAGTTATTCTGAATATATGAATTTTAACACACAATTGGAATGAATTTTGTTTACATAATTGAATAGATTATCTATTATGAAAGAAGGTGATGCCTAAGAGATAGTTTTGTCTTTTATCTTCCATTTTTGTCAATACAGGTTACCTTCCCCAGAACCTTTATTCTCTAAACTCTTCATATGGTTCTGAGCACCTGCTGAGGGCTTTAGTTCAAAAAATGAAGCAGCATAAAGTCAGAGCAATGGCAGACATTGTTATCAATCACCGTGTTGGGACTACACAAGGGCATGGAGGAATGTATAACCGTTATGATGGGATTCCATTATCATGGGATGAACGTGCTGTTACATCTTGTACTGGTGGACTGGTAACTATAGTGAATACTTTTCTAAGCGTCTCCAATTGCATGCATATAAACCCTGATACACTTGCCAACTTTTTATTTCCTAAGTTATGCTAATCTTTTTATTGTTCTCAACTTTTTTTTTCCTTTCTGTTTTATTACATATGTGCATCTGTAAGTGGTTGTTTCCTATTGATTGGGATGGGGAGGGGTTATGCATGTTACACTCTGAGTAAATTTATGAACAAAGCGGATGTGTCTACTTGTTAACATGACTTGACCGTTGAATCTATCATTCCTTGAAATTAATTTGGACGAAAGTCCTATTATGAGAATCCTTGACCTGTTAATACCACATTCCAGGGTAACCGCAGCACTGGGGACAACTTCCACGGGGTTCCAAACATTGATCATAGCCAACATTTTGTTCGAAAAGATATTACAGCATGGCTGCAGTGGCTTCGTAATTATGTTGGCTTCCAAGATTTCCGTTTTGACTTTGCGAGAGGGTAAATACTTTTCAGCATCTGCAACTGTTATGTATTTGATTAGTTTTGTTACCTATGTCTCTGAAATGCTGCATTTTCAGTTACTCGCCCAAATATGTGAAAGAATACATTGAAGGGGCGAAACCAATATTTTCTGTTGGGGAGTACTGGGATTCTTGTAACTACAGTGGCTTTTATTTAGAATACAACCAAGGTATTATTTTCCTTTTGAATCATGCACAAATCAGGCACCAAATGAGTTGAATTTTGATCCATATATGAGAGCACACTTACCTAGTTCTTTTGAGCGAGTCCTTCTAGAAATCATGGGCTTTTGTAAATTCTTTTTCTGTATTAGATCAGAATAAGGTCGGCTGCTCTGATACTATATTTCTTCTTGATGATAATTTCCTTAAAAAATAGGAGCTTGTTGATTTAAAAATACAATAATCTCTCTTCAAAATCATCTTGAGTTTTCAATCAATTACTGTTAAAAGGGGAAAGGTCTAGAGTCTAGACGATAGGTACTTCTCAAAAACTGGTTGCTGATGTAGAATGACTTGGGAAAATCTTGAATTCTTTAGCAATTACGATTAGGATTTGTAAAACTCAAGAAATTAGGGCTCAAGGATAAAAATCAAAGAGAACGTTAGGCAAAAAAAATAAAACTTCTAGTGGGATACTAGCCTCATATTAGCAGGGATCTATGATTCAACCCTATCAAAAAAAGCCTCACAATTTTGAAAATTAGAAATGCCCACACAATGCAAAGAGGCCATTGGTGCCAGAAATTATTCATTGACAAAAATTGATTAATAAACCTTACAAGTTTAGGTATTTATAGGCTCAAAATAGTTATAAGCCTACAAATACATGAACTTCACAGAACTAAAACTAACTACCAGATTTATTAGGACCCATGCTCAGACTCAAAATTAAATAGACTTAAACTAAGACCCAAGACACTGTGGGCTGTCGGCTGCCTATTCCAGAAAAATATTAAAATTACTTAAATGCCCCTGATTAGTGAAATTTCCCTCGTGCTGTACTGTAAACAGTAATCTGCCATAATGTTTAATAATCTAATTCCCAAATGGAGTTCCTTTACTGTTAGCATCATTTGCATTATTCAGATCATGTTTTTTCTGGGATGCTGATTACTTATGTGGGAGATTTCCTTGATTGATATGGATCTCTTCATTTCATGTGCTTAGTGTTCTTTCAATCATTGATTATGATGCGTTACTTCCACCCCTCCCTCTTCTTTTTCCTTTTTATCTTTAAAAGTCCTTGTTTAGCTTTGAGAAGGTTGCTTTATATTGATCATGATATCTATTGGCATATCGATGTTGCTTATGTTATTGGGCCAATGCCTTTTTCCAGATAGCCACAGACAACGGATTATCAATTGGATTGATGGCACAGGGCAGCTCTCAACTGCATTTGACTTCACTACTAAGGGAATTCTTCAGGTACTTGTCAGGACATTTTCTGTTTGGAGGAAAATAGTGGTCTATTCCTGTGAAGAACCTACAAGAATTTTCTGAAAATATTAATTCTTCTTTCTTGCTGAATTATTTATTTGACTTGATGCTCAGATTACCTAATTCACCGTATTAAATTCTAGAAGTTATTAGGGTCAATAAACTTTGCAGAGTTAGTCCACCTATGTCTTGGGGAGATGTTGAGATGAATAGAAGCCTAACCACATATATTATCCCCTTGAATTTTACCGGGACAAAAAGTTTTATATTTCCATGATTTGATATTTATTCATCATTTGCATGCAGGAAGCTGTTAAGGGACAATTCTGGCGTCTGCGTGACTCTCAGGGGAAGCCACCAGGTGTAGTTGGATGGTGGCCTTCAAGGGCTGTGACATTCATCGATAACCATGATACAGGCTCAACGCAGGTGCCAAAAATGTTCTTTATCATTTTCACTGTGGACCTAGATGTTGTGGAAGAATTTTAAGTGGCTGCTTTTTATTTTTTAATGTTTTAAAATTTTGCTTCTGTTGGCAGTTATGTGGGTTTTTCTTCCTGCTATTTTGAGTCTATGCACTTGCTCTAAAGAAGAATTTAATCATGTCTTGATAACTCTATTCACATTTTTTTTTTTTTTAAGAAAATAATTCATGTAATCCTTGTGGAATTAGAATACACTGAATCAGCATTAGAGGTGAAACTTTAAGCATAAATAATCAGAAATTTCCATGTTGAATTGATATTTGAGGTCCCAGTGGTGTAGGATTGATCTCTTGAGTGGCAGTTGAATTCCAGAAGAATAAGATTGCAACTGATTAAAGAGGTTAAATGTCCTCTTTTCCCCTCCTACGATGCTTCTTTTCTGTTGATGGTTTATCGGATTTTTTCTTTAATGTTCTTATTATAGTATATAAATTTGGGTCATTTTTGTTAGCTTCATGATTCAGTTTGGGATCGTTGGCTGCAACTGGACTGTAATGTGGAAGACTTTTGGTTAGTTTCATATTGGAGAAAAGAGAGTCATGGTTCATGTTGCTAATTCCTAGTTGCTAGGTCAAAGATGTGGTAGCCTTGAATTAAGTTGAGTTTTCCTGTACATCTTTATAATTTTCTGAACTTGTGGCATGTCCTAATCTTTGGTTCTGGTTGATTAGTAGTAGTTTGCTGAGTTTGGTTAGAATTTTTAGTTCTTTTATTAACGAGTGATACTTGTCTAGGCATTATCCATCACAGGCAAAACTGTGGTGTCCTCACATGGATGTTTGATAATGGAACATATTTTGTTGTGGTGTTACTGATTCTGGATATCATGTTCTTTTTTGTTTAATGGGAATTAACTACCTTTATGATATTTGCATTCTTGCAGGGCCATTGGCCTTTCCCTTCAAATCATATTATGGAGGTATGTCTGAGTTATTTTCTATATTAAGCTTGTTGGCATAAATTAAATGATTTGCATCGTCATTGTTTAACTGAGCTGGTGACTTCACAACTCTTTTCTAATGACTAGCTGTCTATCCAAATTAGTAATGGGGCTTTTGGGCAAGGCTCCTGGATATCCATTTTGTGCTGATTCTAATTATTTGTCAATCTATGTTCCATGTGGTATGGGTGCTTCTTAATTACCTGTTATTTTGTGTACTACTTTTCAAAAGCCATCACTGACCTGAGGAGTTGGTAAAATTCACTGAGAAACTGCTTGCATTGGATAGCCTACAATCAAATGTCCTATGTTAACCTTTGTGTTTGGTTTATCCTCTTTTTTTCACTTAGGTTGCCTACTGGGTATGAATGTATATCGAAGCCAGAAGATTTTGTTTTTGATGACCTTTCAAACAATCTTATGCATCTAAGTGGAAGTAGTATTAGCAATTACATCTATGTCCTAGTCCTCATTTGTGCTTCATTATCTGAACCAAATTCAGAAAAATAATTACTCATCATGTCATTCAAACGTTAGCTCTGACATTCTATTTTGCTCAGGGTTATGCATACATACTCACACATCCTGGAATTCCAACAGTCTTCTATGACCATTTTTTTGACTGGGGAAACTCCATTCATGACCAAATTGTGAAACTGGTATGTTAAATTTCTGTTTGCTTTTGTTAAATTCATTGCTTGAGCTAAAGCCTCTTCTCATGAGAAAGCTTCAACCACACTTGCAGATTGACATTAGAAAAAGCCAAGACATCCATAGTCGATCATCTATCAGGATTCTTGAAGCCCAGCCAAACCTCTATTCCGCAATTATAGGGGAGAAAGTATGCATGAAAATTGGGGATGGTTCCTGGTGCCCAGCTGGCAGGGAATGGACACTGGCAACCTCCGGCCATAGATATGCTGTGTGGCAAAATTGATCCCCTTCATAATTGGTCCCCAGCGTTGCTAATCTACTTCTGGGTAGTTTGGTAGAGGTCATGCCCTACAGCTACATACTAGGATAGTATAGCTATTACACGAATAATTTTGCTCCAAGATCACAATCTTGTCTATTTTTATCACTAAATCAATGCTCCATTGGCTTCCATTTGAGGCTTACTTGGAAGTTTCATGTTCCCTGCCATTGAGGACAGGGTAGGGGGTTCAGTGTGATCCTCCTGACTAGTGGATAGTGGATGTGAAATGTGATTTAAAGTTCTTGAAGATTCAAAACTTTTAGCATTTCTTATGAGAAAATCTTAAAAGGCTTCAGCCTAGTAAAGCCTAATGCCCAGCCAGCCAGGGCACATGTGAGATGTGATTTTGGACGCGTTCATCGTAATATACACTATATGCCATATCCTCCTTGCCTCTCCTTCTCTACTAGTGAACATCTACATAAATAATTATAATTGCCATAAATCTTCAAGTAATAAACTATAATTATTCTAAAAAAAAATGAAAAGTAAAGAACTATAATGGTAATAAAAAAAAAAAAAACGAATCACATGATAATATATATATATATATATATATATATATATATATATATATATATATATATATATATATATTTACAAGTTTAGTTAGAAGAAAAACAGAAGCATATATAAGGGTCGGAAAGGACATTGATTATGTCTTTGACTAGGTTATGCTTTCTTCTTTTTCAGGTAAAGGCTGACCAAGTGAGCAGCTACCATTAACTACTAAAGGTGCTTAAGACAAAATTGGGATCCATTATGATATAATCCAACTCCTAATGCATTGCTGATCATGGCAGAAAACACCATTGAAGTACCCAATTATATATGGATTTCAAAAAGAAACATAAACATTTGATATATGCTATATATGAGTGAGAGAGAGAATTGTAATGTATAGACAAAATATAGAGGATTAGGAGCTGAATGTAGGTACGTAGAGAACAAACAAAGATTGGTACTAATGGGTGTCACTCTTGCAATAGTTGCATGGCAAATTTTGTGTACAAGTTCTGATGGCAGGTACTGTCTCTGAGGTGGGTTTGTGTTGAAACTTGAGAGAGAGAGAGAGAGAGAGAGAGAGAGAGAGAGAAGGGTCACATGACACTGGAGCTGGAAAGATGCTTTCTCCCCTATCACCATCATAATCGTCATCGGCCTCATCATTTGTGTTTTGAAACTCAACGAAACACACCTTCCCCACCCATCCCTTCTCTAAGACGAGGACAATCTTATTTTTAAGCAATTCTCTCTCTCATGTGATATGCACACTGTCTCAAAATCTGGCATTTCATTGAAAATTGTAAAAAGGGAAGCACCCTTTTCTACCTTCAAACATCTCTCCTTCTTTAGCTTTATCCAATGTTTTCCACCCATCCCCTTCTCTCTCTCTCTCACGCACACCCTCTGCAAACCCTTCGCCTCCCTTTTTTTGGTTCTTTAATCCTTAAAATAGAAGACAACCAGTCAATTTCTCAGGTGCATGTTCTAAGATATACGTGTTTAAGTGTATAGCTTAGTGTTTAGAAGGTTTTTACAGTGAAAGAACACTGATAATGCATAAAATAGAATTGCTATATATCAGTAGTTTCAACATAAATAACATTAAATTAATATACTTGTAATGAGTACATGAGAGAAAATCATGAGAGGCAGACCACATGCACCAAAAGTGAAGTTTTATGTAGTCGAGTCATAATCATCATGAATGCATGGCACCATTAACAAATGCTACTCGTTTAATTAATTTAATTGCTCATCAACAAATTACAAATTAATATTAATAATAATTAATACAACAGATTACAGATAAGTGTTGATATTGTACTCCACTGGCTTTAGAGAAGGATAGGTTTCAACTTGCAACAATTGTATATGTATATAAAAAGAGAAGTGCTTAATTAGCTCTTTTCTTTTTAAAGGGATTTGTTCTTTTGGAGGCTCATATATGTAAAATTTTTTATTTATTTATTTTTAATTGAGATTTAAATCGAAAACTTCACAATTATTTTTATAATTAGTTAGCTTTTTCTAATGGATTTTTGCTTTTGGAGTTCATATATATTTATAAAAGAACTTTTTATTTTTTTATTTATGTCTAATTAATATTCAAACTCAAGATTTTACACTACTAAATTATAGCTCGTTAATAAAAAAAACAATATATCACTTCCTTTAACAAGTTAAATAATGAACTAATAACTATTTTCAAAGTTGATAAATGATATAATATTGTTATAATGTGTCTTAAATTTTGAATATATTTTTATGAGCTAAAATTATAATTGGATTTGAAAAGCTAATGCAGCCACTTAAATAAAATATTTTGTGAGATTTGTAGTAATAATAAATAGGATAGACTGATAAGTTTAAAATCCAAATCTGATCACTAATTAACTTTATTAAAGAATATAAGGAGAATTAAAATGTTACGACGATTCGATCCATTATAAATATTATAAAATTTTTTTATTTATAAAAATTTAAGTAAATTTACTGTGATTGAAGTTTGAAAAGTTCTGAACAATTAAAATTTATTTGTTTATTATAATATTATAATAAAATTTTCTCTTCTATTTTATTTGTAAATATGACCTCTAGTTAAACCAGATGAAATCTTATGTTTTTCTTCTGAGATAACATATTTGTCTTAAATTAATGTCCCCATAACTATATCATCACCCTTTTTTTCCCCTTTTCTATTCTTATTATAAAGTCTTACAGGTTAACCAAATTAAAAATTTTTCATAAGAAAAGGTATTCCTTTTACCCTTCAAAGGTAATCCTACTGGCCACAAGTCAACCAACACAGACCTAGCAAAGCATGCAAATAATTACTAGTTTAAATCATGCTATTACAAAGAAGCTAGAGTAAATATAGGCTTTGTTATGATGAGATTTAAAAAAAAAATGGATTAAAAGATAAAAAATAATTAGAAATGGCAAAGTTAATTAAAGAAAACATATAGTGATTCTGTCCTTCATATATTCTGACCAGCACCAACAAGCATGATTGGCAGCTCCTTTTACATAAAGCAAAAATCCAATACCCTTTAATGAAGAATTTTACTTACGTGGAAGCACTTCCATTTCAACCCCATAGCTCTCAATCATGAAAAATAGTGGATTTCCATGCATCGAGCTTTGCAATTTATATATATATATATACACCTCTTCCTCTTTGACTATATAGTCAATCAAATCATCATAATTTTTAAAAAACATATCATAAATTTATTCTTTGTAAATATTTTTTTTGTTGGGCTTTTTCAATTAAGGGTAAGTATCATTTAATTTAAATTGAATAAATAAAATTAAATTGTCTTAATTCAATAATTTAGTTTAATTTTTAAAATAATTTGATTTGATTCAATTTTGTATTATAAAAATTTCGATTATTTCGATTCGATTCGATTTTAAAGAGAAAAAAATTAGTTAAATCAAACTGAATAATTTTATTAATTTTTTATTTAATTTATTTTTATTAAAAATTTATGAATTATATATAATTTTATATATATAAATTATTTAATTTAATTGATTAATAGTTATTAGGTTCAAATTTATGTCAAAATTAAATCAAATAATTTGAAAATTAAGTATAAATTAAAAAATCAATTAAAAATTAAAACCGATCAATTTGAACCGAAACAAACCAAAATAAAGCGGTGCGGTTCAATTCAATTTTTCATCCATTTTGATTTAATTCAGTTTCTAAAATTTATAATTCAATTTTCATGATTTAATTATGTTCGGTTCGGTTTGAACCAATTGCTCAACCCTATTCCCAATTTCTTAAAAAGATTGAAATTCTTGAAATTGAATTGTTTTCCCCACAATTGCACCCATCTTAGTATAAGCTTTCTGAAAAGGAAACAAAAGTAATACATGTACAGACGATAAAAGCTGCTCCTGAAATTGCACAAAGTGCTGGAAGCAAAGCTTATGAACTTTTATCAAAGCGTAGATTTTATGAAATTAATTAGCTCACTAACTTTAAAATTTTAAATTTGATTCTTAGTCAGAAATAAATTAAGTTAAATTTTGCTGTGGAGCTAGAAAAAAGAATAGTAATGTTTGCTTTGGTTCTGAGTTTAAATATTATGATGATATCCACCTCATGAAATTAGTTCTGAGAAAGGCTCTCATTGACATTGTTATTGAGAATGATATTAAAAAAAAAATTATAATTTGATCCTTGAATTTTGTCTTATATTATATTTTAATTCTTATATTTTGAAAAAAAATAATTATTTAGTATTACACTTTAGTTTTTAGATTTTGTAAAATGAATTATTTAGTCCATTCAATTTAACATATATAACAATTTAATCCATGTAATTTTAATGTTTACAATAATTTCATTCATAAACAGAAAGACTATATTATTTTATATATTAAAATTATAGATTAAAATGTGATATAGTGTAAAATTTAAATAATTCATTTCTCAAAATTTAGAGATTAAAGTATAATATAATGCAAAATTCATAAACTAAATAATTAATTGTTCAAAATTCAAGGATCAAAGTATAATATAGGGTAGAACCATAGACCAAATTATGAATTTCTAAAAAAATTAATTTATAAATATATGAATTAAATGGTATTAAAAATAAATTGAAATGATTATTTCTTTAAAAAAAATAAATATTATATCTTAGCTTTTCAAATTACAAATCCAATGGAACCTAATATTGTACAACCATTATTCCTTATTTATTTCTTTCCCTTTTCATTTTTCCATCTTCCATACAAGAAGATAGAGTGCTAAACAATGTTTGCCTCAGACCATCCAAGCCAATAATTAATTTTGCTGTCTATATATGCACCATTCGATGTGACATCAATTTAATGGGTCCATTTTAATATCTCATGACGTTGGATTGGTCATAAATTTGTTAGGTTCATTTCACATTTGTGGACAGAGAAATTTCCCTTTAAAATTCTTGCCATCCTTTATGGGAAGATCCCATTTACTTCTCCTTTTACCCTTTGCCTGCCTCAAATGGTCTACTGCATTCAATGGAATAGATGTGCATTTTGGCTGTTTCACTCAACATTTTTTATACTCAAAATATAATAATTATGGGTAATTTTTATAGTTTGTCTCTAAATTTTACTTTGTATTTCACTTTTATTCTTTAATTTTAATTTGTTATTAAAAAACCTTAAATTTTAATTTTTTAAATTTTGTTTCACAAAAAATATTCCTAATTGTAAGTTTTTAAATTAAAAAAATCCTTCTAAACTATAATGTGATATCTACAAATGCAGTTTCAGCATTTTATCGTGAAGAGTAAATCCTTATTCTTTCGAGGAAGTAAATCGTTATGTTGACATTGGTATTTTTGTGATAAGTTCAGATAGTGATTAAAATAACTAGTTTTTTTAGTGTGAAAAGAAAAGAGGTGTAAAGATAATTTCATTATTTTTTAATATGGAAATCTGCTATGCTATAGCATGTTAGAGGAATTTTTGTGATACAAAATTAAACTTTAAGAATATTTTTTTAATAAATTAAAGTTAAGAAATGAAAATGAAATACTGGACAAATTTTAGAGACATACTATAAAAATTACCCTAATAATCACTATTTGATTTCGCTAATCTCTTGGTGCATAATATTTCCTACTTTGCTGAGCCTTTAGGATAAGCATTTAATAATTTTTTTTAATATGAATCACTTTAACTCAACGTGTAAAATTATTCTTTGTGACGAGGGAGAATTATTCCAATTTTTTTACCAAATAAAGCTGTATATAATTCATTTTAGGGTCATTTAATTCCCAGAAGTGAATGAGGGTTCACCAGAAAATGGAAGTACATGTCATTTCTAATAAAAATGATGAACCCCACAACATAAATTTCATTGATTTTGTATTGGGTGAGATAATAATTTGTCAAAGCAAGTGTATATATACATATATGTAAATTTATAAACGTATATTGGCAGGCAGCCTTAGTATTCTTAAATTTTTACTGTCTCAATGATTCAATCATGGCTGTGAGCATGGCAGCAACTCAGAGAGGTTGGATGGGAACAAAGTCAATTTCAGTCTGTAACTTGTACATAGAATCCTGCTCTTCTTTCATTCTTAGACTTGATTTACTATGAATTCAAGAGAGACACACCTACTAAATATATATATCCTCTCACTTATTTGTGTTAAACCAAATTTAAGTAAAAATTTCTCATCTTTTTTTCTCTCTCTCATATGCACATTTCAAACTTTCGACTGTTAAAAATTAATGGGGTTGGGTGGTAGATTCCAAGCAATAAATACTGGACTATAAAGAGGACTGTCTCTCTTGAATACCAACGTATATGCAATAAGTATTTGTGGAAGTTTGTTCTTATATTTAAAATTTTTATGAACCATTGATAAAAGCAAACACAGCACAGAGACGTATCAATCGACAAAAGGGAAGATTTCCTTTCTTTTCTTTTCTTTTCTTTTGGAAAGAGTGGTACACGTGACAATGTATTCTAATGGAGAAGAGACTGTAGAGGAAGAAAAGTGATTGTGAATATATATATATTCTATAATTAGAAAAGATTGACCTATGTTTTACCCTTTAATTGCATTTTTATCTTTGTCTAACATAGGTCAAATTAAAAGACATATATGTTTGAAATTTGAGGAAGAAGAAGATGACATTCTAGTGCAGCAACAAGAATGTACCTAGGATTCCACACTCATTACATTAGTGGTGTCATTGTAGGACCAACAATGGAGGAGGAGGAGGAGGAGGAGTGGAGTGGGGTCCTCTCTATAAGTTGGTCTATTAGTCTTTGTTGGATCATCACTTAACTTTTTTCTAATTCCAGATGATATCTCAGTGTCTATTATGGACCATCACAGTAAAATCTCGGTTTTCCAAGTGACTATCACATTCATTTTTATATATTTTTTTAAATTAAATTAATTCATTAAATTCAAGTTTTGATTATCAAATTAATTATGAGATGTGAAGACTCTAACTAATTAATTAATTATAGAGAAAATATATGCACATGTCTAGTCAAAACCCTAATTAACTATTTCCATGCTGGCATAATGAGCACTTTGATGTTTAAGCATAGGGTTAGCCAAGGTAATAGCAAAGTCCATGAGCACTTGATGATATGCATTTCTTCACTCAAACTTCAATGTTAGATTTGAAGTCAACAATGGCCCAGCCATTTCCATGCTAGAATTATGAGTCATATTGCTCTTAGCTAGCAAGGTGACAAACTCCATTGATAATGAAGAGTAAATGTGGCATATATTGCACCTAAATTTTCAATATTAATTATTCATTTCAAAGCTAAAATGGTAATTAAGTTTTTTTTTTTAATCTTTAAAAAAAATATACTGGTGAACTTTAACCCAGTGATGTTAGAATTATTTTTAAAATTGTGAAGTTTTAAGTTGGAACTCCAATTAAATTTTATTATAATTAATTATTTAATATTATTGTTAAAATTATTTTTAAGAAAAAAAATACATTCTTAAATATATTAATTAAAATATTAAAAATTATTTAAAATTAAATTTGATATATTTTAGTTGAAAGTGAGCATAATTTTTGGAGTCTAAAATTGAAAAATTATATAGATCTAATTAGAATTATACCAATTCAACTTTTTTTTATTTATTTAATTTTGGTTCATCCCTGAGATCTAAATCAAAATCATATATAGAACTCATGCAAAATTGAAACCAAACTAAATTAAAAATCAATTTTGTAGATATGTTTTTCTCTAATCATATATATAAAAATTTATAAGGTTGTAATATATTTTATAATTATTATATATATATAATAATTATGACTATATGTAATTTAATATTATCTTTCATTCATTTACATTTAATTTCTTAATAATTTTAATTACAAATATATTAAATCATGTTATAATTTTTAAGTATATTTTTATTAATATATTATATAATATGTTTAATTCTTAATTACATGTACCTTATAATTATGGACTATATAACTAAGAAATAACTAAAATAAAATGTATATGATATGATGAGTTTTATATTAGTAATCAACTTTAAAACTTAATTAATGATAATTCATATATGATTTTTCATGACAATAATTATAAAAAATTATTTTAAGAACTAAAATCTAAATTGAAATAGGACTGAATTAAATTGAAATTATAATAGTAAGAGCTAAATCAAATTAAAACTAAAATATTAAAAAATTAAATAGAAATCTTATGGAAAATTCAATTGGATTTAGTTTTAATATTTAGGTAAATTTCAAACCAAAATTAATACTGCAAACCTTTAATTTTAATTATAAAAATTTAAAAATAAATTTTAAATTATTTTTTAAATAATGTATTTTTAAAATATTTATATATATTTGAATCTCAATAACAAAACGCATTGCATGACGCTCAATTACGAAGCGTCTGTATAGTTTCAGTCACCAAAAGGTAAAACCCCACATCAACCCCAGTAATCAAACGGCTCTAGATAATCTCACAGTGCCCTAACGCTCAAGGGTCCAGACTTATGATGTTTGGAGCGGTAGAAATTAAAACAAAGAAAGCAGCTTTTTCATATCTGAAACTCATGAAATTTGCTCTTGTAATTTGTCATTATCGGGCAGTAAACAAAGACCAATTTCTCTTATTAACCAGCCAAACCCAAAGCCACCCCATGCCGTTCCTTTGAGTTGAGTTTCAGATAGAGATAGATACGTGCATTTTTGGCATCAGAAACGAGGGTTGAAAAAAAAAAAAAGAAGGGGGGAGAGGGACTAGCTAGGGAGGGTTGAGTGAACCCAAGAAAAGACTGAAGAGAGGGGTTTGAACCTTTGAGGGATTCATCAGGAACGAGGGGCTAGGGAAGAATAACTATGATGATCCTTTGATCCTTCTAAAATATTATGCCCTATTGCGCACAGACAGAGAATGGAATGAACCATCCAATCCAATCTGATTATTTTTTAGCTCGTCTTTTTGAGTGTTAAGCCACTTCTTCTTCCCTTGTTCCCTTTTCAATTAATTACACCCATCACCCTCCACCACCTTCCTTCTCTCTCTCTCTCTCTCTCTCTCTCTCTCATTTACTGTGCTGCTATCCTCGCATCTTAAATAAACCCATCTGCCTCATCTATCTCTATTGTCCAAAAAAATTGTTATTTCACTTTCTATCGCCTTATTTTTGTGTGTTTGTGTCGTCCTCCTATGGTGAATACAAGGAGTACAGTTTTAGCTTTCATGTGGGTTTAACAAAGGGTTTCTTACAGAGTTTATTGGCATTCTGTCCACCTCCCATCTATAGAAAACTCTCTCTCTCTCTCTCTCTCTCTCTCTCTCATGTGGAGGTGGGCATACTGCCAACTGAGCTCTGTTGGTCTCTCTTTGTAAAACCCTCGTGATGTATCCTTCAGTTGAATCGGTTCTCTCTCACTCCCCTTTGAGAAAGATCAAGGTAAAGAACTTGATAACTCCCATGATTATCTTCATCTGTTTCTTCTTTTTTCATAAATTAATTTATGCTATTTTCTTGGATTATAATGATCAGATATTGGTAGATTCTTTCTTGCCCTCATGGCCCCTACTCTTATCACCCCAACTTCACTTCCGTAAGAAGAGGGGGGAAATATCGGAAAAGAAAGGAACATATATCTTAAAGGTACTTCCTTTTATCATCCAAAGTACTTTTGCAGGTTTCAATTATCTGCAACACATCATTCACAGGTCTTCAGTTTGGTTTTTCTAGATCTTCAGGTATGGCTTAGGTGGGGAACTTTCATTTTACTATCCTCTTTCCCCTTTTCATTTATCTGATTTTGTTTGTTTCCTTCTAATTCATCAAGCAGTGCATATATACATATCTGCTTCGTTTATGTCGCTTTCGATCTAGGGTTTTATCTGTCCTTTTCTCTTGCTCCAAGCCAGGGAATTAGGGCTCAAAGTCGAAATGGATTCGAGGGTATGAATTATAAAGGCTTGATCTTTGCTTCTGAAGTCTTCGAAGAGGCTGAGTAACTCAACGGTAGCTCCTGAGCTCCATAAGTGGTCTTTGGATTAAAGCTGTTAAATTGTAATCATCATAAGTGTAGATTATTTGTCAGATCACAATCAAAGGTGGAGATTTCATTGTTCATGGCTTCATGCATGTCTGCCACCGTTGTTCTTTAACCTATTTTTTTTTTAGAAAAATAATTATTATCCTAGGGCAGGATCAGGTCCTTTCATTTTTAGGGCAGACCTATTTACTGTACGTTTCTACCCTCCCAAAACTTCCAATACACGTAGGCTCATGATTGAAGACTGACACTGCTTTTAATTTTTAAATTGATGTAAAAAAGAAAAAATCCATCCAATCTCACATCTCCATTTCAGAGTGTGAAATCCACGTCCAATCTTTTTACCATCTGTAAGACAGTGACCAATTGACCGTGTTGATCTTATCCAGTCAAAAATTCTTTCCTCACCAGTAAGCAGAAGGTCATTGGTTCGTTGATTCCACGCCCTCTGTAAGGCGCTTGGAGATTTTTGGTGCGGGGGGCAGAGGAGTTTAAGGTGGTGTACCATGGCCGCTCTCCTTCTCAAAAGTATCTTTCGGTTTCGGAGTAAGGAGTTTGCTTTTATAGGTTCCGTTCGCGTTTGGGATTTTAGGTACCAACGCACTATTGCACATGTTACTTCAAAAACTATTAATTATTTTAAAAATGTTATAATTAAAATATATTAAATTTAATTTTAAAATAATTTTTAATATTTATTTTTTATTTTAATGAAATTTGGTAACTATTTTTTTAAAAAAAAAAGGATTTCTATCAAAATAAAACAAGTCAATTTCAATTCAATTTAAATATGATTTTGAGTAATTTAAAATTAATTAACTATGATCAAATTTCTATTTTAAATTGAATTGATTTAATTTTAATTTTAATAATTTCTATTCCTTTTGGGTTAGATGTGACTTGAATTTAGTCATGGGTAGGACAGAAGGGTAAAACAAAGTGGAAAGATTACAATTATTCTATTGGGACCATATATTATAATATATGGTTTGAGAATTGAGGGACCATTAAGACCAGAAAGGACTAGGAGGGACCATTTATGTTATTTTACCATTTAATCGAATAAAGTTTTTGAAGCTCCTCCCGATTAATTAATTATTTGGTATACTCAGTATACTAAAAAATAATGCACTCATCGCTCGTAAAAAAATTAATTATTTAATTAAATTTAAAAATGTGAAATCCGTAACTCTATAAGTGAGGGTACACATTCATTAGAAATATGTAATAATTTGCTCCTCTTCCCTCTCCCTCTACTTGGATTTCTTGTGTTGCATGTAACTCCAGCCAATAATAAAGGGAATATCATTGGATTATCATCTTAATTACAATTGCTAATCTCATCTGGATCATTGGATTATCATCGTAATTATAATCTTAATAAAAGATATTGCGCCATTCACATGTACATATATTTAAAAGAATAATTTATGTGGAACGTAAAAATATCACCTTATTAACATGTAATTTCAGGTTGAATGGGTTTTCAAGGATTAATTATTATAATTAATTGTAATAATTAATGGTATATTTACCTGCAATGCCAAAGACTGACTTGACTTTAAAGCCTTAACCTAATATAACAACTCTTCCTAGTCAAGTACTCACCGACCTAACAGGAAAACTTAAATGAGCTTTTCTCCAACTAGATTCAGTCCACTGGTTGATTATTACTGAGGTTATACTAATTTAGGCCTCCCAGGCCTTGCAGAGCCCAAACCAAGAGGTGAGATTCGGCCCATCCAAAAATAAAGTTTACTCAATTGCTAAGCTAACGGGATCTTCTATTAAAAAATACACCATGTGATCAACTATTTGAATTGATCGCTACAGGGGAATATTTTTAAAGAGAATAAGAGAAATAAAATTGTGAAATTAAAATTTTCATTGGGCACTTAATATTATTATAATATTGAAATTAGCTAAAAATTAAATTAATTTTATTGATTATTCGATATGAAATTTTAAAAATGAGCGAATATTCTGATATGACCTAATCGAATATTCAGAATTTTATCGATTTTATTCTAATTTAAAATTATTGTGACATAATGATAAAAAAAAAATGGCGCTGTAATATCCAAAATGCCACGTAATTGGCTAATACACGGACCTCGTCCTCCGCGCAGCAAACGGTCACATTAAACGGCGTAATGTTCTCATGTGCACGCCACGCGCATCTCATTTTCTCTCCAAAGTCTCTCCTCGTTATCATCACGCTACCAAACCTACAAAATAACAACAAATCTCGCCAACAATAATGGGGTCGTTCTCTCCTGTCAAGGGGCCTCTGCGCTATCCACTTGCTCGCCGGGACGAGTCTGTGGTTGAAGATTACCACGGCGTTAAGGTCGCCGATCCTTATCGATGGTGCGGAATTGGATTTGAATTTTTAAAATTTTTATTATTTAAATTTAAAAGCAATGTGTTTGAAGCGTTTGTTCTTGATTGTGGTAGGCTTGAAGATCCTGACGCCGAGGAAGTGAAAGAGTTTGTGAAGGAGCAGGTGAAATTGACGGAAAGTGTGTTGACGTCATGCGAAGCAAGAGAAAAGCTTCGCGAGAAAATCACGAAGCTGTTTGATCACCCGCGCTACGACGCACCTTTCAAACGAGGGGATAAGTATTTCTACTTCCATAATACTGGGCTTCAAGCCCAAGACGTTCTCTACGTGCAGGTAAGTTAGTGAACTACAATTCATCCATTTAGGAGGGAAGATGCTTTTTGTTTTACTTCTTAGTCACAATTGATACAGGATAGTTTGGATGGAAAGCCGGAGGTTTTGCTTGATCCAAATGCTCTTAGTGAGGATGGAACAGTCGCATTGAACACGGAAACGGTTTCAGTTAGTGAGGATGCTAAGTACTTGGCTTACGGGGTTAGCTCGAGTGGGAGTGATTGGGTCACAGTGAAAGTTTTGCATGTTGCGGATAAGAGAGTCGAGGCTGACACGTTAACTTGGGTGAGAGTTCACTGTATTCTCTTATAATTTCTTATATTGAGGGGAGAAATTCGAGCATTTTGGTGCTTATGAGCTTTTGTTGTTACAGGTTAAGTTTTCAGGTATTAGTTGGACCCATGACAGCAAAGGGTTTTTCTATAGCCGTTATCCAGCTCCCAAGTATGTAATCATCATTTCATTTGCATCTCCTTTGAGGTGCCAATTTGAATTATAATGGTTCCCATCAATTTGAGCGGAGCTTGGAAATTTTAGGAAATTAGTTGTAATTAACAATTTCAGATGGAACTTGAGAGAGCATATTTTATATAGAAATAAATTATCAAACAGATAGGAAGCCTGTTAAAGGCAATGGATTAGACTCAGCTAAGCTAAGATGTTGAATGCCAAGCATGAATTCAGCTATGTAGTTATAGGGTGAGATAATGAAGAGTGAGTTGGTTGAATGATTGTGAATTACAAATTGCACTAGTGTCTGTTGGATTTTCTGTGCAAGATTAGGGAGATGGTGTTTGGTGCATTGTGAGATTGAAAATTTTTTTCTTCCCCTGCAGAGAAGGAGAAAACTTAGATGCTGGGACAGAGACTAGTTCTAATCTTTACCATGAGCTATACTATCATTTTTTGGGCACAGATCAATCTGAAGATATACTATGCTGGAGAGATACCGAAAACCCCAAATACACGTTCGGAGCTAGTGTAACAGATGATGGAAAGGTAAGCCTTGTTTATTTCCTAATTATGCCTTTGGCAAACAATGGTTGATGAATTGCTTTAGAGTTTATTCGTCCTGAATGCACCAACATTACTATCATGATGAATAATTGTAAAAAAAAAAAAAAAAAAAAAACTGTTTAGAACTCCTCCTTCAGTTCATACTTATGGAAGTGGAACTAAATATTCATGGGCTTCAAGTTCTATCTTTCTAAGTGGCTTATTTTTTTTTTAATGTTATCTGCAGTATCTTCTGCTGTACATTTCAGAAAGTTGTGATCCAGTCAACAAAGTATACTACTGCGATATGTCTGCATTTCCTGAAGGCCTTGAAGGTTTCAGAGGAAATCACCTGCTTCCATTCATCAAGTTTATTGATGATTTTGATGCTCAGTATGAAGCCATAGCAAATGATGAAACCCTATTTACTTTTTTGACTAATAAAAATGCTCCTAAATATAAATTAGTCCAGGTAGATTTAATGGAGCCAAGTATTTGGACAGATGTTGTCCCGGAAGCTGCAAAGGATGTCCTAGAATCAGCATGTGCTGTTAATGGTGATCAAATGATTTTAAGTTATTTGAGTGATGTCAAATATGTTTTACAGGTGAGGGAATTGAAAACAGGATCCTTGCTGCATCGGTTACCAATTGACATTGGGACAGTCGATGGGATATCTGCAAGACGGAAAGACAGTAAAATATTTATTGGGTTTACTAGTTTTCTTACTCCTGGTATCATATATGAATGCAATTTAGACACTGAAGTTCCAGATATGAAGATATTTCGGGAAATTAGTGTGGCAGGATTTGATCGCACAGATTTCCATGTGGATCAGGTAACTATTATCTTTGTTTAAATTTTAGCACCTTTACTAGACAGTAGACACTTGAGACCTCCCCATCCCTTATGGAGTTTGTGGGACACCTTACTGAAATATTCATAGAATTTATTGCGTCTTTGTGCATTTCTATTTGTGTCTGTGGTATGTACCCACATGAGTTACCTATTTGATTGGGTTCTTTGTTTCCAGGTTTTCTTTCCTAGCAAGGATGGCACCAAGATACCAATGTTTATTGTGGCCAAGAAGAATATAAAATTGGACGGATCACATCCATGTTTGTTATATGGATATGGTGGATTTAACATTAGTCTGACACCATCATTCAGTGTCAGTCGTATTATACTCACAAGGCATTTAGGTGCTGTCTTCTGCATTGCAAATATTCGAGGTGGTGGAGAATATGGTGAGGAGTGGCATAAGGCAGGTTCACTTGCAAAAAAGCAGAATTGCTTTGATGACTTCATTTCTGCTGCTGAATACCTTGTATCTACGGGTTATACCCAACCAAGTAAGTTGTGTATTGAAGGTGGAAGCAATGGTGGTCTACTTATTGGGGCTTCCATAAATCAGGTGGAGAATTTATTTATTTGCCTGATTGCACTTTAGTTCCATCTTTTATCATAATTTAATTTGTTTGAGACATTATCTGTGGCAGAGACCAGATCTTTTTGGTTGTGCTTTGGCTCATGTTGGTGTGATGGACATGCTGCGGTTTCACAAGTTTACTATAGGTTAGTTGACATCCTTGCTCTACTGGTCATTTTTTTTGCACCATGATCTGACTAAACTTTGTTTTGTAGGTCATGCGTGGACTTCTGATTATGGCTGTTCGGACAAGGAGGAAGAGTTCCATTGGCTTATTAAGTGAGAAAAGTGTATTTTCTTACTGCATTTCCTTATTTTCCATATTCCAGATAGTTCAGAAAAAGAGAAAGGTGGGGTGGTCCCAGTCAGTCTAGAGACAATCACAACACGGGAAGATATTCTCTTTTATCATTCCTGGAGTGAACTAAATCCAGTTTATCTTGATTGCCACCGAGTTTTGAATTACATAGCCACCTAAGTTTTAGGAACGAAGGCTAATAAACCCGATATCTACTTTATTAGAAAGAAAGGGCTCAACTGCATTTAGAATGTCATACTACGAGCTTTTGAGCTGATAAACCTACTTGAAAGTTAAATTGCAACTGCATTTAGAATAGATTCTTGTTGGTTGGCATAGCATTTTCATTTTTCCTTTTGTATGGGGCATGAGTATTTCTTTTCTAGTCCTGCATTGGCAATTCTCTTCAATATTTGTTTGTTTCAGCTGCTTGTTTTGTTTCTCAGGTACTCACCACTGCACAACGTGCGAAGACCATGGGAACAACATCCTGATCAACCTTGTCAGTACCCATCCACCATGCTGCTTACTGCTGATCATGATGATCGAGTTGTACCATTACATTCGCTAAAGTTATTGGCGGTTGGTACTTAGTTCTCAATAGTGAATGTTCTCAAAGTTTTGCTATCATGATAGCTTGATGGTATTCTGAAATCAGCCTGATTTGATTCAAAATTGCAACCAAATTAGACGAACTTTTTTTTTCTTCTTAAAAAAATTTTCAACCTATGGATTTGATCAAATCAGAACCGAATTAGAATTAAACTAAAACCAGAATCGGAAGCATAAGAGAGTTGTGCGGTCAGAACTGTTGGTTTTAGGTTAGTTCCGGTCTGGTTCAGCCCATTGGCCAGGCCTACCCCATTTCATGTTTCAATTCTATCATCAATAGATAGTTAATGCTTAAATGCTATTGGAAATTAACCCATATACCATAACTAGTCCAGGATATGCACTTCTGCATCCGCTCACTTTCTCATACAAAAAGTCACTTGCAGACGATGCAGTATGTTTTATGCACAAGCTTGGAGAATAGCCCCCAGACCAACCCTATAATAGGTCGCATCGAGTGTAAGGCTGGACATGGAGCTGGGCGTCCAACACAAAAAATGGTAATTGTAAAATTGCTGTTTCATTTTTTCAGTTATATGTCTGTCCTATTGTTGTGTGACTGTTACTGCAGATTGATGAAGCGGCTGATCGGTATGCCTTCATGGCAAAGGTGTTGGGTGCAACTTGGAATGAGTAGCAGTTGACTATGAATGTGACCCAAAAAAAGAAGTTAGGAAACGTTTCAGGTTTACCTATTCAACCCTCTCTTTTTTTTTCCAACCACCATTTTAAGAAGTAGAAATGATCAGCATTGGCCATTATTTCTTTTCCTGAACGATGAAAGAGCAAGTTGGGCGAAATGGTTATTGACATATTTCAATATCTGGTTGTCCGAGTTCCGAAATAGTTACTCCGTTTGCTATAGTTTTTCTATGCTATATTATCAAATTGCAACTGGCAGAGTTACTTTGTATGGAATGGAAAAATTAGCGGACATGAATGTCTGAATGGTTTCTGAAACTAATGGAATTATTTGATGCACAAGTTTTTATTTTTAACATAATATAAAATATAGTTTCCATAATCATATTTAAATGATAATTTATTGTATTTATTATTTCAATTTAGTTATACAAAAATAAATTTTCAATTAAAATTCTCAAATTTTTTATGATGATAGAATCCAAATCCAATATCTGAAATGCCCATTGAGTTAAATTCAAATAAAAACAACTTGAGCCCTCTCTTTTATTATTATTTCTTTTTACTGGAATACGATGGGAATGATCTACCAGATGGGCTAAACTTCATTGTAGACCTTAATTCAATGGATTGATGAAAATGTTTAACAAAAACTCGACAATTAATTAAAAAATATATAAAAAAAAATCCTTATTTTTTGTTGTTAAATAATTCATACATGAAAACTTTAATTAATTTTAAGTTCAGTCAAAAGCAAATCATTCAACCAATATTAGAATTGTTTATTGTATAGTAGAGTCTCGAATTCGAATATCAGTCAAAATCAATTGTACTAAAAAAAACACATCACGAGTTGATCAAAAGCTTATCATCCATGCTAGGATAGAGAATTTTGCCAAGAAAATACTAAGCATTTTCTTTAGTCAGACAACTAGTCCACAACAGAAGCAAAGATCTTTGTATTGACAAAATGAATAAGACGACCACCGTAAATATGTGATGGAGACTACAATTCATGCTTGTCTACACTATGAAAACTTTTCTTATTCCTTTTATAGGTAAATTTCCCATTGCAACGGTAAGGTCTAGCGACAATTATTCAAATATATTTAGAGAATAAAACCTCCCCTGTTCAATAACTCCGGAATTAATTTACAGTGATGATATTAAATGATGGAGGTCCACAAAGCCTGACAAAACTGCCCGTTTTCGTTCTTTCACCTTCGCCTGATATATAACCCTGTAGATAATACCCACCTTAATACACACCTGTGAAAGGAACACAAAAAATTGAACTAAACAGACATAATCATCGTTTAAGGAAATGAAATTCTACCTCAAGCCTTTCAGCCACATTTCAGTGATCAATGTTTCACCAGGGTACACATGTAAAAGGAATCGACCAGATACGTTCTTAACTATGCTTGCATCTCCTCTGCAAATACATTTGATGATGGCCCTAACTGCAAATCCAAGTGTGCATAGCCCATGCAATATTGGACGGGAGAATCTTTAACAAGAGATAACACAAGATTACGTCAATTTTTCTCTCTTTTTTTGAAAAAATAGACTAGATCAAAGTTTAGGATGTATATTGGTGCCGAATGAATACTGAAACAATCAATGCAAAGTTGCCACAATGTTTAAAGGCAAATAAAAGTCATTTCAATTTTCAATACATCAGAAATATGGCTCTCATCTGCACGCAAGTGTGATTGAAATTCACAGGGTGGATACAGTAGGAACACAATTACTGATATCATCTTGGTGAAACCAGATTCCAATTTGTTACCAATAAAAGTAAGGATTTTCAAAACTATATAATCTCCAGTTCCCATCATGCTTTTGGACCGCAAACATCATCCAGTCACATTAATTTTGAATATTGATGTTGTAAATCATACTTGTAAAATCACTGCCATGAAAGGAGGTTGAAATTGTCAGGCACACGTACGCTGCAACTTTAGCAATCATGGGATCTGAATGCAGAGGGTTATAATCACCAGATAGCCTATATAGCAATGCCTACAGAAAAAAAGTGAAGGACAGTCAAGAATAAGTATTCTTACAGGCACTATCTAAATGGTAAAGGAATAAGAGTGAACTCTTCAAGAAACCACAGAGAATGGATCTTCGAAAGTTTGAGCTGTAGATGTGAGAAAATTATGAATTAATTTTAATGCAGTGCCAGAAAAATCACAAATTTCTTAAAGATGAAGAGATGTGAGTTACTAGTTTAAGATTTCACCCAAGCAAAGGAATGATTGTTCTCAGAGTTTGCCAAACTTTGAAGTAAATGGCCATTAGACAGTATCAAGCATCACATATCTTAAACAGCAAGCCACAGGGAAACTTGTTGAAAAATAAAAAGGAAAAGATATGTTCAGTTGGTCAGAAATATTGCTGGATAGGAGTAGCATTTCTTTCCCTCTCAGTGTCCATTATCCCAAATTTCACTATAGTTCCATGTGAAAATAGCATATAAATTGAAACAAGTCATGATGTGCATTAAATATTGATCACTGCGTATTTCTGTTCTGGCAATGATGGGATCTGTGCTGCTTGCCTGAGATGGTTGAATGAAATCTTCAAATACTGCAAAAGGTTGAGTTTTTGGAATTTTTACAGCTGCAACCTGGTTGTTTGGATAATTGGAGTAAGAAAATGGGTGAGTTGGGTTTGAGAAGCCACCAGCGCCTCGAAGGTAAACACTTGATCTGCAGAGTGCAAAACAAATAATATATCATCTGAGATCAATACCATGTAAGTGCTGAATTGAATATTTTAAGAATTCACTCCCCTGTTCATGCATAATAATTCACCAGACTCTTTCTCATAACTTTTTGTTTCAATCTCAACAATGGCTGCCTTCCCTGAATTATTAGACAATGTCAATAACTGTACTACTACATTTCAAGAAAGGGGGTGTGAACTTCTAGATAGATTTGCTTCAAGATCTGTGAGATTTTTACTTTCATTTAGTTCCGCAACCCAACAATATGATCTGTGAGATAAATCCCTAATTCATACTAATTCTACATGTGAGTTCAGGACAACATGCTGAGCATCTGAACTATGCTGTGGGCTCCCCACCAAAGTAAATGTGTGCAGTAACAAGGTTTTCAGCTGAAAGCATTCCTGCTAATGAAGACAAACCTTTGTCATGCAATCCAGCGAGACAGACTTTATTATGTATCTGCATGAGGAATGGAATAAATTACTTAGTTACAAAAACTAAATGACTTAAAGCAAACACAATATTGGAAAAAATAAGGGGGCAAATTCGCCGACTATTAATACTGAGAAAGACTATGTCTCATTCAAATGGGCAATCAGAACAGAAAACTTACAGATGCACTTGATGGAAATGGACTGTACACTTCTATATACTGTTGTCCATGCAGCAGAAAACGCGGATCACATCTGTTACATTAAAACCAGAACATGCACTTGTTTTTTTATTTTGGTACAACAAACTCATGAACACATCTAATAAAACATAAGGTATTCACCAAGATAACAATTCATTTGGGTGACAATATATAAACCTAAACTGACTTCAATGAACATTGAGAAAATTAAATGCAGGAAGGAAACCTTCACACGCTCAAATGCAACACTACTTACTGCAAGCCAGGCAAATCTATACCATTTGTCATCGACCCAAGTGAAAATAAAGCAGCAAATGTTGGCAAGACCTACAAATCCAGAAATATGATAGTAAAAAATAACTTCTAATACATGTATAGAGAAACCATAACTCCTGAGCAACCTGTATACCACAACTCCATCAAATTTCTTTTAATACGAAAAGGGCGACCTCCCAGAATTGGTGATTTTGATTTGATGAACTATTTATGAATAATTGACACCAACTGAATCAACAAGCTATAAAAATACCTGAATAAATTGCTGCCCATTTTCAGGATAAACAAATTTAAGCTCGTCAGCATCAATAGCATCGCGGCCACAAGCTCCAACGCCCAAGGCATAAACCGCAGCATCTCTGTTCATAAGAAAAGGAAATATCATGCTTATATTTATCAATTATCATGCTTATATTTATCAATTAATAATAATAACAATAATAAAAAACTTAAAATTGTAGCATCTAAAGCAAGTTAAACACCAGTGCTCTACCTTTCGGCATAAACGTAGATTGACTGCCTCGATATGGGAGAGAAAAAAAAAAAGGAAAAATGTTAAGAAGATACAATCCTAACATTATGAAAAGTTTAATTTTCTTTTCACAACAGAGAAGAGATAATACCTCAGGGAATTTATGAGCAAGAACGCGATCAGGATCGAACTGTGAAGGCTCCGCGATTAGAGGCGTTTTTAAGAATTGAAGAAGCTTTTCAAGTCGTTGAAACTAAAATGGTTAAGAGTTGGTAGATGGGCATCTATCTAGCTTAGTTCTATATCCGAGCTCTGCAAGTCGGATCGCTATCAACATTTGGATTACCGGACACGAAAGGAGGACTGTGACGATTATGGGAATATGGTTAGCAAAAATCTATCGCCAGCGGACCCCACGTTATGTTGTTTACCTGTTTATTTATTTTCGAGAACTTACAGGTTGGACGAGAATCTGTGGTGCCCTTGACTAGGGTAACAATCTTATATATATTGTTAACAGTCGACAAGTTGATTTAATCAGAAGCTAATATATAAAATTGATTCTGGAAAAAGTATAAAGAATTGTTTAATTAAGACCCAGTTGATGATGGCGTTAAAACTTAGAATACACGCACCATTAAGCTATTCAATCTTTTTTTAGAACCGTTATAGACGTTGCGACACTCCCTCTCCATGAAACTAAAACCATGTCCATTATGTTTTCCAACCAAAAAAAAATGTCTATTATCATGCACAATGGAGATTTAATCGCTATAAATACCAAAATGTAAGAATTCAGCAACAATGGCGTCGCATCCTCAGCACAACAGACGATCGAAAAATTTTGGGAATCCTCAGTAATGCAACTCAACAGCTAATATCAATGCCATTCTGAAGCATAGCAAGTATCAAGGAGAGTTACAACACAAGTCCTTGTCCAGCTAAAATGTACACCTAGTTTTCACATTCTATCTTCCCTCCTCCTTGGTGCACAAGTAATGATTTGGTCCACTCTCAGAATCATCTCAGCAGCCTCAGTTGCAGAGAGTAGTATGGCCTGCTTAACTTTGAAAGCTTCAGAAATCCCTAGCTCAGCCATATCCCCCACCTGCAAGATTTGAAAGATGTACGGAGTCAAGAAATGGAAACGTAATATAATTGACAATTAGACTTGGCTATCTAGTCAAAACAACAAACTTGACATATTACAGCCAGCAAATCGGTGTCCAATCTTTAGTACACCAATGCTTAATACTTACCAATCATACAACGCCAAAAAATTAAAAAAAGAATTACATTGCAACAGTTAGTCATGCCTCAAAAATTCAAAACGTCAGAGAAAGCTCGACATACCCTGGAATAGTCCTATGAAAGCAAGTAACCAGAGGATATTGCATCACAGGTACAATTACAGAGACTAAAATTTACCTAAGCTTTCTACTCCTAACACTTACAGATCCAGTGATGACATCAATCCCTGCAGTGCAATCCTCCTTCTGGTGCTCTGCTCGGAGCTGTGCTATCAGTTCAGCACTGTCTAAACCAGCATTATCTGCAATGATAGTTGGAATTGCAACAAGTGCCCTTGAGAATGCTTCGATAGCATGGGACTTCTTCCCCGGAGTTACTCGGGCCAACTCATCCACATCCTTCGCCATCACCATCTCAGGCCATCCACCTCCGAGCAAAACCCTACTGTCATTGACTGTCTGAGACAGCACACACAAGGCATCATGGAGCGATCTTTCTGCCTCGTCAAGCACATGATGGCTGCCATAGATAGACACATAACATAAGGAGTGCTATTTAAGAGGAAGCCCAATTCCAAAAACACAACTGGAAATATCTAACATGTTTAGATTCATGGCTTTGGGCAAAATCCATTTTTTGAATTTGCTAGATATTTATGAAATTGGATTTTAGTAAATCCACAAGTAAAAGTGGAGGTCAAAAATGATTGGCTTCAAATTAACAGCAAGCTAACAGAAAAACATAATCAAGACACTAAGTACACAAGGTGAGGCCAAAACCCTCATAACTGGGCATTCGTTTTCGTGTGTGGTGCGTCCCTGCTATAGTTGCAGATACTCCAAGGAAAAAGACAAGTTCTTTCTGAACTACAAATCAAAAGTATCCTAAGCGCAGTCTAATTGCATTATACGTTTATATGAAAAAAGGCATCCCCAGCACACAAGGCTTCACACTTTATGATGGTTGGGGGCGGGTCATCTATAGTACACAGCATTTCAATTCCCCCTGCCTTTTGCAAGGAGGTTGTCTCCACAACTCAAACCTGTGACCTTTTAGTCATAAAAGAGCAGCCGTACTATTGTACCGCAGCTCATCCTCAATATCATCATGTAAGCTGGAAAAAATATTAAAAACTAAAAGTTCAGATAATGTACCTTGCACCTCTCAGTACAATAGTACATGCCTGACCCATTTCAACACCGGAAAAGTGGATCAACTTGTCCTCACCAATCATGATTTCCTCAATAAGCTTGCAGTGCCCAAGCTTAACTGACTCAGGATTATCAAAGGTTGATGCAATTTCACCACCAGTTACTAAAGCTAGACGTTCAATCCCATCAAAATCAGCATGCTCAATTGCAAGTATTCCAGCATTAGCAAAAAGTTCCTCTGGGAAATTGTAAATCAATTGCCTGTTTACAAAGCAGTTAATCCCATGAGCTATTATCTTATCCACCTTTTCTCTCATTTTTTGCTTCTCAGCTGCTTCAATATCTGCAACCCTAGACATTGAATCAACACGAACTCGTGCCCCATAGATCTTCACTTTGTCTGTGTCCATTGCAGTATTTGCCACCAAAATCTTTGCATTCTCTACGCGCTTTGGTTGCCCAACACCTATCTTCTTGTCAAGAATGAATCTGAAGAAGCAAAAGATCCAAATTCCAAAAAACCTATCAGTTCTCATCTCAGTATATTATTATAAATACATAGAGTAATACATCCTAGGTCTACTAGGTAAAGATGTTAAACCCATGTTCTTTATCTATCATAATATGGTTATTTACAAGCAACAGATTGATATAAAAAGCCATTGTGGAAGTCACAAAATAATTTACACAAAACTTCCGAGTTACAAAGTTATATATTAACAAACAAGAAGGCCGCTCAGTGCCCAAGCAAGGAAATTCATGTGCCGTGCTGTGAAAACCTTGAAATGAACTTTACAAGTCCATGTACTCACCCTTCATCCAAGAAAGAATCCTTCAGTGATCCCCCAGGCTTCTTGATAATTTGGATGGCCTCTAGGTTTGTGCTACCCTGCCATTTCAATTATCAAAACAAGACAATGAACAAAAAAAGGCAGCAGGCGAGAAATAGAAACTGTGATTATTGAAGAAATTGTCAAGGCAATTTGAAACAAAATAATGTCATAAATAATACACTAAAAGAAAAGACAAGAATATTCAACATGCTGCGTTGCATAAAATTTTTGAGCATCAATTATAATGAATAATGATTGCACTTGATGGAATATGAAAGCCACTATTGCGAGTCTACAACACAGTAACAACAACAACAAGAAGAAGAAGAAAAATAGAACATAAGCTAACATATATGAAACTATAGTTCACCTTTAACCTCAAAACAGCATCCACGGCCAGTTTGGCAAAATGTTCCTTATCCTGCGATAGAATTTTGGAACTCAAAGTGGTCATTGCAATCTTCATCAAGTCCAACTTGAACTTCTCTGCATTATTCAATAACGACATGCATTAGACAGGCACCAATGCCAGTCAAGGAACAACACTAAAAGCATGATCAAGCTTATCAAACACATGCAAATATATAGAAGCACTTCACAATAAACAAATTAATATCAAATCAACTTGTGCACCAGTTCATATCAATACAATTTCCAAGGTGTAAGCTTTTAGAGGAAAAAGTTAAATAAACAATGTAGCGCCATGAACAACAGTTTGCATGCAGGACTAAAAGAAAAGATTGGCATTAAGTACTTTAGAAATAATAAACACCTTCATTCTCTTTGTTGTCCACAACTTTTTGCAACAAAGCATTGCGAGCACATTCTGCTGCCATTCGATAACCTGAACAATCAAACATGCACTATAGTAATATCTCCTTTTATGAAAGCAAAGTTTTGAATTTATAATAACTTGTCCAAGATTTGGTTCCTACAATCATATATAAAAAATAAAATATAAAAAAAAAAACCTCCGAACAAGAAATAGCCTGATCATGACAGCATTCAAAGTACAAATTTAGAAACAAAGACAGGGAGAGAAGTGAAGGGTGGTGGTCTACTAGGTAAAGATGTTAAACCCATGTTCTTTATCTATCATAATATGGTTATTTACAAGCAACAGATTGATCTAAAAAGGCATTGTGGAAGTCACAAAATAATTTACACAAAACTTCCAAGTTACAAAGTTATATATTAACAAACAAGAAGGCTGCTCAGTGCCCAAGCAAGGAATTTCATGTGCCGGGCTGTGAAAACCTTGAAATGAACTTTACAAGTCCATGTACTCACCCTTCATCCAAGAAAGAATCCTTCAGTGATCCCCCAGGCTTCTTGATAATTTGGATGGCCTCTAGGTTTGTGCTACCCTGCCATTTCAATTAGCAAAACAAGACAATCAACAAGAAAAAGTAGCAGGCAAGAAATAGAAACTGTGATTATTGAAGAAATTGTCAAGGCAATTTGAAACAAAATAATGTCATAAATAGTACACTAAAAGAAAAGACGAGAATATTCAACATGCTGCGTTGCATAAAATTTTTGAGCATCAATTATAATGAATAATGATTGCACTTGATGGAATATGAAAGCCACTACTGCGAGTCTACAACACAGTAACAACAACAAGAAGAAGAAAAATAGAACATAAACTAACATATATGAAACTATAGTTCACCTTTAACCTCAAAACAGCATCCACGGCCAGTTTGGCAAAATGTTCCTTATCCTGTGATAGAATTTTGGAACTCAAAGTGGTCATTGCAATCTTCATCAAGTCCAACTTGAACTTCTCTGCATTATTCAATAACGAAATGCATTAGACAGGCACCAATGCCAGTCAAGGAACAACACTGAAAGCATGATCAAGCTTATCAACCACATGCAAATATATAGAAGCACTTCACATTATACAAATTAATATCAAATCATACTAGACTAGTTCATAAAGTCCAAGGTGAGTATTAGAGAAAAGGTAGGAGTGGCGCCAATTGAAGATAAGTTGAGAGAAAGGAGATTGAGGTGGTTTGGTCATGTGAAGCGTAGACATACGGAGGCTCCAGTTAGACAAGTAGAGCACATTAGGTTAGAGGATAGAAAGAAAAAAAAAAGGAGTAGACCTAAATTGACTTGGAGGAGAGTAGTACAACATGACTTAGAAGCATTACACATTTATGAGGATTTAACCCAAAATCGTTCAGAGTGGAAAAAGCGAATCCATATAGCCGACCCCAAATTTTTTGGATAAATGCTTAGTTGAGTTGAGTTGAGTTTCAGTCTTCATTATCAGCAAATCAGTATACAGGACCTTACATGATACTTTCATTGATAGAACTTGCCCATCACTGTACAAAACAGAATTATGTTACCAACATTATTTTTGGCAAACATAGAATTATAGTGGAAGGGAAGGAGGAGAAAATTTTAAGGGAGAAGATTAGTCACCCTCTAGATAATGAAACATGACATGACCAACGATTAATGCTGGCAATGTTTTAGACACGGGACAAATGATCAAAACCTAGTATTCAAACTCTAGTTCTGCAAGAAAGATAAAAACAGCACAATACCTACCAACTACATAAATTAAAGCATGCAAAACCATAAACTACGCAAGATGAGAAACAAGAGGGAGATGATATTTCCAAATTTTGGGTAACAATGAAAAATTGAAAGTTTAAAGAATCACAATGATAACAAAACAGGGTAAAAGGAAAAGGAGAAGGAATAACTGGAAGAAATACAAAAACAAAAATTTAGAACAGACCTGCAATTATTGTCATTGGGTGAATCTTTGCTGCCACCAGCTTTTCTGCCTCCCTTAAAAGCTCCCCAGCCAAAACAACAACAGAAGTTGTTCCATCACCAACTTCATCATCTTGAACTTTTGAAATGTCTGACCAACGAAATAATGATTTCCATCAAGTTATGATTGCCATCAAAATTATCGATGATTTTTAACAATTTTTTGGCATGGCTAGCTGCACTATATTCAGCACCATTTTCAACTTTTTATTTCTTGTTTACAGGAAAAGACTGGCTAGCAATTAGGCTATGCTTCAGGCAAAATGTTAATATCTGTATAAAGACAGCAATCGATTGCAAGAGAAAGAGAGGTCTTTGTCAACAAAATCCCCACCTTCTTCTACAAGCAATAAGTTCAAATAAATCATAGGCACCCCAACTTACATAGACTTTGACTCATTCACTTACAAAAATCATGAAAAGAAAACTACAAGAGCCACAATGTATACAAGACAGAGAAGCAACGAAAGGATACCAACTAGAACTTTAGCAGCTGGGTTATCAATATGAAGGGACTTTAAGATAGTGGCCCCATCATTTGTAACAGTAACTTCACGCCCTCTGCCTGTTGATTGCAAAATTTTATCCTGTGAAGATGGAACAACAGATAAGCAGGTAGCATACTAATATAAAGACTAATGCTTCTAAATTGGCAACATAATAATGAATGAAGAAAGCCTACCATCCCCTTCGGTCCTAATGTTGTCTTGACCAAGTCAGCAATCGCCATTGCACCAACAAATGATGCCTAATGAAAAGAATGATTCGCATCATCATGGGAAGTAGAATAATAAAGATAGACAGAGAGAGAGAGAGAGGAAATCTATCTTCAAGCAGATTTCACAATCAAAAGAAATATTCATAATGGCCAGAATGTAATAAAAGCATCATTTACGAAGACAGCAGGGACAATAACAAAGTCTAGAGTACTTTGTCACAATTTGTGAGTGCTACACATTCTTCGTTGATGAGTAATTATAGCATGCATCATGGTTACCATGCAAATCAGGACACAACTCACCATTCTAGCACGCTCTCCCTTTTCTTCGCTAGCTTCATCTTTAAGAATTTTATCAACCTGTGAATTAAAATTAAAAAACAATTATACGTAAACCTACATCTTGCACCATGAAAAAGAAAGCAAAGGTTCCCAAAAAGAAAGAAGGGGTGGAGGACAGGAGCTGAGAAAGCAATCAGTAGCTAACATACCGCCATTAGAGAGTGTAAATAAAGACAGCTTGACTATAGACGCTCAAAATTAGAATCTGAAAATCAGCAGCACAAAATATTAGCCCAGGCGGAACTTATACAATGTGAAAACAACCCCACAATGACCAACTATAAACTTCTGTACCATCTAAGAAACAAGACAATCAGTTGATTTAGGTAACAAATATATAACAATAATGATACAACAACAATCGCCAGAAATTGCTCAATAAATCGATTTTTTTTTTTTGTATTTCCCATTTTTTACTCTCATTTTCCCGAGAACCAAGTAGAATGAGAGAAGAAATGAACGGCCTACTCAGACATAAATCTATTACAGATTGAAGAGCAAGATCACGCCATAAATTAGAAGTGAAACTAAACCCTAGAAAGAGCAAAGACGTTGGCGTCTACCAGAAGTGAGATTGGAGACAATCTAAGGGCACCTTTCGAGACTTAGATCCCGCCGAAAATGTGACTAGGGCGTCTAGCTATGATTTTTGCTTCTATACCAGCAGTCGAGTGATATAGTGCTCATCGTGCTCACCATAGCATATGGATTATACCTCTGATTCGCATCATGTGGCTCCACTTGGCAAGATCAAAGCGTAGGACCGAACAACAACCGTTAGATTTGGGTTTATGAGTGGGCCAAAACGAACATGAGCATAATAAAATAACTGTGTCTTACAGCATGATTTTTGTCTTATGTCTCTCAGGAACTTTGTGACGAACTCTCGCGAATCCCTTGGAATTACCCCATAAATGGCCCAAGGCCCAAATCAGCTCGTGGCTAAACCTAGCTTCAACATGTTCAAGTGAGCCGGATCAGTTCAGGTCCTAAACTAGATTAGGATCGGCTCGAATTAAATTTAAATCGAGCCCACTCAAATAGTTTAAAGGCTTAAATCAGAATCAGATCGATTACGAGGAGTCAATTTTGTTCCTCTTTCCCAAGTTTTGAAATAAATTGTCGACCTTAGCTCGGTTCAAATCAGATTTTTCTTTTTTTTGTTTAAATAGATTGCAGTTTTAGAGGGCACTACAGGAGCTAAACTGTTTTCAGACTGAAATTAAAATCGAATTTAAATCAGACTGAAATCGATTGGGAATCGATTCATTTCCTAATCAGGTCCTGATTCGCCAGTTGTAATCTGGAACCAACTCATACCAAATCGATGGGCTGGTCTAATTTAGAGTCTCTTTTACTGTTTTCAATATTGAGATATACATTTAAATGATTTATCCAATCTCCACAAATTAGATGAAATTTACTCGGTTTATCAGCGATTAATTATCGATGTTTGAAAATTTTCAATGCATAAGGCTTGAGCTGCATCACGTGGCTCTTCATTTATTCCAACGGAATAAAGAAATTCAGGATTTTTCATGTCTCTTTGTTATCGAAATGCATCTTCTTTCCTTTCAAAATCAACATTTTACATAGTTAACAATATGGTGTAAATGAACCAAATCCTTCAAGAACTACTCGAAGTTCAGTTTGGTAAAGATTCGGCTTAATTTAATTTATTTTTTAAATGAATTAAGTTCAAATTTAAATTTTAGACTCGTTTAATAATCAAACCAAATTAAAATAGGTATAATAAAAGTTAAGTTGGAGCTCAAACTCGAACTTACTAAACTCGAGCTTATTGAAATCAATATCGAGCTTATCAAACTCGAGTTTATGCTTATCAAGCTCGTATTCAAATTCGTTTTAATGAGCTTATCGAGTTTGACATAAGCCAAACTCAACCTTAATTACTTAGCATGGTAAATAAACTTATAACGAGCCAAGTTCGAATTTGACATATTTCAAATGAGTCAAAATCGAATTTCAATGTTAAAGCTCAAAACGAGCTCGAACTTGAATCAATATTAATAAGTCAAATTTGAATAAGTTAAAACTCAACTCGATTCAATTCATTTACACCCCTAAATATCAATAATAAAATTTTTTAAAATTCTTAATTAATCAACTTGACTTTACCAATGTAACCTACAAAAAACAATTTAACTTTAAGACTTCAATAGCCTCAAGAGATTATTTAACTTAAAAATTTAAATTTATAGGTGAATCTGAAAATAATTTTATCTCAAACACATTTGTACAAGCGAATAATAGGTAAACAACTATCCAAGTACCCAACCTAAGGTACGATACTGCTTAAATTTAATTATCATCAGCATATCACCAAAATACGAGGTAAATAATTGAAAGGAAAGACAGAAGCTATCATAAACGAGCAACTCAATTACCCATATTAATACAAACTTGATACTAATTAACGGAGCCAAGCCAGCTTGAGAATGAGCTGGCCTTGCTGCCTTATAATAATAATAATAATAATTTAAGTAAATATATAGAAGGGAATACAATCATTAGTGGAAAAGAATGTGACCTCGAGCTGAAGTCATTAAAGAGTTACAATCGTACATAAATATCATATGCTCCTTCATATATAGTTCAGCCTAAGCAAAGCAGCCAACAAGAAAACAAGACTCAAAAACTTTTCTCTTCATTCATTTCTCCGGAGCTAGCCAAACGTCAGGCCAGGCCTCCCTGCCTTAAATGATAAACAGTAAACAGTGTCTCGCAAGCTTAGAGAGGTCGCGTGCTCCGACCACTTGCTTTACCACAAAGAAGTGCATTCTTTGGAATGGGAAATTCATCTCTAAGTGAAGTTGATGTTGTGTAAACTCTCAAATATAGCTGCTGGCCGAGGTATTGACGAGCCCAGAATTCTGACCTTATGTTCCACATGCCTACGTTGTCAAGTGGCACGTAAATAGCAGTCCATGACTTGGGATATACCTGCACTCACCATTCATCAATCACTACCCGTAAATGAGAAAGGACAGCAAATGAATTTCATTTATGATTATTGAAAGGAGGTTTTGTCTCACTTGTGTGGTGCATCGTGCAACTGCATCACGGAGATTGTATTGGTTCCTGCTATTTGTTGTCCACTGTCCTCCATCCATGCTGCATTTCGAGATATTTGCTTGTCAAACCCAAAATGAAGTAAGGGTCTTGGAGAACAAACACCTTGTAGATTAATTATGTGCTTACCCAACAACAAAGAAACTGTAACCATTAAGATGCCAGCTCTGGACGATGTTTTCATCGTTCTCGAATACAATTTCTACAAATGCTCTATAATCTACTGTCAAAACTGATGTGTCAAGATAAATTCCACCTCCATAAGGTTTGTCTGATATGCTGTTCTCGCGGAAAACTCCCTGAATTTTGAAGTTGTCTGCAAGCTTTAGTGGGGTGTCTGGTGCGACAAAGGACACACTGTTCACTGCATATCTCTGCTTTCCATTGACTTGGCCAGCAGAACTTGCGAGCCTGATAGTTCTGGTTGTGTTGATCATACCATAGTGGTATGAGCCTTGTGGATTTGGTCTTGGTCCACTTGCAGTAAGATTGGTCCTGAAATAAGCACATGTAATTGGGACCACATTCACAGGAAAGTGGCAGCAATTGTCTAAAATTCAGCCCTATTTCAGTTCATCAAGTAGCGTATGGACCAAATTAACTAGATTGTGACTTATAAAAGCTAAAAAAAAAAAAAAGTAATGCTATAGGACCCATAAAGAGATGAACGTGTGGCATTTTAATAGCATCCATCTAACAAAATTTCATAATTAAAAAAGTACAACTAAGTTTGGCACAAATGGACCCATGGGTTAAATGATTAGGCTAGTGTGTGTTTTGTCAATGGAGGAACAGGCGAGGCCCAAAAAGAGCATAGAATACTGGGATTGATAGGAGCATACATACCTAATTGAGCGGGCCTGGTTAAGAGACCAGTCAATCTGAATGGTGGGTCCACCAGGGGGTGGACCAGAGACACGGCCAGCAGAGTTACTGTAGTGAAGAACACCCGTGGTGGTAAGGATCGGAGTAGTGAAGCGAGAGGAAACCACAATGTAGTAGTCCAGGCCAGGCTGATCAGCTGTTACTAGAACAGAGTAAGATTGGCCAACATGAACGTCAAGTGAAGAGTAGGTGGTCTGGAGAGTATGTGTTCCCTCCACTTCTACCAACTTCATTTTATGGTTCTGAATGCGAAAGTTGAGTGAATGTTGCAAACCAACATTTGATATTCTGAGCCTATAAGTTTTTCCTGCAACACACACTAAAAAGTCTGATCTTTTGCCAAGATGCCATTCATTATCAATTCAAAACATAATAAAATATATAAAATTTATGTATTTCATAAATATATCACACAAAATATCTTGATCATGATCATGATGGGGTTGATCATCTACCTTGTTCAACAGTAAGTGCATAACCATTGGGCCCGCGACCATTGATGAGAATTCCATCAGGGAAAGGCAGCTTCTTACCACGATCCAAATGAGCCCTCAAAGCCTGTAAAGTCACGAATTAATTAATACATTATTATCGTTAATTAATTCAATGAAATTATTTGTCTCTTCTTCAGATTCATGTCATGTAATCAGATCATGCATTGCATGGGCTTACATACCTCAATATTTTCATAAGACTTTATTGGAACCAAACATATTTAAGGATTTCCCAACAAACACGTGCTGGCCTAGAGCGAACGCAACAACAGGAATGCACATGCAAGACTAGAAAATCCTAATTGTTACGTGGACGCACAATGTGCACATTATACAAAAGTTGACTAAATTAATTCCTAGACAACTGCTATTCACATTGGATTTACTGTGGATTGCACAGTCTGTTCTGTACTCTGAACATACAATATAAAACTATATTTAAATTCTTCACTAATTTAAAAAAATATATATTTTACCGATATAATATTAAAATCTTACAAATTAAAAAAAATTATAATTTAATTTTTTTATATATTAATTAAATATTACAATATAAATTTTAAATTAAATGATTTCTTAAAAGTAAATTAAATGATTTCTTAAAAGTAAATGTGCTTTAACAATCAAGTCGGAGAAATAAAAAATTAAGCACATTCGAGATATATATATATATATATATATATATATATATATATATATATATATATATATATTTTTTTTTTTTTTTATTTTTTATATTATAAAAAAAATATTATTTTTTTATATAAAAAATATTATATATATATATATATTATTTTTTATAATTATGTAAGATTTAATTTTTTATATTATAATAGAAGAAATATTATTTTTTTTATAGAGAAAGTATTTTATAATCTTTTCAGACAGACAATTAAGGCACGCATATCAACGAGGCTTCTAAATCCACAGGCAAATTTTCTCGGCGTGGATTCGAACGCTAATTAAGTAATTTGTCGTGACGAGATTCAACCTCCACCTTGCACTTAAAGGCGGCCCAGCTGTCAGATGCAAAAAGCAAGCAAGGGAAGCAGCTGGCCGAGCAAAACATAACAAGTGCTTACCTCATCTAGCTGCCGACACAAACCACCGAGCAATGCATGGATATACTAATTACTAACTCTGAAACAGCGACGAGCCCTTTCCATTTTAAAGCCATATTTTCATCAAACAAAAAACAAAGTGTTATAATGGTTAATTACCGCGTGATTAGACTTGTACCAATCTCCAATAAGAATGGTGTAATCGCCATCGGGATCTGGGAAGGGGACTGGAATTTGCGGGCGACTAAGGATTCTGATTCCTCCAAAACCACCAGCAGCCTTGTGGAATCCAAGAGATGGGAAGTAATAGAAACTCCCTATTTGGTCCTTGACTTGAAGAATGTATGTGAAGTTCCTCCCTGGAGGAATTGGGCATGTGGTTCCGTAAACACCATCCTCAAATGAGTTTCTCCTATTTTGAATTCCATTCCTATTTAAATCAAAGACAAATATTTCTAAATTATAAACATGATCATTTGATATGACCCAATAACTGAATAAGGAAAGTTTACTTTATTATGGTTGTTGAGAGTATGGATGGCTGGCTGCCCTGCCTACTTATCCATTACTTGCCTTAGTTAGTACTGCAATGTAATAAGCAACTTGAGTTCATTAAACTCTCAACTGAAAGGAACCCATTAGTTAAAGCGCTTGAATGAAAGAAAGGGTCTCAAGATTAAATCTCAAGACTATTAATTTCTGTAGTTATGGCCTATCCAAGGTGGGAGACAGCTAAAACTGAAATAGACAGCAGAATTAATTCGATGGTCTAACAACAGCAAGCATATCTTCAGCTGTCTCATTTAATCATGAAAAAGTCGTTTTATACATTTAAACAAATCTTAACTCTCCCTTAAATCTTAATCCATACGTAAGCGATAACGACATACGAGTGTGACCGCAAGGAGAAGCGAATAACAGAGTCCGCAGTAAAAGAGAAAGCATACACCCCATCAATGGCGCCATATATTAGCGGGAATATAAAATGGAGAGAAAGACCCAGAATTCCAGATCTATAATACTACTAATATAAGCATTCACTGACTCATATGAGCTTAAAAAGCTTTCAATTTTTCTAAAGAAAAAAGAAAATATAGCATATGTTCGAAACAAAAAGAAGGAAATGTGAACCAGACGTTCTCTTGATGTACTGGAATTACTTGTATACCCTCGCATAGTGAGCACAAGAAACTAGGAATAAGTCGGTAGGTTTGTCTTTTGGACGAAGGGCGCGCAAATGATTGCGCATATTCTATTATTCTTTGTAGATGGGGGAAGTTCACGGGAAAAAAAAGAGAGAGACAGGACTGCGAAAGAAGAGATTTTACCAGGAGAGAAGAAAAGGCTCATCCAAGCTGTTGAACACATTGATAATAAGATTGTCATTTGTAACTGAGTGAATATCAGGGCCCGGAAATTGTCCATTGATAAGAATACCCTGTGAAAACAAATATATATGACCACTTAAAAAGACTGAAAACTAATAAAGATCCATAATCCAGATCAGGAGAAATAAAAGGAAATGGATATTTGAACAAACCCTTTGGCGAACACCGAGTGGGTAAATGTCTCCATAAGTAACATTCCAGTTGAAGAACCTGTACGGATCATCAGCTCCAACAATGGCAAAAAGAGAGACGGCGACACATAACAAAGTGCAAACAGCACCTGTTCCCGCTAAGCTTAGCGGCATTGTTACCAACAGGAACCCTTTAATTAAGCTCAGAGGACAGGAAGGGAGAAAAAAAAATGAAGAATGGAGTGTGAGGTTCAGGCACTTGGATGGGGAGAAGAAGCAAGTGAATGATGAGCTGATGAGGAATGGCGTGGCGCAATATTTAAGTGCGGCACAGAGGATGTGTCTGCCTGACTTTGTGTAATGTGTTAAATATTTAGCCGAAAAGTAAAGAGGGCAAAAAAAAAAAAGGAGGAGGGAGAGGGGAAATGGAGAAGAAAATGAAAAATAGGAAATGGAGTGTCGGTGGTGGGGTCAGCATAAGCTTGGAATTAGAACTGTGTTTGATGTGTGTGGGATTGTCTCTCCCACATGGGATGGTGTGGGGAGGTGGTGGTTTTGTTTTGACGAAGCGAACAGGGGATGATGCATGTGATGAGGATTAACGTGCAGGGCCCCTTGTAGAATGGTGCAGCTCCTATAAGCTTATTCGAATGAGAATAAATTAATAATTATTAAATTAAATATTTATATTTATAAATATTTAATTTAATAATTATTAATTTATTATAAATATTTAATTTAATAATTATTAATCTATTCTCATGTGAATTTAAACTTATATTAGATATACCAAATAAAAATTAAAATAAGAATGGTGAGGGAAATTATAAAAAAATGAAAAGATTTTTATGAAAATAAATTTTTTTTATAAAATTTTTATAGGGAATGAAATGAAAGATTATGTCTACATTGAAATGACACTATGTCGAATAGTATGATATATATGATTTTATAGTTGAATAGTATAATAAATTATTTATAATATAATTTATAGTTGAATAATTTTTTTATTTAATAATATTATTTTAATATAATTTTATTTATCATAAAATTATATATATTAGTTAAATAATAATAATAATAATTTATTCTGATATTAAATTTATATTTTATTATATATATATTTTAATAAATATTTTAATTATATATTCTTTTAATTTGAAATTAAAAATTAAAATAAATACATTAAAAATTACATAAACAAAAAATATAAAAATTAACATTATTTTTTATTATTTTTCATTCAATTTAAACAAAAAATAAAATGAATAAAAATATTTTTATATAAATTAAATATATAAATTTTATATATTTATATTTTGAGTCTCTGATATACAAATCGACGCGGGCAGCAAATGACACTTGTAGAAAGATAACGAATTTTAGTTTCATTCTTTGGGTCTTACGTAGGTTGATTCGAGGTGTTGCTACGTAAGAAAATTACATGCTTGACTATGCTTCACATTTCAAACTTATTGAATATTAGTAAATAATTCAAATTTAATAGTTGACATATCGTTTGCAATTCCCTTTTTTTCTTTTTCTAGTAAAAGAAAAATTTTGTCATCAAGTAATATTATATATAAAGTAGAGATAAATAATAAGTTGATTTCATAAATATTTAAAATTTTAAGCAGTTACATGTTTGATAAAAAAATAACTTATGAGTATATTTATTATTAAAATAATAAAAAAAACATATTAAATGAGATTTATCTAAAAATTTAAAAAATTAAATAAAAATAATATAATAAAATAATTACTTAAATTAACTTATAAATATAAGGTTCAAAAGCACTAAAATAAAAAATTGAATCTCTCAAACTTATTTTCTTTAACTTATAAGCTCAACTTATAAATTTAAAAATTATTATAAACAGACAACTTAACTTATTTTTAAAATTTATAAACTGATCAAACTAACTTATAAATTAAGATAATCATCATTCTAAGAAATTAACTAGGTTGTCTCTTCTTAGCTAAGTAAGCATGAGTAACCCATTAAATTAGTTGTTAACTGCATAAGGTTTAAGAGAAAAAGAACTTATAATAATAAATATATATATAGAAATGTACATGAATTATTATTGTTGTCTTCTTAGGCAAGCAAGAAAACTTTTAGAATATAACTTTAGATTTATTTTAATTATTAATTATAATAAATTTGAATATAATCAATAATTAAAGTATATACTTTATGTCTTAGTTATATAAAACATCAAATCTAAATAAGAAATATCCTAACTACTTGTTAAACTTAAAATGCATACACAAAATGCCCAAAAGAAAAGGGTTTACTGCAAACTCTAGGGGTTGTGCCGTTGTGGAATTCGAGTTTGTGGTGCCAATAATTTTATACACTTGAAAGATGGGCAGATTAAAGTACCTAATTTTCACCATAATCGAATTACAATTGAAATTTTAAATCGAATTGATTTAATTGAAAATTTTAGTTTGATTTATTTGATAATTTAATTCAATTTAAAAATATAAAATTCAATTTATTTTATTTTATTTAATTTAAATTTTCACAAAAAATTTTAAAAATCAAACCGAAATTCTTCAAAATGACTGCATTTTGTAATTTAGAAATTAGGGTTATTGTATACATTTTTTAATTAACCAAAAAGAGTCCAAAATAAAAAAAAAAGTTCCAAATCAAGACTAAAATTGATAAATTAAACTAAATTGAATTAAATATTCAATTTGATTTAATTATATTTGAACTCTTATTGCATTCAACTTTGAGGGTTTTTAGACCAAACTAACATTCACCCTCATACTTCTTCAATAAGTAGTACCAAATATCAAATTTTCAACTTTAACTGTCCTATTAACAGTTAGCTACTTCAATAGTTATCAACTATTTTTATTAAGAATTAATTATTAGATATTAATTAATAATAATTAATTATTTATACAATGATTTAAAATAAAAATATTTATTAAAAATAATTATTAAATTAATTTTTAAATAAAAAATTAGTGATATCATATTTATTGATTCTAATTAAAATGTTCTTTTAATATCTAAAAATTAAAAAAAATATTTTTTTATAAATCACCCAAATTTATAAATATTAAAATAAATATTACATTATTAAATAATATAAATAAAAAAATATTATTTTAACTAAATATCATCTGCAAAACTATTTAATATCTAGATAACTTCAAGGATACAAAGTCTGTCGAAAAGGAATACTGTATAGAGTTCAGAGTTGCAAACCATATGATTGTTATTATTTTATACATGAGACGAGATTTTTTTTTTTTTTTTTTGTAGGGATAAGTGAGACGAGATTTGAGAGAAAGGAAAAGCGATGCAATTGGTACCCACAGGCCAAGGGAGGCCCATCTTCTTGGTAATTTCGACTAGGATGAACTGGAACCAACCTATAACATATGTCATTATCCTTATATAATAGACGAGACCTTATCATTATCCTTTTAACGTACGCCAAACGACAAATGTGGCTCAACCTTTGATGTCTCAGATCTTACTTGGGCACTTCGCAGGTCATAATGGTCACCAAAATGCTTTGGAGGTTTGACTCGGCTACACCCACAGGATGGTAACACCCACACAAGAGATGAAAAAATATTAAAAAAACCACATGAACGATAAATACAAACAAACTTCTAGACAGCAAAAACGAGAACTTTTGCCTGCCGGGAGACCCAAACGCACCACAAATGCCGTTAAGATTTCAACCAATTGATGATAAATTATTTTTCATCACGTGATAATTAATTCTCTTATACATATTTCTCTTTTCATTTTTTTTTTAAACTTTTATTATTAATAGAGTAAAAATATTTTAATATTCATAAGAATAAATTATTATTTCATTTTTAAGTCTCATCATTATGAACAGTTTTATCTCTAAATTTTTACTATTATTAGCATTTTAATATCTAATTGATATAATGAAAATGAATAAAAATACAAAAAAAATATATAACATTACAATTTAATTTAAATATCAATTATGTTATAACGCAGATTTACCTAAAAAATAATTACATCTTTATAGCGATGATTGCAATCCATGTTGCACGATTAAGTTGGTCCCTAGTCATAAATCACCAAATTCATGAGTCAAATCACACACAACCAATCCCGCAACTCCAATGGTGCCCACTCGTAAAATTTTACTTTTCATTACGCGTTTTGGGGTCGAACTTCAAAATGCAGCCTAGAAGCCATCAAATTAAATGATGGGTGTCTCGATTTCATTAGGAAACTAGACCAGCTGATAGGACCCATTTAACCACAATTACTAGGCAAGTCAATGTCGCGGCAAGCTGAACCTATGGACACAGGACAAGTGACGGCAACTTTTACACAGCCACAATTTTTACAACAAAACTTGGTAGTGGACTAACAGCATACACAGAATCACAGTAGCACATGCCCAAATGAGGAGACACAAGTCAGGTTTCATTCCACACAGCCCGCCATACATACTTCTTAAACATCAGTATTTTACGCCACCAACATGATGACTACATCCAGCGAGGTGAGTGTCATTTCTATCCAGCCAAACTGTTCCAGTTACATGTACAATCATGCCATAACCAATGTGCTGCTTGTCCCTATAATAAATTAACACAATTTCTAAACAAGGTCTATACTACTGCTAACACATACGGAATTTTAGATTTCAAATTTAGAAAAAATAATAAAACAAGTAAATAACCAACAGTTACACCAACCAAATCAAATTGCATTTCCAATTTTGGCCATTCATTGCAGCAACAAAACGACACAAATTGTTAATTATCTATTTCATCTACTTCCCATCTGCAACCCCCTCTTAGCGTGGATGCAATGCCTGGCAACATTGATATTTGCTACCAGTTAGAATCACCTTTGACATTCCAAAATAATTATATCCACCAATTACATGATAGAAAGTCTCAGTACACTTTAGCAGGATTTTTGACTCAGAAACAGGTTTGAGAATTTCATTACTCTCCCATCCTAAGTGTATTTACTAGGTTTTTATTTCTTTTTCAACATTGAAGAGTTTGTTTCTCTTTTTAGTTTTCTTAGTTTTTGGTGTGGGGAGGGGGCTGTCACTAGGTTCCCATTCACTATTTTCAAAAAGTTAATCTAAAGAGTCTTAGCCAATTATAGTCAACTTCTCATACGTTCATGAATACAATCACCCTTGTCAAGGTATCGTTAACATCAAATAATGAAAAATAACTGATATCATATAAAATATAATTGTGAACTCCCTTAATCCAACTGATAAAACAAAACAACAAATCCCAAGCTGGTGGAAACAACTGAACTTGTACAAATGCATATAGATTGATGAAGACATCCATTCATGTCAGTTAAAAACTGATGGAAACAATTTAATCAAGCCCGGATAAAGAAGGAGGGTTGCGATAGGTGACAACCAGTGTAAAAATTTCGTCACACCTTATGATATGGATTCAAATGATATAAACGTTGGGGTGTCCTCTGCTTACGACGCGCTACATCGGAGCCCGGGTGTAATGAGAAATATGCAAGGGCGTAGGGCGTTCACTGAAAACGACGCGACATGCCGACGCCCGAGTGTGGTGTTAAGTAAGCAAAGGTTCCCATATCATGGATGGGTGTGAGTAAAGAAGTTAGTCCATAGGACAGATAGTAGAACAGATAGTGGAACAGAACACAAGATAGACATAGAAAACAATAGAAGATATCATAGAAGGAGACCAATTAGGAAGGAACAGGATAAGAGGAGGATCAGGGTTAGTACTTGGAATGTTGGATCACTTACAGGAAAATTAATGGAACTTGTAGATACCTTGGAAAGGAGAAGGGTGAATATTGCTTGCATTCAGGAGACTAAATGGGTAGGAGAGAAAAGTAAAGAAACTAAATGGGTAGGAGAGAAAAGTAAAGAAGTGGGTAATTTAGGGTACAAACTGTGGTTTACCGGAAAAGATAGAAACAAGAACGGAGTGGGCATAATCATAGACAGGACATTGAAAGACGCAGTAATAGCTGTGAAAAGAGTAGGAGATAGAATTATACTAGTAAAACTAGTACTAGAAGGAGAAACAATAAATGTAGTTAGTGCTTATTCCCCACAAATAGGACTAGACAGTGAGAGTAAACAAAAGTTTTGGGAAGATATGGATGATTTAATGCAAAGCATACCGAATGAAGAGAATGTTTTCATTGGTGGAGATTTGAATGGACATGTAGAAAATGATAGACAAGGTTATGAGAATGTTCATGGAGGTTTTGGGTTTGGCAGTAGAAATGAGGAGGAAAAAAGTATTCTGAATTTTGCTATAGCATACGACCTAATACTAGCAAATATCTATTTTATAAAAAGTCACATTTAGTGACTTTCAAAAGTGGGCAATATAGAAGCCAAATCGACTTCCTCTTAACCAGGAAGACAAATAGAGCTCTATGCAAGGATTGCAAGGTCATTTTAGGAGAGGCTTTAACAAGTCAACATCGGTTGGTGGTCTTGGATGTCAAGTTTAGGAACAATTCAAGTAAGGTTAGAAGAAATAGTGTAGCTCGAACAAAGTGGTGGGAGTTCAAAGTAAAGCAAGTGAAGTTCAAAAATGAGCTTCTCGAGTCTAAAGTATGGAAGCTGGATATGGAGGCCAATGATATGTGGATACAGATGGCATCAAAGATTAGAGAAGTAGCTAGAAAAGTACTTGGAGAGTATAAAGGACATGGACTACCCTCAAAAGAGAGATGGTGATGGAATGAGGAAGTACAAAAGGCAGTGAAGAGAAAAAGGGAATGGTATAAGAAATTACCTAAATGTGATAATAATGAGGCATATGAACAGTACAAGATAGCAAAGAAAGAGGCAAAAAAGGCAGTTAGTCAAGCAAGAGCACAGGCCTTTGAAAAGTTATATGAGAAACTTGGAACTAAAGAAAGGGAGAAAGATATTTATAGATTAGCAAGAAGGAGAGAAAGGAAATATCAAGATCTTAATCAAGTTAGGTGCATTAAGGATAAAGAAGGAAAAATGTTGGTGAAAGATGAGGACATTAAAGAAAGATGGAGAAATTATTTTAATGATCTCTTTAATAATAGTCAAAATGGTAATAGCGTGAATATAGACTATAGAACAATAGAAAAGAATGTGAATTATACTAGAAGGATTAGATCTTTAGAAGTAAAGAAAGCACTTAAGAGAATGAAAGTGGGTAAAACCTGTGGACCCGATGAAATACTAATTGAAGTGTGGAAGTGTTTGGGAGATATGAGAGTGACATGATTAACTAAATTATTTAATAAGATTCTAAACTAAAAAAAAATGCCTGATGAATGGAGGATGAGTATTTTAGTACCTATTTTTAAAAATAAGGGAAACATACAGAGTTGCTTGCAGCAACCTGGACGAACTCTCACCGAAGTCAAAAAAGTGAGGAGTCGCCACTTCAATTTTGAGGGAAATTAAAGAAAATCATTTGTAAAGGTAAATTAAAAAAAACCACTTCAAAAACAGAGATTCTAGGTTCGGGGTCCGTTTACGGGTGGGGAAGGTGTTAGGCACCCCACCACGTCCCTCAACGAGGGTAAGCAGATTTAATGTTATGCTCTTTATAAATTAAAATTGGTAATTAGGGGGTCGGAGTATCGATGTTAATCTTTTGTACGGATAAAAATGAATATTTAATGTTTCACCATTTGGGGTTGCCCAATAACACGAGTACATGAGATGACCCTCCAGTGAATAGTTTGTTGTGTAATGGATTTTTATTTGGGGATTAATTCGAATATTAAAGTTGGGATATTTTAAATCCAGGTTAAGAGAATTCGGGTAAGAATTCTCTCTCGATCTCTCAATGTATTTTGTTAAGAATTTAAGCCGGAGATTTCGAATAAGAACTCTCCTTCGAACTCCACATATTTTATTAAGATTTTGGCTGACAATCGAGTAAGAACTCTCTCCCGATCTCTTAAAATATTCTGCTTAAAGTTTAAGTGAAGGATCTCGGATAAGAACTCTCTTCTGATTTTCACATATTTTTTAAGATTTTAGCTGAGAATCGGGTAAGAACTCTCCCCCAATCTTTTTAAAGTATTTTGTTAAGAATTTAAGTGGGAGATTTCAGATAAGAACTCTCCTACGATCCCCACATATTTTATTAAGATTTTAACTGAGAATTCGGGTAAGAACTCTCCCCTGATCTCTTAGTGTATTTTGTTTAAGATTTAAATGAGATTTCGGATAAGAACTTTCCTCTGATCTGTTAGTGCATTACGTTTAAGAATTAAGTTGAGCTTAGGTAAGAACTCTCCGCCCTATCTCTGGTAAGGACGCTCCCCCGGTCTCTTTATGTGTTGCGTTAAAAATTAGATTGAGTTCGGATAAAAACTCTCCCCCCGAACTCTTAATGTGTTTATTAGAATGACATTCGTAGGAGCTTTGTAACTAAGGATTCAGATAAAAGGTCTCTTTTTGGAGTATTGAATACGAAGGAAACCCGTGCAAAGCTTTTCCTAGCCTACAAGATCTTATAACTAGGAGGAGGACGAAAGACCGAACTCCTTTCCAATCTTCTGCGTGATCACTTTATCCGAACTCTTTGGTCTGATCTCTTTTAGTTGCTCGGGATCCGAGCTTATTTTGATTCCTAATCTATTGTATCATCCCCTGGGCTCGTTCTGTGGCCCGATCTCATGACTTATTTTTTCAATATAATTCTGTTCCCTATCTTATTCAACCCTTTTGCTATACCCCTTTTATTTCAGTCCCAAGAACTCTTGTTAAGACACTCTTACCTATACTCTTTAGAGTATTTACGAGCCGCCGACGACTCGAACATCTACTCTTGAAGGAAATGAAAACTAAATGACAATGAATGAAATAAAAGAAGATACTAGGAATAACTATTGACCTAAGTAATCTATTCTGAGATGTAGTGCGACTGGATATAAAAGAAATTCTAAAGGAAAACTGAAAAAGAAATAAATCGAGGATATTCGAAAAAATAACGGTTTAGGTACTTACCTGTAGGAAGTTGAGGAGAGAGATGAGCCAACTCCGGTGTTTACAAATCTTGCAGAGGTGAAAGTTGAAGGCAGAAGGACTCGAACTAGCCCGACGTAATGGGAATAGATTGGGACGAAGTGGAGCTTGAAGAGTAATGTCCTAATACCAGGGCGGTGAGAATGAAACTAAACGAAAAATGGCTTCACAGAGTAATGAACAAGCACTGAAAATGAAAATCTCAGGGTTCAAAGCTCCTCCTTGTGAAAATACTTAAGAAAACTGGTTTCTGAAGTTTTTCCACACTTCGAAAGCTCAAAATGGCAAGTAGCAAGACTGAATCAAATTTCAAAGTCTTTCCACTATAATCACCACCTTCTTGTTTTTTGCCCGTCCCCTCTACAGTATTGCATGCAGGTATTTATAGGGAACAGGTGCCCATAATGAAGGGTCAGGATCTTACCAGGGGAGACGGAGGGTTTAGATTCAAAAGGACATATTCTGACGTCTGAGGATTAAAGAGAATCAAAATGGAGGGCTGAGATCCCATTCAGAATATCCGTCCTTTCTTCTTTTAATCCAACGGCTCAGGGTCTTTCCTTACAAGATGGATCCGAAGGTTAGGAATAAAAAGCGCTGAACCTGTCGTCTGCTTTTTTATCCGAGGGCTCCGGATCCATCCTTACGATTATGATCGACAGTGAAGATCATGATGTACAGGACTGCCATAACTGTTTTGGCGTCTGTCAGCTAGGTGGGCGTTTCTGCAGATGAGACGTGTGGTTAGGATCTGATCACGTCTGCAACGCTTTAACTAACTCGGATTTGACGATGAGGAAAGTCAATTGAAAGTTATTTGATCTCTACACGCTTTCCAATCTCTATTTTCTTCCGATCTCCCTATTATGACCCTCTCCTTTTCCAATGTCTCTCGTATCGGGTCCCCCCTCATTTTCTGATCTCTCCCATCCTAGATCTTTTCTTTTTACTTGACCTGCATTGGTCAACTCAATTAATTCTTCAGTTACCGATGCATCCACTTCGGTTTCTGTATGCAATAAATGCTCAGGTCATATATATATGCACCAACGGGAAATCCCCTTCACACTTTACTTTTCCTCCTTCAGTTTGTTTTCAAAGCTCTATTTCTCCAATTATAGCTTCTCCGGTGATAATTTTGATTATGGTGGCCGTTTTTTATCTTTTTCCGTCTGTTTCGTTCGCCCTTCGCTTGAAAATTTATGACCTCGGCGATCGGAGAACCATGAGGACATCATCTAATGACAGTGAGGGAACCGGACTAATTTACTGATGAAGATCAAAAGTGACGATCGTGTCGATATCGAATCGGTCTACCGGTACAATCAGTAGACCGAATTCGGACAAGAGGACTGCTAATTTCAATCATAATGTCGGTGACCGCCTCTTGAAGTTCATTTGGCTTCTGACCACATCAGGCGTCCCGACTTCAGCTTGGTTTTGGTCGATGACGTCGGCGATGACTCCGCTCAATCTCATGAGAGTCATAGTCACCCCATCTAAGCTGCACATCTATCCAATACTTGTGGCTGGCTTTCTGATCAAACACATCTTTTGATTCAGCCACAAGACTAGGCTTTGACATAGGCCAACATTTGGAGCAGCTTTAAGCTATGTAGAATGTAGTGCTGATCTTTAGAAATCGCCCAAATGATGTAATCCGATCTTTTGAAAATAAAATGAAATTTTTATTTAAATGTTTCTGTTTTATTATTGCATTAGTTATTTTTCGATCTCTTATATGTGTATCCGATCTGATCCCTAAACGAATCGCCATTAGCCGATCCGTGATTTTGAAAGTTTGTTTAATTCGAAGACCTTGGCTAACCGATCTTATTTATTCGATTTTTTATTATGTTTCTGTAACCTTCTTGCGACGTGTCAAGGAAGCGGGCAGTTTCGCTAACCGATGCGTCGCTTGGGACTTTGCGAGTATTTAATGCTCAAACGGGTATAAATAGGGGAGAGGTGAGTCGGTTTTTTCCTTATGTCACTTTCAGAACTTCCCTAGCAATCTCAATATTTTCTCTCGTTTTCTCAAGTTTTCAGGTACCGATCACACTCCGGTAAGGGTTTTAATTTCCTTTCTTGGTTAATTTCTTTTTGTTTTTCCGACAATGAGCGGTGTCAAGGGTCAGAGAGCTGCGAGCCAGCCTTCCGTCCATATTTCGTGGACCTCAGAAGAAGGCGATGCGATTGGGTCAAGCCGACGCCCTAGCACGGCCATTGTTCTGGTTATTGGTCCGGCTACGAGACCGAAGCAAGGGACCTCTTCGAAAAGGGAAAACTTGCCAATTGATGAGTTGTCATTCGTCCTGAGAGAAACCGATTTACAATCCATAAGTCAGGAGTACAATCTGCGGATCGACTTCTTTGAACTGATCAAATGCCACAGCGACCATCGGGCCGATCACTTCTTTAATGAAGGCGATCTTATCATGGTATATGAAGAGCAGCTGAAGCCGGGCTCCGTTTTCCTTTGGACGAATTTTACAAGGCCGTCCTAAAGTTCCACCACGTCTCGATAGCTCAAATGCATCCGAACTTTTGGCGGACTTTAGTAGCCTTCCGGGGCCTCTACTAAGCTAAGAGACTGGAGCCCATGGCTAAAGTCTTTCCGAGCTGCATAAGCTTGCCCGAAGGAAGAATGATGAATTTTTGTTCTTTCAGGCAAGGCCGAATTGCTTGCTCTTCATCAATCAGCCCTCTTCGTTGAAGAACTGGAAGAACCGGTTCTTTATATTGAGGAGCAAGATTCCAAACGGCTTTGAGGGTATCGCAAGGAGTTGGCAACACCTGGTCGCTTCGATTCTGAAGAAGATCACCCTAAATAAGGACGAAGGCGCCATGGTGAAAGAGTTAAAGCCTCAGGCGTGCACCCAGAAATTCTCGTGCTTAGACGCAGTTATGGCCGAACTGAAGTATTGGATGATGCGGCTGATCACCGATGAAGACTACGAGCTTCAGCTCTCTGACCTCGGTCTTGGTACAATCCATATCTCTAGCCTCTGAATCTTAGCAAGGTCACTGACTTCTTCTCTGTGCAGGTATGGCGGGTGACGACACTTCTAAGGAGAGCCGCAAGCGAAAGAGGGAGGTCTCCCGGAAGGTGTGGGCAATGAAGGAGGCCACTGTTACCGCTGCTCAGACTCCTCAGCGAGAATTAGTAGAAGTACTGAGCTCCCCTCCCCAACCTCAGGAGCAGCCGATCCCAGAAGTAGAGGTCGTCGCTCCTCCTCCTCAGCAGATCGAACTTTCACCTCCCCCGCCTCCTCCGATCTCTTCCAATGTGGAAGGAGAGTCTTCTGGTCCTATAGTTAGGACGCTTTCCCGGGGCGCTCAACTCCTGATCCAATCGCTAGAAAAGAACCGCTCCACTCAAGGGAATCCTGGCCTAGCTAAAGTTATGGGCGCCTCCATCTGCTTCCAAGAAGATCGGAACAGATTGGCAGAGGAGAGCATCGATGATATCTTAACTCAGACAATGAGCTTGGGCTTGGATACCATTGCAAATCAGCATATAATCAGAGAGAAAGCCCACGCCTTAAGGAGGGAGATTCTTAAGGCGATCCAGGATGCCTCAGCTGCACAAGCTCAACTCTCCTCTACCAATGACTATATCGCCGGACTAGAAGATCGGATGAAGCATTATGAAGAGAAAATAGCCGAGGCGGAGCGGGAACTTGAAGTCACCCGAGCTGGTCGATCTGCCGATCTCACTCGTTTAGCTGAGGAACTTCGGGCGAAGGAGAAGGAGCTTCGAGCCAAGGATGAAGAAAGCACAACGAAAGAGGCTGGGGCATACGTGAACGCCCATAATGATCTCCGAGCCGAGCTGAGGAAGCGTTATCCTGAGGAGGACTTCTCCTGGATGAATCAGCTCATTCCAAAGGCCAAAGAGGAGAGCGACGAGGAACCCGAGAGAGAGGGGGGATCAGAGAGCTGATAATGTACCTGGGGTGCAGGCTGGGGGAGATCCACCTGCTGAATGACTTGTATATATTTTTTATTTTGAAATGAATAGAAATTCTTTTTTTGTTCAATTCCTTGATGAGATCGGAAAGCGTTCAAATTGTCTGAGTACTTCATTGATTGAACGTATTTGAACATTAAACTTGAAAGCGATTATTAATCAGAGTATAAGAGATCGAAAAAACATTACACGTAAGCATGAGATCGGACTAAGTCATGACCAAATACGGGGTAAAACTTTAGAACATTAGAATTACAAAGATTTGATATTGACTTGAACTCTTAAGATCGGAATCGTCATTAGACCAGATAGAAACCTTAACTTTATTTTAAGGAAAATCTGGGATCTCCAAACAAGAAGCCCAATCACATCATTAGTCAAATGAAGTTCCGCAATATTTGTACAGAGAGATCGGAAAGTATCAGTAGGCAGGATTAGATGGTCGGGAGACCCAATATTGATTCGAACCCATCTGATAAGAGATCGGAAAACAATTAACTTAAGCGTGAGATCAGTTTGTTCCTGGGACGAGTGATCGGTAAGTACGGTAAAGCTATTCGTGATTGGAGACATCGGTTAAGAGCGAATAATGAAGTTAAGAATTTAAAAGTTCCTTGACTTCGAAGGTCGGCCAAAATATGGTGTCTACATTGCTCAAACTATAAGAGAATTAAACTCATAAGCCATACTATGAAGTTGTGGGAAAGAGTTGTGGAGCATCGACTACGTCATGATACTTCTATCTCTCTCAATCAATTTGGTTTCATGCCCGGTTATTCAACTATGGAAGCGATCTTTCTCATTAGAAGCTTGATGGAGAAATATAGAGATGTGAAGACAGATTTACACATGATTTTTATTGATTTGGAGAAGGCTTATGATAGTGTTCTGAGAGATGTCTTATGGAATGTGTTAGAACAAAAGAGGGTATCTATTTGATACGTACAAGTGTTGAAAGATATTTATTAAGGAGCAACTACTATTGTGCGCACAGTGGAAGGGGACACAAGAGATTTTCCGATCTCAATTGGATTACACGAAGGATCAGCCATAAGCCCTTATACTTTTACATTAGTTTTAGATGAATTGACGAAACATATACAAGAGAGTATTCCTTGGTGCATGATGTTTGCGGATGATATTGTTCTGATAGATGAGACACAAGGAGTCAATAGAAAGCTAGAGCTTTGGAGAAGTATTCTAGAGTCAAAGGGTTTTAAATTAAGTAGAACGAAGACAGAATAAATGCATTGCAAGTTCAGTGAAGGTCAAACTGGTGATAGGGAATGAGTTAGTTTAAATGAAGTGGTACCGTCCCAAAATAATCACTTTAAATATCTAGGCTCAGTCCTTCAAGTAGATAGGGGATGTGAGGAGCATACTAGTCATAGGATTAAAGCCGGATGGTTGAAGTGGAGACGTGCTACGGGAGTTTTACGTGATCGCAAGATTCCCAATAAGTTGAAAGAAAAATTTTACCGTACAGCCATACGACCGGCTATATTATATGGTAGTGAGTGTTGCGCACTAAAAGAGTCGTATGCGTCTAAGATAAGAGTTGCAAAGATGAGAATGTTAAGGTGGATGAGTGGCCATACTAGACTAGATAAAGTCCGTAATGAGAGTATTAGAGAAAAGGTAGTAGTGGTGCCAATTGAAGATAAGTTGATAGAAGGGAGATTTTGGTGGTTTGGTCATGTGAAGCATAGACATACGGAGGCTACAGTTAGACAAATAGAGCACATTAGGTTAGAGGATAAAAAGAAAACAAAAGGGTAGACCTAAATTGACTTGGAGGAGAGTAGTACAACATGACCTAGAAGTATTACACATTTCTGAGGATTTAATCCAAAATCGTTCAGAATGGAGAAAGCAAATCCATAGAGCCAGCCCCAAATTTTTGGGATAAAGGCTTAATTGAGTTGAGTTGACATAGACCTAGCTAAATGCAAAAGCTAACAAGACAGCAAATGCGGTAATTTGCTTACCAATTGCCCAAAGGATTTAAAGCGAGGTCTGTTTACCTGGACCTGAGGCACATGTTCAAGATAAAGGCATGTGTCCAGGTGTTGGGCTAGTTTATTTCCAAATTTTAAACTTCTCAACTAATTTAAAGGGGTACCATGCCAATATCCAAACTTCCCAATCTGTGATCTGACATCAATACCTTTGGGTAATTGAAGAGTCAAAATAACCAAGACTAGCAAAACAAAAGTTCCAACACTGTCACTCTACAACCTGCACAATATGTAAAGATGAAACACCAATAATTTCTCCACTCACATACTCCTCAAAACAAAATCCTGACAAAGGAGTAAGAGACCAAGCTACAAGAAGACTACTCATATTAGCAATCTCTCCTGCCTGCGATCCTACATTTCCTGGTCTTTGCAACGACACTGAACAACTCATTAACACGAAATTGCATGCTACCATCTGTCATACTACAGTCTACTATTAACAATTTTTATTTCAGCAACAACTAATGAGTAATGACAATATCAAACCATTAACTCTTTCCTTAACTCAAGACTCAGATTAGAACCTCGCAGGACACTATTAACTCTTTCCTTAACTCAAAGACTCAGATAGAACCTCGCAGGACACCATCAACTCTTTCCTTAACTCAAAAGCCTCAGATTGAACCTCGCAGGACACTATAATTGCAAGATTTTCCAGATTAGGAAATGATGCACTCAGACAAAGACTACCCCATTAATTCTGTCAGTATTATGTCAATATCATAATTACGTGCTAGAAACAATCTGCCAAGCATTTCAAGAGAATCACAGATATCTCAAACCTAAAATCAGAAAACAGAAACAATCACTCACAAACAGAAAGCATATAGCCCAAATCCAAAATCCTGCCTCCAAAAATTCACATCCACGCAGAGGGGAAATTCTGAAGTGATATAGTAATATGACTAACTGAAATGAACTGAGAGATGAGAGCAGTGGTTCCGCTTTTGGGCCGGCTTTTTGATGCTCTGCATCATATGTGCCACACAAGAGGCTCTTAGGTTGGCATGGCAGCTGGGCTTGAGGATGTGTGCTGATAATTTCCATCATTTATCGTGGCTCATTTCCATTAAGGGTGTTCCAATCTAGTTCTGATTTGATTTAATTCTTCCATTTGTTTTCAGTTTGATTATCAATATTTTAATTTCGATTTTAATTTTACTTTTATAAATAATTTTATGTAATTATTATTATAAAAAATTAAATTTAAAATTTAAAGTGTTAATAATATATAGTGAATTATAATATAATTTTTAATTACAAATCGTACATATAAAATGAAAAATTATATAAAATACTATATAAAATAATTTAATACATTTATAGTTAAAATTATTGAAAAATTAAAGAAATATATATATATATATATATATATATATATATATATATATATATATATATATATATTGATTAATATGATTCTAATTCAATTCTTACAAGCTATCCTTGAAATATACCATATGTAAGAAAATAATTTAATTAATTTTTTATATAAACTTTTAATTAAATTTTTTTAAATTAAAAAATATATTCAATTATTTTAAATATAAAAATTAATAGAAAAAATAATTGAATTGAGTGATTGTAGAATTTGATTTTCAAATACGAGGACAAAGAACTAAAATGGCAAAAATAAATTCAATACGGTTCCAAGTACAAACGTATGACAAATCACGATCCAATGAAAAATGAATAAGATAAAAAATTCGTTTGACATTTTTAAAGAAAAACGCCGCCATAAATATATTAATTAAATGATATTAAAAAATAATTTAACATTAAAATTAACATATTTTGATCATAAAATTTGACAATCACTAAATTTTATTTTGTTTTAAAAAATAAGTTTTATACTATTTTTTCCAAAATTTTTATTTAACTTAATATTTAATTTCACTCTTATATTTTCTATATTTATTAAAATATTTAATTTAACTTATTTTTAAATTTTTATCCAAATTAATTCAAAACGCTAATTTAACTTTAATTTCTCCAAAAATTAAGAAAAAAATAAATCACCTTATTTTATCAATAAATTAAATTTCTTAATTTTTAATTTAAATTAAAAAATTAAAATTTAAAAATTAATTTTATTTAGAAAAAGTAAAAAAAAAAAAAAAAAAAAAAAAACAGATCATACGTTTAACATTTCGCACAAAAGACCATTGATTTGATTTTTATCAATTTGATACAATGTATTTCGCTTTACTTTATTTACGCGTTAAATAATATTGATACGGTAAACATAAATCAGATGTGATCCTAACATAACAGCATCTAGCAAATGCGGCGCTTACATAACACCACCACAACACGTATTTCACCTTATCAGCATCACTTAACCGTAATTAAGCGTTTAAACCACATCTATGTCAAAACACGAAGCCACAATGTACCTTTCTATATTTTTTCCCTTAAAAAAAAAAAAGCTAAATCAAACATCACAATTAAGTACAAAAGTAAAAATGAATATTTATCCATTTTTATTTGGTAAAATATAAAACTTATTTTACCGATACTTTGATGACCATGATGATGTCTAAAGAAGTAATGAATTCAATAATTACGAGAGAAATCAAATGCAAACTCAAGCAAGTTAACAACATCATTATTCAATGGAATTGCGATTAGTTCTAAGCTGCCAGAATAACTTAGATACTCGAAACGAAACAAAACGTCACAGTGTCTAAATCCCTTAAAAAAGCAAAACTCAAAATATTGGTGTGTTGAGAATTTATATCATAAATACCAACTAATTCACAATAAACCCAAAAATCATATCGGTGCTTGCCTAAAACATGGTGCACGCAGAAACCCATACCTATTTGTACAAGCTGAAATCAATTTCGAAGGCTGGCTGGCTGCTGGGGTAATAGTTTCTGGCAACTCATTTCCCTGGACCACTTGAAAATTGAGAAGATCAGAAATCAAGACTCATCCTCCCCAGGGTCACTCTGAAGCAGCTGATGTATATCACGTTGTAGCATCTCTATGTAATCCTGCATGAGCCAAGTATAGCGTAAGTCTATGCCCAAACATGACAAGTATGATATATATATATATATATATATATATATATATATATATATATACTGGCAGAACTTAAATGTGTGATGGTACTTCAACAAGATCCATCTCTATGCAATAAACCTGATTGCCATTCATGGTGGAAGAACAAAAACTATAAAAATCAAAATAAGTAAAAACCTACATTGACGAGATCCGCATCGTTGCTCAACTCATGCACAATGTCCAGGGTTCTGCTATCATTCCCATTCAACCTCCCTGCATTTTCAGCCACAGCACGGAAAATATCACCAGGGGCATCCAAATGTTCAATTCTCTGAGCCACTTCCTGGAGGTCAACCTAAGACAAAACAGGGAATCAGTCACAACAAAAAAGATTAGAGATCCATAGTCGAAATCAGAGTTGAAACCACTAAAAAATTAATCATGTCCTGATCATGAGAATCGAGCTCATACATAAGGTTTTACTAAAGTCTCATAGTGCATTTTTCTTTGAGCGTACAAACCTGAACATTTTGGTCAATAGGTTTTTCATTTACACTTGATCTCCTCCCATTATACTGCAGCTGGGGTTCAGGCTCAACATGAGAGAATGGCTGAGCAGCTGACCCACGTCCAAGGACCTGGGAAACTACTGGCATCATTTGTTGGACCATCCTTGAAAGATCAAGGCCACTGCCTTGGCCACTTCCTAAACCTGAGAAAATGTCACCAAGGTCTTGGCTTTCAACCTGCTGAGCAATTTGGCTGACAGTACTCATTATTTGGGGGTTCTGAGTGAGCTGTTGTAACATATTCCTTAAAACATTGGGAGAGCCCACCCCAGTATGCTCTGAGACACCTGCCAACAAACCGTTCAAGGCAGGGCTATCTACCACCTGAGACATAACACTAGAGGCATCAAACTGGACACTAGAACCTTGCTCTCCCACCGGACTATTCTCCGAGTTCCTGCCAACAGATGGGAGTATTTGACCTGAATGCATCTCATTTGCACCCACCCTATCTGCACCAGAGTTACGAGATGCAAGAGATTGTAAAAGCTGTTGTGCAATCATTCCAGTGGTCAGGTTCTGACTGACAGGAATATTGCTTGTTCCATGACCTCCACTCCTCACAACCGCTTTTGGCTGCCTGCTTTTACTCTAGGCACATCAATAATACAGATTTAATAAATCTCCTTTTCATTGCACAGCAAACAAAAATAAATTCAACACTTTCAAGCAGACGTTCATATGGATTCTATAGCAGCAATAATCTCATAGCATTTAAATTGACTAAGCATTCACAACAGATCTGGTCAACTTTAAAGGGGAAAAAAAAAAGAAAAAGAAAAGATAAAGCATATCAAGCACTAATTTGATAGTCAAATGAGGACAAGCAAAGCTACCAGAGCATATAGTCAGATTCCTTTCAAAGGTTAGTAGTTACAAATAATCTAAAAAGAATAAAAAGGGATAACTGTTTACATAGTCCTTAACCTATCATCAGATTGGCTTTTGCAATCAAATCGACAGGACCAACAGAAGGGATCTAAAAATATTGGGACTTGATTCTAAAAGAAGATATAGTTTTAGAACTATAGAAGTTGTATCCGTAATAAAAATATGGATGTATTGGATTTTTCCATCTCATGTAATCATATTTCAACAATATAAAGGCTCATCCTTGTAAGATCCATTGATAGGTGAATATGTTCATTCAGTAGCCATGCACTCCCTATCTCATCAGTAGGCAAACAGTAATGAATAAAACAAATCCTGTATAAGACCAATAGCACTACCCTCCTGCTCATCATATAGCCTGCTTAATTAATTTCAGAAAGTTACATAGTTGTGTCTTAACAGATAATCAGTGAGATATTTAGCAAGTTTCAATAAAATCAATTAACATAATAAAAAATTCAAGGATGAAAAGTACCTTCCGTTCCAAACTCCCCATCCCCAACCCAAGTGGAACAGCTTGAGCACCTTCTGGAAGGTCATGCTTCTCACTGGAACTAGGGACATTTTCTGAAGTCTCTTCTGACTTTAGTGAGGTTTCTCCATTTGAACATCCCACTGAGCAAGAAGGGACATCTTTTGCGCTCAAAAGACTCTCTCTAGTCTCATCATTACTTCCTCGCACATGATCATCCCGATTCTGGTCATTCTCAATAATTTAGCATTGGCCAAAAATAATCAACAAAATAACAAACATTTTCCCAAACAGTGCTTAAAACATACCTGTTGATCATCGCCTTCAGACATTAGCACAGGTAAGGTCACAGCAGATTCCCCTGCCCCATTAATCACTGTGCTATTGTGTTGTTCACTGCTTACACCATTGCCTGCACCAGAACTAACAGAGCCTGCAAATAGAGATAATATTTATGTAACTCGTGGCATTTTTCATATCAAACATCTTTTTCCATATAGATATATATGTTCATATAGATATATGCCCTTTTAACAAACAGCTTGCTACCTGATGTAGGCTGGCTGTCTCCTTGCATGGTACCGACAAGACTTCTAAGTCGTGAATTGACTTCAGCTATTACAGAGGATAATGATGTAGAATCAGATGGAGGCTGTGAAATAGAAACACCTAGACCAGGTGGTGAGGCATTTGAAACAGAAACAGCAACACCAGTAGAATGTGAAGGAACAGCTGCTGCAATGACATTTCGCACTGGTAGAACCCGCACTAGGCCTGAACCCCCAGAACCAGTACCATTACCTTGTTCTCCTTGCATCCCCTCCCCATTATTTGCCCGGGTACCTATGGCTGATACAACTGGTGCCAGTGAGGTACCTGATGACAAAGAGTGTCAAAAAAACTCAAAAGCCGGAGTGTTTTGGAAATCAATTTGCCTGCTTTGCTTACCAGCATGTATATGGATATTTACGTTCCTTGGGGCACTACCAATACCAACATGACTGAAAGTCATTGGATTTGGTTGTAGAGCAGAACCACCAAAGAGGGAATTGGTTTGTAGAGGAAAAGGCTGGAAAAAAGAATTAAGAAAGTTGCATATGGGTGCCAGCACATCAAAGCAAGTACAATTATGATAACTAAAAGTAGCAAAGTAAAAGGACTTGACAAAATCAAAGCTGAAGGAAAATAATAGTTACTTTCAAAACCAAAAAGAAAACCAATGCTTTGCTTTAAAGGACAATGTTAAAATTATAATACAAAAAAACAAGATCCCACAACATGATGTGCATTACAGTTATAGTTCCAATATGTCGTCAGGCTAGAAATTAGGAATTATCTTTTTGAAGAACCAAAGCTTAGAAAGCCATGAGCTTCCTGTTTCAAAATACACCTCTAAATAATGTTAAGTGACTCATTCAAGACACAGCTGTCACCAACTACCTTTTCTAGTCCAAAACTTTCCACTTTCCACCTTCCACCATAGTCCACAAAGAACATTATATTTTCAACTATTAGCAACATAGGTTTGATACTAAACTAACCACGTTGATAAATTGTATAATACTACACAAACCTGGACCATGATAGGATTAGGCCCTGATGGAGATATATAAACTGCAGGTCCAGGGTTTACAGAAGAATCAGCCTGCAAGTTGCCATAAAATAATTATAAATGATATCTAATTAAAAAACTGAACAAATACAGAAAGTAAGCAGTAGACCATACAGGAGATTGTCCCATTCGCAGTGTCAAGATTGTCCGACCAAGCTCCAAAAGAAGAGAACCTACATGCTGCATCGCAAGGCCTACTTGTGCTGATTCTGTCTGAATTCTGCCCCTCACAGAAGGATCACCAGAAGCTCCCTCTTGTTCCAAGCATTCTGCAATATGCTACAAAGTTGCAGCATGTTTCGAGTAACACAATCAGATTATAAGTTTTTCCAAAAAGGAAAAAGAAAAGGAATGGTTCATTTTAACCCATTCCTTAATATTGTCTTTCTCCCTAGTAAGAAATTTCAATGCAAACATCGCCTATAAATTCACAAGGCATCCAGTTATTGAGTTTTACACCTCAAGCCCAGAAGTAATAAATTCATCAAACAGTACACCCAAAGCAGTGGCATAATATAGAATACTGTGTATCACTTATAGCATAAGGCAGACGTTGCTATCCTACATATTATTATCACTTAGCATAAAGCAGACTGTTCTGTTCATAAAATTGTCATATCACCATTCGCCAAAGTCTAAAACCAGAGCGGTAATTGTTAAAGCAAAAGCATACAAATCACAGTCCAGATCCATTATCATATAATAGTAGTCACATATAGCACCAAAAATATTGGGAACCGTTTACCATAATGGCAACTTCAAAAATCAGAATCAATTGATTAAAAAGAGGAAAAGTGGGAGGAGGGGGGAGGAATAAAAGTTTTCAGGACATAGAGCTTACAGATAATGCAGTGATCACATGACCACCGAGAAGCTGTTCTGCATGTCGCAGAATAATGCTCAATGCTTGCAATCCCTGTACATTAGAAGGTAATTCTACCCTTGGAACATCTCTTGTGCTGTTTGAAGATGCATTTGGCTGGTACCCTAGATGAAGCAAAATGAGTTATTTTCAGCAATGTTCAAGTGCAAAATATGAGATATAATGCCATTTCTATCATCACCATTTTGTGCCAGTGCTTGCTCCATACGAGTCATAAACTCAGAAAGTGTACTCAAAGAATCAGGGATTGGCTGAAACAAAAATGAGAATATGATTTTAAAAGACAAAAATAAAAAAAAGAAGCATAACAAATCACAAGGATAACACACAAAACTGAATAATTTATTACCAAGCGAAGTGAAGGAAGAGGTACTGCTGCAGTAGGAATTGGCATGACTTGAGGAGGTGATTGAAATGGCTGACCAGGAAATGCCTGCCCAGAATGTGTTTGATTTCCTGCTTGACTCTGACCACCAACATTGCTTTGTAACCCATCTGCTGTTTCATTTCCTTGAGGAGTCTGGCCACTAACATTTGACTGTAAAAAACATTAAAAACCTCTTAATGTGTGCAATAGACATATACAGAAAAGAATCGCTTTATTCATTTGAGCAATCAAGGTTTCTAATGCATATATTCTCCTCATATGTGTTGCATCCACTATAAGATCTTATATTGAAGATGAAAACTAAAATCTATCAAGGAATTTCATTCTCTATCAAATGCTACCTTTGAAGCTTACATAAGTGAAAATTCCACGGTAAAACAAAATTTAGAGACTCTAAATGTTTATCTATGTTTAGCTTACCCAAAGATCAATGTGGAAACAGAAGTTTAGGTTAAGAATTAAACAACAAAGATTGCAACAATTATGTTAACCCAAAAAATAAAAAAATGATGTTCAGCATGATCAAGATTCTGTTGACTACAAGTAAATCAAGGTATCATATGAAAAGACCAAGAAATCAATTAATTTTGTATTCATGGTAATCAAAGAATTTCTTTGTTTGAAACCACTTGGATGATTGATTTTGTTTCCTAGAGCAAAGCAAAAGATAGATTCCCAGTTTAATTTGGTTCCCCCCTCCAATGGGCTATAGTTTGAAACTTCACTTTCCTTTTGGATAACTACCTACAACCTACCGTGGTAGAGGACTGCACTCCACCAATGCCATGAGTTGCAGTCTGACCACCAATGCCGAAGGAGTTCAGCACTGCACCAATAACCTACACAACGGGCAACAGTTGATTAACAGTCATATATATTTAACATAGAAGTGGTCTGCACCTTTGATGTCCTTAACCCTGATTCAAGACCTCAATCAAACAATGAAAAACGCACCCGAGTGAGGTCTGGAACAATGCCTTCACCTTGATCCCCAACATTAAAGGTCCCAAGAACTACACTGTGTGATATTTGCCCAACACGATTTGGGGGGATGCCAGCACTAGGATCATTTCCTACCAATTTGAACAAAAACCACAAATTCATAAATTTAAAAGAGAAAGCTGTTGGTTTGAAGAAGGGAAAGGTTGGGGGAGGTTGCTTTAGTGTCAGATTAAGCAATAACTAAACTAACTTAAAAATCAGTACCTCTGTTACCAGTATTTGCATTTGTGTCACCAGAGCTTGTATCAGTTGAAGGCTGAGACTGAGTTGGCTGCCTTGCAACTAAGTGCAAGGTATGCCCATTCTCCACTTCTAAAAATAGTCAAGGAACATTAAAAAAATAACAAAAAATAGCAAATGTATAACCATGCCTCAGAGCCTGAGATGAACCATGTTATAATTCCAGAAACAAGAATAAACAGTCTAACTGCTGAAACTGGTGAAATAATAACATCCATTGACACAAATCTTACTGGAATGAAATTTAATAACCTAAATGATGGGATACGATATTCCGAAAGGAGATGTTCATCCTTCAAGACCTTTCCCCGGAAAATCAGTCTTTGCTGACCTACTGGAACACCAATTTCATTAGCTATTTTCTCCTTGAATGCTGAAACGGGAATCTGAAAATATGCGCCAAGCAACAATGGTAGTTAGAATTGTATAAACAGAAATATCTAACAACCTGCATCCTTTAAAAATGTTCCCTTTGATGAGTTTAAAATTAGAAAACATGACATAGTGGATAAAAGTGAATCCAATTATCAAATCTTGCCTATCCAATAACTTGAGGAGTTTTTCCGCAAGATGCACATTGCATGAACTAAAGATATTTTCAAAACTGTCAAGGCTAAAAAGTTGCAAAAATATAAATAGGGACAGGATTTTAGATATTTTGAGAAGAAAACGGACAGATAACCTGATGCTTACATTTTTATCCACCTGAAAACTGTAAATCTGAGAATCTAGAGTCTTGATATTGAGCTCTACAGTTGCATCTGAAGTTTCTCCAGAAGTGTTGCTTGTACTAGAACCATCATTGGAGCACTGATTTGCCATGGTACCTCAGCACAATGAGAGTCTAAAACCCAAAAATCATACAAATAAACACTATCCAAGTAAGTAAATTACTCCCCAAAACCTGGACAATTAATATCTCAAATCTTGGTGGCAAAGACACAGAAGGTGATAGACATTAATGATTAACGACCAAAAGAGCAATGCAATCAGTCATTAGGATGAATCACACATTTAAAGCAAATACAATATTCAGTGTGAAAAATTTGCAGACAGTTTAAATATGGAAAACTCACTCGTTAATCAGTAAAGAAAATAAAATGACATTAATCCAAAAATCTCAGCATAGTTATTAAGGCTCAAGGCGCACTAAGGTGCCAAGGGCACAGGCGAGTGCCTGAGCGAGGTGAGATGCAAAAAAAAAAAAAAAATCCATAAAAGTCAAATAAACGTAAAAAATTCATCAAACTTAAAATAACATAAAATTAAAAATAATAATAACTAATTAGTATTCAAGTAATAACAATTTTGCAATCCAAATAAAATAAAAATAAACTACTAAAAGTTTAAGACACTAATATATTGAAACTTGAATAGTCTTTTAATGTCTTAAAACTAAAGTCAAGCAATCATAAAATAATTACTCTTCATTGCCGAAAGGGAAAAAAAAAAGAAAGTGTGCCTTTCTAGAATCTAGAACCATGCTTGGTGAATGTCGCCTGCCTTTATCCTGTAGACACTAGGTTTGGATCTGATGAGCCTTGAGCCTGAGGTGTGCATTTACCTTCAATAACTCTTGAATATCGGAATGAAAGCAATTATTGATTTAATGAATTCCATAATCTAATAACGCACCCATTGATTCATTTAACAAGAAACCATAACATAAGAATTATATTTCTTAATTAATACGACGCGATGATGATGTCAGGCAAGACTACAGAAACATTGCCAACTTCTGAGTTTCTACTTTAGTATTATTTAGCATTTGTTTTATGTCCTAAATAGCATGAAGACAAAGATGAAACTGAATTATTCATTTAAAAGAAAATCTTGCAAAAGGTGCAGCCTTTTCCAGCATACATAGCATCAAATTGAACATAGCACCTAACTTTCTGATCACAAGATACACACCTATCCGCTCCCCCCCCCCCCCCCTTCCCCCAAGGGGAATCCCTTCTCCTTATTTTGCCAAGCATATACAAATTCGGAGCTGCCTAGCGGTTAATAATGAACGTGAACATGAAAATCATAAATTAGCCATATTCTTGCATCATTGAAAAGGTCCAAAGTGTTTCCAAGCTAAAAGAACAAACAAATGCCTGCCTCCTTCAAAATGCCGCTTGCCCATGACTCCATTATGACAAAACAATACATGCATGGCTAAAATTACACAAACTCCCAAACAAGAGAGATCTATTTTGATTTCAAATCCAAAGCATTAGATGAAGAGAGGTAGCATTTTGCATAAATTACTTCTAGGGTTTATAATAACGAACATTTCTAGACATGTGAGAATACAAAATACAGAAAATAAGCAAACGTGAAATCGAACCTTTGCTTTTTCTCTGCTTTTTGGAGAACCTGAAATTGAAGACGAAGCTGGAATTGAAGCTTTGAGGGTTTTTTATATTGGATCAACAAAAGGATGACTGCTGGCGTGATTGACACAAGACTTCGTGTAGAAGCTACAATCCTCTCTGGATTTACCGATGTTCTAGCCTGCAGGCGCGCACACTTAGCGGGGTTAAGCCTGCTTTAAGATTCCAGAATAATCTAGACCAAGAAACGGTGTGCTGACGGTAGTCACCAGAGAAAACGACATCGTTTTATAGTTTTATAGTTTTATGTAATTGTGGCGTTTGCTAATGGTATTAATTTAAGCTAGTTGTGGATTTGGTTTGCCTGTCCGTGGCTCCGTCCAAGGATAATTCTAGTCGGATGCAAGGACAATGATCGCGTTATTATTATTATTATTATTTAGTTTTTTTTTTTATTTACAAAAGAGAGCAATTAATTTCCCTTCTCCACTTTTCTAAAGCAAATAGTTAAAAAACGTTATACATATTTATATTTGATTTTTTATATATAATATTTTATTACTTTTATATATAATATGATAGATTAATTAAATAAAAAATACTAAATATTTATGTTAAATTAAAATTATATTTAAAATTTTTAATTTTGTATAAAATATTTAAATTTTTAAAGTTTATCATAATTGTATTCAAATGAATAAATAAGTAAAATTAAATTTGGAAAGTGAACGAACAACACATAATGTTTATTTGAATAATAAATAAAATTTTTTATATATAATTTAACATAAATATTTAACATTTTTAATTAATTGATTAAATTTTATATTTAAAAAGAAAACATATTTTATATTTGTAACATCTATTAAATAAATAAAATATATATTTTATATGTGATATATTTATTTAATGGATACTATAACTCATAGTAAATTATAATTAAATATAAATTTTTCATTAATTTTTTTCCTTTCTTGTGAAGAGAATATTAAGATTGTAGAACCATGCATGTTATTACATTGGGGATTTTTCCTTGAATTAGAATTCCCCATTGATAAATTTTTAAAAAAATTAATATGTAATAACCAAAAAAAATTATATATGAACCATATTTTTCATGCATATCAAAATATAAAATACATAATATTAAGAAATATGAGTTTTCCACAGTGCTAACCCATCAAAATGAAAAAGTAGAATATAGGAGTTAATAGACATCAACAAAGCCTTTGATTTTCCTTTGCATCATTTGGATGGAAAAGTGAGTAAGTTTTCTTGTGTCTTGACTGCAAAATTGTCATTTGAGGATTATTATTTCAATGTATGCTTGGCTTGCCGTTCAAATAAATCAAGGCAGTCTCCAATTTATGAAACCACAAGTTAGAATCAGAAAGCTTTATATTATTTTCAAGTAAAAGGACATTTGCTAGATACTGATTGCCTCTAAGACACTGTAAAAGCGCTGGATGCACCAGTAAAATATTCGACAGGGGATTTATATGTTTTCTTAAAAGACCCAAAGTGCCTTAGCCGGTAAACTCCAGAGCTAGCTTCCTTTGGCACCTCCCACTCTATGGTTGCTAAGCTAGAAAAGGTAATATTATCCAATTTCCACTTGAAATACAAGCTGAAATCATCATCGTCATAAACTGGAACCCACCGCTTCCCTTTAAGCATCTCTACCACTGCAAATGTGCCCTCTGTTAATAGGTCAAACCTTGGATTACCACTCCAGAAGGTGGCACTTGGTCTTTCTCCCTTCTTGAATGAGCCATCTTTTGGTTGAGTGATATCTTGTTTCATATCACCAAACTTTACGCCCTTAGGAGGTGAGTCAATCCAGGGGGGAAGAAGGAGTCTGTATTGTTTAGAGGAAAGGTCTGGGGGTGACAAGTCCGTTTTCGGAAGCCGTTCTCCCTTTGCCAATGCTTCTGCTAGTTTATTGAATTCTTGGATATATGCTGACAGCGTATGAGGACCATAGAGCGTCGAAGCTCCCTGCAAGTGTCATTGTGTATAAGCAAGATTAGGGCTTCTATTGTCAATTTTTGAACCAGGAAATCCATCCTCAAAATGCCCATTTCTAATATAATCTCTTCCCACTCATCAATAATACTGCGTACCTCGTATCTTTGCTGTCCATATTCTTCAATAGTTGCAACATACTGTGAGTACGTGTTTGTGAGGCCAGCTATTACAATGTGAGTCTCATTATCAAAATCTCCTTCTCCATTATTAATCAACGTCTTCTTAACTGCTTCCCTTAGTCGCCGGCCAGCCATTGTTGTGAACTCTGCAAATAATGTCAAAAGCCGTGAGTAACTTGTTTGCAGCACTTGTTTTTAGCTTATATCATAGTCCAGTACAATAGAAAATATCCAGAACGGGCTCTGTTTCAAAGAGAATCTTGTCTTTGGAGCTGATTGTTTCTGTCTCGTCCCCGTGAGGATGGATATAAGTCAGTGGCAGATGAATGCTGCCAGGTAGTAGCTCCTCAAGAGGCACCTTCAAACTAATCAAAACCCCTCCAAATTCTATGGTACACAGTACACATTAGCACAACAACCTCTGCAGCCAAGCAGAGCCGATCTAAGCTTAACTCAATCAAATAGAAAACTGGAAAATCAACACCGAAATAATTGTTTGATTTGATTCCTTGAATATTATGCTCATCCAAAGCTGATTTTCAGCTGATAGGCTAATTTTGAAGTTATTATCCGTATAAAATTGGAGCAGGAGAGTCTAAGAAAACGAACCTCCTGGCACGGAAAGTATGATCAATCTTCCCAGCCTCAGTATTTGAATTGGAAGAATTGCTGGCTGCATTAGCATTAATCCAAGGAAAACAAACATGTTCAAAAGCCATCTCACGCTGGCAAACCGGCGGTTTAATGTTACTATTAAAACTATTATTAAAAAAATTATTTTTTTAAAATATATTAATTTATTTTAAATTAAATTAAATTAAATAAATTTTAATTATAAATATATTAAAATAATAAAACAATTTTTCCTAAACTATATATATATATATATATATATATATATATATATATATATATATATATATATATTTTTAATAGCAACGAGTCCTTCAACATTAATACCGAACAGAACGGGTCAGTCTTACCGCCCATGCATAAGGGTAGAACATTTCTCCAGTAGAGAGCAAAACATTCTTAGGTTTCTGGCAGTCCGCCTGATGTTGGCTTGGTTCTTTCAAAGCGTCCCTCACTTTTCCCCAGAGCTCGTTGATCTGTGGCCATGGTACACTTCAGTTTTCAGGTAAACAAAACTACAATCACGAAGGAACTATGGCTTGGTAGGAAATGGACTAGAATTATCCACCGTCTTCCACTAAATGGACGAATTAAATGGGGAAGTATATATAAGAAGGTGCTGACCTCTGTGTCACCTTGTTCAAACCCAAACATGCCAGGACCATCTGTAGTTCCAGCGGCAAATCCTGGGCCAAGAGCCGCAGGACAAGTCTTGGCTTTGCCTTTTCCATCTAAATCTACCTCAAGATCCGTAAAGTTTAGGTACAAATGTCGATAATCAATCTTCCCACTCAGTTCCTCAGTAGCAGACATGAACAGATCAACGGCCTTGTTGAATTGCCTCTCTCCTATGATTTTCGTGCTTAATATTTCATCTGGGTATCTATTAAGCCAAACCAGAAGCCTCAATTAGTTAAATCTAAGCTCAACTAAAGAAGAGGATAAGGCCCTCTTATAGTTTATCAAAATGAAAGTTTTAGTACCCAGGCCCACGGCCCAAGCAAAGGCGGACGTCGCCATGGCACGAAGAGTGGTTGAAGTCGCAGGGTTTTCCACTGTCAGTGCAAAATGCTCCTAGCACATTTGGGGTCACGTCTCCAACATTTGATTGGCAGAATGCCCCTACAAATGGTGAACCATTGTTCTTCCTCACCTTGAAGGCTTGGCTGGCCCTTTTACTACATGATTGTCCTCCCGTAGCCTTAATTTTTTGCGCTTTCTCAATCAATTTATCAATATCTACCTCTGAAAAAAAAAGGGTATTGTTAATAATCGATATCCTGATCACGCCAGTGCATTAATTAGCCAAGACAATGATAGGAAATCCATTCACATTCCTCTAGATATACTGACCTGGTGTGGGGAAGTTCATGACTGTTGTTGAGTTAGATTTGGTTGTAGAAGTGAACCAATCCTCGAAGAACCTAGCAGCAGCACCCTTGTTGTCTCCACTGATGAGCTTATTGTCTCTGCTCATAGAAGTTCCATGGGTAGCATACCAGCTGAATGCTCCGATACTTTTCCCAGTTGCTTTATCTACAAACTTCAAAAGATTCATTTCTTTATCAACATTAGCTGGGTATCGTGCTCTCTCCTGTGCTGGGTTTAATAGATATGCGCTTGGACTCCTGTTTATTCCTGCATTCTTTACGTCCCCTGCAAAATAAAAGCAAGAATTTGAAACTTGGAAGTAGTTGCAATAAGTTTTTTACATTAGAAGATGTAAAATTATGTTCATAACCTGTGTTGATGAAGATTGAGCCCGGCTTTAGGTTTTGGTGAGCCTGAACAATGCTTTGCTCAATAGCATTGACAATGGCATCAAATGATTGCTGGACGAAGCCTAGAGAAGTAACATGATAGAGTAGATACTGCAGGTATCCACCAGGACCAGCATGAGTATGAATACCACTGATTGCCAAATTTTCTTCCGTGTACAAGTTTCCAAACCTTCAAATCATCCAAATAAATTGATAATTATTTGAAATCTTGCTCGGTTAGTTAGTAATTAGTAGATTAATTAGATTAATATATGTCGTTCTACTTGATGAACTTATGTATTTACGAATTCGTATTGTATTGCACTTGTCTTATTCTACCTTGATCTCAGTCTCTCAAGCACTCTGATGGTGACGAGCTGTGAAGCCATACCAGCATCAAGATTAACAAAAGCAAATCTTGCGCCTTGTGGGCTCTCGGCAACAATAAATGTCCTAGCCCTTAGTCGGAAATGGACACCAGCTGCATTCTGCTCCAGGTTAGCATAGCCCATCAAATTAACCTGAGCAGCAGGACCAGTCATGTCATGGCTGCCCACACCAATCATGTACTCGCCATTAGTGGATCCTACAAGGGCAAAAGGAACTGCTAAAGCAATTACCAGCAATAGTAAATGTGGGTCTTGATATGTCCTGCTGCTCATCATTATTTCTTTCTTCACAATTCTGATCCGTAGCTATATTTTGCTACATATATAGAGGTCGATCCTTTCTTAGTATTCAGCGATTGGATTATATGTTTTCAAAAACTAGGATGTTGAGCTTGTTTTGTCCAGCAGCCGAAGGGGGTTGAGTTGGCACAAGGCAACTATGCCTGGGATACTCCGCGTAAAGAAATTGTCAGGGCTTGCTTTTGTCCATTGTAATGGGCATTATGCTGCTTCAACGGCCGAAGGCTCGGTTACGTGGTTGCTTCACTGCTTGGGCAGACATTTCTAAAATTATTTGCCCTTTATTTTATTGTTCAGTGGTCTAATCATAAAATTATTAGATCATAACAGAGAGTAATTATAAAAGGTTAATGTCCTTCTAATTTGATTTTTGAAAGAAAGTAAATTATTTTTATGATTTAATTGTGCTGGTTAAACCTCAATCTTTAGATTTTTCATGAATCAATATCATAATCAACTTGATAGAGTGATGCAAGTGCAATACAATCAGAGTTCTGATCAATGAATTCATTCTGATTAATCATTAATCAATATCATAATTATTCTGATTAATTATAGATATTAACACGCATCAACTTATCAATGATTAACTCATATTAGTTCATATTATTAAGTAATATCGTAGTCACTGAATTTTGCTAATTATTTCATTTTAGTCATTATATTTTAATTTATTTTAATAAAATCATTCACTTTTTTTTTTCGTTAGCAGTTACTTAGGTCAATAATTCGATAAAATTTTCGATAAAACTCTTATATGGGGTATCTTATATGATTTTAAATCATAACAAAATTATATTTTTACTAAATCTAATTGAAATTTGTTTCTTTCTCTAGTTTCTTTGGGTTCAAAATAGAGATGAATAAATGTAATTAGCAACAAAAGGATAAAAATTTGTTTTTTTTTTAATTTTTTAAATTAATCTAGTAAAGAAATACATTTTTTTATCATTTATAGGCACATAACATGTCATATATAATTTTCTTCGGAGATTTTATCGAATTCTAATCTGAGTGACTATTAATAAAAAAAAATAAAAATTTTTATTAAAATAAATTAAAGTATAATAATTAAAACTAAATAATTAAAAAAATTGAGTGACTGTAAAAATTTATCCATCAATTAATTTTTTTTGTTTGAGAGTGTTACTCATCAATTAGTTGATGAAGTCCAAAAGAAAATCATTTACATAGCTATATCTCAAGCTTGTCTAAAGTCCACATAAAAGGCTTATCATCACAACGCAAATTTTCCACCGTAGCAGTAGCAGGCAAATTTTTTTCCCCATGAATGCAGACAATTAGATGTGACCACCATTCTCTTATTGTCATAAAGGTTAGGAATAGTTTTGCCTAAAGAAGCCGAAAGAGAAAAGGGAAAGGGATACAGCACCGATTTCCTTTTCTTTGGACGTCTCCTAATTCAAAAACCACAAATCAACGGACGGTAAACAAAGGCTTCTTTTATAGCCCGTCTATCATTGTGGTTTGACTCAAGCAGTGCTATTAAAAAAATATTATTTTCTTATTTTATATACTTTTATTCATTGTTTAAAAATTTTTTTAATAAATAAAAAAATAATTAAATCACTTAAATTATAATAAAATTTCTTATAATTTTATTAATTTTTTTTTTTATTTTACTTTGTTAAGAGAGTAAGTGAGGTGATAAGATGAATTATAAAAATTTGTATATATCAAGGTAAAATTAAAAAGAAAATTGATGCATAATTTTAGACAAAATAACTTTTGAAAAGTTATATATAAGTGGATGGAGATAGTAATTAAATTTGATAAGTTTTAATAATAAAATATTAAAAACACTTAAATTATAGTAAAATATTCTCTTATTCGATTAAATTATTCTTTATTTTACTTAATTAAAAGAGAGATGGACATGATAAGATGAGTTTTAAAAAATTATAGAGATAATTATAATGTTTGACGGAGATAAGGGTAAAATTAAAAAAATTAATTAATACTCTTAATATTCTTAAAGCGATAAATAATTTTAAACAAAATAACTTTTGAAAAACAATAGATAGTGTTTTTAAAGAGCAACTTTAGTAGTAATATCAAACAAATTTTTAATTAGCAAAATGAAAGAAAAAAAAAAAAGAATAGTTATGATTAAGAAATGAAACAAAAATGAATAAAATAGCTATTTTTATTTTAATATTTTTTAATATTTATGATGAATAATATTTTCAAATCAACTTTCACCTATCAAAGTTAATTCTTCTTCCAAAGTAATTTTAAGAGCACACTCCTTCGTATCAACTTAATGTATTAAAAATAAATAATTATAAAGTGCTCTTCAACATATTCGAACCTGTTAATTAATTTTATTATTATTTATATAAATTAAATTTGGATATCCTTTTTACAGTTTGAAAAAATAATTTTCTGATGAATTTTTGTTGATGTTAAAAAAGAAAAACTAATGCAAAACTTTCACTTAAAAAAATAAGATTACACCTGAATTTGATAAAATAAAGTATTCAAATATAAATTAAATTGAGATATTAATTTAAATTAATGAAATAATTTTTTAAATTAAACAACTAATTTACTTTTATTAAAAAAAAAATATTTTCCTCCTACAAAGACTCTCCAAAATAAATTAGGGGAAAAGCTAATCTACTAATTCCATTTTACTATGCCAATTTTTAATATCCAAAAAATAGCATAATTTAGTAAAATAGCTTTACAAAGAATTTTATTTCATAAATGATGCTGCCGTGAGAGAGAATAATTGTGTAGCTATGAGTTGAGGGTTCAATGATGAAGAGTAATTATACCTGGCATTGGGATATAGGATGATAATGATTCATTGAGGCTGTTAACCAAATCCCGTGATAATCAGCCTACTATGGAATTCTAATCCTAAGATTTTATGTGTGGTTATCTTGGACTCTAATGAGTGACTGCTTGTCCAACGTTATTGTTCGAGCTATATCCATTACGTGCATTATGCATTTGTTCTAAGCTATCACTTGCTAATACCTTTATTTCCTTGAGTCATATGATTCCGAAGCATGTGTCTATGCCGAAGCACTTGACTATATGATCAAGTCTTTTTGACCCTTTGACCAAGTTATTTGACCTCTAACCGAGCCATTTGATTGATTATTTAGGTGGAGCATAACAATAAATTTATGGAATATCTATTCTATGAAAATTTTAACCAAAATTAACTAAAAATGGTTATTTCATTTGGAAGAGCAATTCTAACTCCTTCACTAGGTTCAACCAAACATGGTCTAAGTTACTCGTTGTAAAACAAAAATTAATGTTGAAAATCTCAAATTAAAATATCCATAAAAAATAGTGAATTAAAAAAATAAAGGATAAAAAGTTGTAGAATAAATTTCTAGATATCATAGAGACATATATATTGTAGTAATTATAAGTTGCTCTTGACAAATAATGATTTTGTTCCATTCCATTTGAAATTGAAATGACCATAATAGCTTGTTATATGTGTGGTTTAAAAAAATGAAATGATTTAAATTTTATCCATCAAAATCTCACTATTCCACTCGAAATTCATTGAAAATTACAAAAAATATATTGTATGAAGTAAATATTTAATTTAAAAAATTAAAAAAAAAAAAAAAAAATTTATTTTTTTTTTTTTTTAAATAAAAAATTATTTAGGAAAAAAAAATTTCATATGATGATTTTTTTTTTTTTTAAAAAAAAAAAAAGTTGAGATGGTGTGAAAAATAAAAACCCTTTATATAAAATTTTATATTCTTTTCAATGGTTAAATGTTTACTTCCAGTGTATGATGTTTCCTTCTATCAATACGGCAATAGCTAGATTGGTTGGCCCTTCTACATCCATGCCCACAAAACGTAATTCTCAATTCCCACTATAACATCATTTTGTTTTATCAGAGAAGACTTGCAGCTCAGCTGGGGCTACATGTCTTCATCATAATTCACGTACGATCATTAGTATTCTTCCCGGATGGCATTCTGGAATGCCCCAGTCCTTAATCCAGTTCCCACGCGTCTCCTAGACCGCTCGCGTTAGAGGTCCCGATAAAGATTAAGCCATCATTAATTTGATTTCAAGTCTTTCATTATCAAAATAATTCATGCCTAATGTCAAGAACTTACCAGAAATTAAGTGGGCTCAATGGGCCCTAACGATAATTATAATGTTGATGTGTAATCAATACTCAAGACTTTAACGCAAGCTTACAAAGTATACAAAGGAAATAAAATCATCCTCTTTAATAACATAATATATCATAAACCCTAATAATAAACAAACTTACATACAAGCACATACGTACAAAGTTTGCCCATAATCAAGCTTAAATCAAAACCAAAAAATACGATAAACAAACCCAGCAAAACCATCATTACTCAAGCACTACAAGCCACACACTTATCATCATCATGATGCTTTCAAAGAATAGTGCTTTTTTTTTAATGGGACTCTTTCTCTTTCTCTTTTTCTTCCTCTGTCTTTGGATGGTACCCAGGAAGCTTTTCCTTGATCTTCTCAAAGATACCCTTCTTCTCCTTGGCCTCTGCTGAAGGAGAGGCTGCCTCTGTATGAACATGTTCAGCTGGGGGCGGAGGTGGAGGTGGAGGTGGAGGTGGTGTTACCTCTTCATCCTTCTTGTTGTGTCCCGGCAGTTTCTCTTTTATTTTCTCAAGGAAACCCTTTTTTTCTTCTGCTTGGTGTGCTGCTTCTGCTTCCTCGTATTTCTCAATAGGGACTGTGGTATCCTCTTCCTTCTTTTCTTCTTTGTCGCCCGATATCTTCTCCTTGATCTTCTCTTTCAATCCCTTCTTTTCCTTCTTTTTCTTCTTCTTCTCCTCTCCCTCGCCTTCTTCCTCATCGCTAGACTGCAAGATATATATCCAATCATGCAATGAGTATAAAACTTCTAAAAAAAAAGTCGTTAATCATCTAACTAATATATGATATCAGTATTGAAATTTACACTTACACTAGAACTGCTATCTGATCGATGAAGCTTTTCCAACAGACCATGCTTCTTCTCCTCCTCTTTGTGCTCAGGTTCAGATACGTGAACCTTCTCTTCAAACTCTGTGACGATCACCTCCTCTTGAGGCTTCTCTTCTTCTTTCTTCCCCAAGAAACCAAACAACCCACGATCCTTGGTCTCCACAGCTGATCCCTCATCAACAACAACTGGGGTCTCAGACTCATGGCTCTTGCTGTGCTCCTCAGCCATGCTGTTCTAGATCACCGTAAGCTTACAAACAAATGAGTAAGAAGCTGGTTTTAACAAAAGTAAGGAATGAGCTGGATATCTACAACCTCGTTAAAATAAAATGCGTTTGCGTTTTGTAACTGATGGTTTGTGCTCTGTGAGAGTGATGAATTTATAGGCTGTCACAGAACGCGGTTCTGACGCGAAATAAACGAATAAAAGCTGATTAGGCTACCCAATCAAAGTGTCCTCTGGTTCTGTAGCCGACGTTTGCGTAAAAACAAAGGGGAATTCACAAATCTAACTGACCAACGCGCATTAAATTAGAGTGTGCTCGCTTTTCAAATTGCCCATCTGTCACACCGCCCAGCTGTCATAGCAGAGGAGCGGTTATTCCCTAGTTTAATACTCGAGCGCGGGAAATCAACAGTCAAAAGAAAAAGAGAAAAAGAAAAAGAATAGAAAAGTTGAGAAGGACACGCTGTACAGAGACCCAGTGCATCTGACAATAGAATCCGTGAAACGTGTAAGATGACATGAGGGTTGCCCTCCGTTGGGGCCCAGAACTACTCGTCGGTTTCGAGAGGATTAGTGGGGAAGGCGGTGGAGGGCCCCACAGGGATTTGGGCAGGGACACGTGGCAATCGCGTCGGCAACAAGTCAAGAAGAAAGAAGGGTGTATAAAGATTTGCGACTGGTAGGTTTCCAGTGCTTCTCATGCGTGGTGAGGCATAAGGGCGGAATTAATTTAAGTGGATAACTTCACTTAGATGTTGTCGCCTTCTTAAAGATACGTTACTTGGGTGGACACTTGGTCGGTTGAGGGGTTCTCGTTGAAATCTAACTAAAAATTTATGATTCCTTATATATATATATATATATATATATATAAAATTTATAGGTCTAAATTAAATAATATGATTCGAACCGATAATTTAAAAAAGTTAAAAATTTTAGTTATATCAATTCAAATAAATTAAATTAAAATTAAAAATAAATCAATTGAATATTATAATGCACTTTTAATTCTATAAATTGAAATCACTAATTTCATTTTTTAATTAGGTTAAAATTGATTTTAACAATAAGTCTAGCTATAGATTTTTTTTTTTTTTAGTTCAAGATTTAGGTGAAATTAGAATTAATTCTTAAGGGTTTCGATTTCGATTTAATTTTGATTTTAATTTAATTAAATATTTAAATTATTTAAAAATTAATTTTAAATATTTTTATTAAATAATTAATTTTAATTTTTAAATTAAAAAAAAATATATTTATTAAATCAAACATCCCTTTAATCTATCTAATTTTTATTAATTTTAATTTAATTTTAGTTTTAATTTAATTTACAACTAGATTTATTTGGCAATAACTAGTTTTATATATATATATAATTATTTTAATAAAAAACATTATTAATAATTATAGGCAAAAAATATATTATTTCTATAAATCATATATAAAATTTATTAATATAATTCATTATTTTTAAAAAATAAAAAAAAAATTGTTTAATTTTTTTAATAGTAATAATAATAACATTGATATTGAATTTTTTTTTTAATTAAAGATGATTTTGAAAAGAAAAATATAAATCTTGTGAATAATTTATGAATTTCGTACTAATCAACTTCCTGAAGTTTAATTTCAGTCGGCAGTTGGTCACGTGTGAATGCAACTCAGTGGTTCCAATTCTCCATCATGGTGACGCAACATGACATGGCTATTAAATTATTTTCTTCTGGCTTAAGTTTTTGCCTTTTTGTTTTTTTTTTTTAATTGCCAAATCTACATTATAAGGCCTAAAAGCCGTCTGAAGATACGATGGATAGGAAGAAATTCTTTGCTCGAATTTCTCATGGTATATGAGACTGAGATTGTTGTAAATAAGAAATTGCAGAAGATGAGTCAGACTCGACAATAGTTGAGCAGCAACTCACACTCTTTACTAATCTTACCACATAAAAAAATGCTTGGGCTTCCCCAATTAAAGGAGAGACACACCTGATTTTTTCGTTTGCCCATCCACCACTTGACTAACAAAATTTCTCACAATAACAGGAATAGAAGCAAAAGCATGATTCAATTTCATGCTACATCGCATTTAAATTTCAAAGCTCTCCTTTAGGGTGGATGCTAGGTAAGGGAAAAGCTTGAATCTCTGCTAGAGTTAAAGGATTGGCATGATTATATGAATGTAACAACACTTCATCAATAGACTTCAAAATTGCTCTAACTATTTTTAAGGGATCCGGATCAATATGCTCAAAGGTGGCATTGTTTCTAATTTTCCAAATGAACTAACTAGTGACGGCACTCATAACAAGGACATCTTGATGAAAATTTCCCTCTGTCACTTTCTTAATTAAAGTGTTCCACCACTGAAAGAAAGAACCAAATCCAATGGCCCAAGGCTTATAAGAGGTGAGTCTTGCAACTTAAGTTTTTGCTTGCACAACTAATTTAGTGCATGCTAATCCATTAATTTGTCCTATAGTATAAGGCAAAATAAATTAATTTGTCTTTATATACAACATTTTTTTAAAAAATATTATTTTAAAATTATGAATATTATTTAAACAAAATTATAAAATGTGATAAGGTACTTTAGGACAAGTTCAATGTTTTCTTTTTTCCTAAAGATAGTCTTATTAATAGAAGTGGCTTTTAATAGTTCAGTATATGCAAGGCCTATAAAACTAACTCAATAACACAAATCGACCCCAAGGCCCAGTATTCCAACAACCCTAACTAGCATAATAGAAAGGGAAAGGGAAGGCAATCAAAGAGACCAATGTCACCAACCTTCACCGTTGCATGGAAGAGGAGTGTCGAGAGTTCAAAAGAAAGGTAGAATAACAAGCTCCTCCTACAAAGGGTCTCAAATAAATAAGAAGAAAGTAGCATTGCTCTTAATAATTCTTTATAGAATAACTGAGCAAAGCCTCTCATAGAATCATAGTCGATGGGTAGAGTTCAAACGACTTCTACATCTAGGGTTAGGCGGTCTTCAAGGTGAGCCAGCTGCAAGACTCCTGAGATGTTCATCTTCATGGAACTTATGTACCCTCCTGCGACCACACAACTAAAGAATATAACAAAGTTGTTGCAATGAAACCCAAGTCAACACAAGTTCCTCTATGATGTTGTTCTCCTCTTCTGCGGGTTATGGAATGTTGGAATTAGGTGCTGGATCTGCAAAATGAGAAAGAGACCACCAGGTGGGTTAGTTAATTATTAATTAATTGGGTTAAATTAACTAGTATGTATATCTGAGTGGGACTAGGAGTCCATCCTGTTTGAGAGTCCTAATGAGAATGAATCTCTAGTTTGGCAAATATCTCGGGATAATTATTTTATATAGTGATTTGAGTATCCTTGGATACAATGAACGAGGGACACTTTATCCGAGTGTATAACTGGGCGAGTAACTATTTGTCTGAGTGTCCGAGTATCTCATAGTTACTCAGTTCGGGTTATATATTACTCGATACTCAATTATCTATTACTCACTTTCTAATACTATTTTAGTGGTTGTACATCACTCTGGCTAAATGCAGTTACATTGCAGGTTAAAAACAACAAGCTCCCTCACCATTTAGCCCTTTACCTTAAAGCAAAAGGAAAACAAAACCCAAAATTATTACAAACTTGAATTGAATGGGCGGAGGCAAGTAAGTTGACCGAGGTAAAACTAGTCAATTAGTTAGTTGAATTGAATTGGGCCAGACCTGCTCTAATACTTTATTGTAAACTTTAATTGAATGGACAGAGCCAAGTGATTGGGCCGAGACAAGAGTCTATGATGCATGAGATCGGCTTATTCAGGTTAGGACCAATCATTACTAAAAAGTTAAAACTAACTAATTAATTAGTTGGCTTTCTACCTTATAAGCCCTTTGATTTTCTTACTTTTTTCCAATGTGGGACTTTGGACAAAAAAATATAACGATAAAGACAAACTTATAATTGGATGAAGGAAGGATGGCCATCTCCTGCCCAAAAGGGTAGGGATAACCACCGAATTAAATTTCTAGAACAAAAAAACTTTAGAGAAAATTCCTCTTTCTAACCCATCAGAGAGAGAAGTAGCCTAGGATTGGCTCAATGTGAACTCGATGATAAAGAAATCTTTTCTGAAAAATGTTTATTTCAATGTATTGTTGTGCTTACGCCTTTCTTCTATTAATTATTTCACAATTATTTTTAATTTGCACATAAGTGTCTTATTGTTATCCAATTAAATATAAGAAAATAAATATTGAATTTTAATTTAATAATAGTAAAATGACCTTTAATAAAAATGATTATGATTCAATTTAAAATTAGGATTGATATTAAAATTAAAACAAAATTGATTGAAACTCAAACTCAAACTCAAATTGATAAAAATTAAACTCGAATCACTATAATTTTAAGTTAAAATTAAAAATTTCCTTTAAAAATATATATTTTTTTAAATTGAAGGTTTGATTTAATTAAAAATCAAATAAAATTGAGTCGAATTAAAACTGGACTAGAATGGAAGGAATTTCAATCTTAGTCCCCTTAGCCTTTGAACTAGAAATCATCATTTTGATTGTAGTTTTAACTTGAAATCCAATCGTTGCTAATCTTAATATGTAATATTATAAGATTTTAAATTTAAATTTTTTAAATGAATATATATATATATACACACACTAGAGGAGAGGATCGGAGAAAATATATTAATAAAGGCCTATTAACAACAAAAAGTAAAACTTTATTAAATTTTTTCAGTAGAATCGGTTAAAATTTTATTTAATTTTTATCAATCAAATTTTAAACCCTATTTTTTTTATACTTTTTTATAGCTATCATAAAAATTTTAACATTGCCACATTCGTCAATACTTTTATAATTTCATTTTAATAAATAATTGGTGGTACTAAGGAGAGATAGTGCATAAATAAAAACATGCGATTTGATGAAATGACTAGGAAATTTTAATGCACCATAATATTAAAATGAATTTAGAAGCAACTAATGGTTTTAATAAGGGTAGATTAGCAAAAAATAAAGTGAAAAATATGTCAAAAAATTAGATAAAATTATAACAAATATTTAAAATTTTGAAAAATTTAAATAAAATTTTTATACAATTTAAAATTTTAATCAGTTCTATGAAAATTAAAAGAATTAAATAAAATTACCAAATTATAATAAGATTTGATATTTTTTTAATTGATAGGCCATTAATAAATTATATAATTACCTACTCAATAAGATAGTAAAAATAAAAATTTAAGATATTTGATTTGTTCAATGTCTTTGATATATGATAAAATAGTAATAAATTATATTTGTATGAGAGGGAATCTTTTTTTTTTTTTTTTGATAAAAGGCCTATTTTGACCTTTAAAGCATGAGCCAATAGTCATACAGGTACTTAAAGTATTTCAAAGTCTACACAAACTCTTCAAGTTCTAAAAAAAATCAAATAAGTCCTTCAAATATTAAAAATAGATCAAATAAGCCTTTTTACTATTTTATGTACAAATAAGCCTTTTAACTTTTAAAAATAGATAAAAAAATTAATTATAATTTGCCTCTAATATAAATCCAACAAAGGCTGTGCACGATAATATTTTAGTTCACAGGATCTCATTAGTAATTTTGTGTATACAATTTACAACATTCTGGTGGAAATCTGATGCATCTTGGAGCAGGTTGATTAGTTGTTATTTATAAAATGAGTCAAGATGCTTATCTACAAAAGTTTCTTGAACCCATAAAGAAATTTATTGAATCATTTGACAAAGAATAACTTATCAATTTACTCAGAATACGACAAATACTTGTTAGGATGTTGCAAATTATATATGTGTGATTGCTGATAAGGACCTCGCGGACTAGAAGATTTTAAGCACGGCCTTGGTTGGATTTATATTAGAGATAAATTATAGTTCAATCTTTTTTTTAATATATTTTTAAAAGTTAAAGAATTTATTTATCTCTAAAATAATAAAATGACTTATTTGATCTGTTTTTAATCTTTAAAGGACTTATTTGATCTTTTTAAAAACTTGAAGGGTTTGTTTAGATCTCGAAACACTTTAAGGACTCATTGACTATTTAGCATAACTTTATGGGACTAAATAGGCCTTTTGCTTTTTTTTTTTTTTGAAAATGCACGATTTGAATTACCATGGCTCATTGGGCAAAACTACATGAGAAAAGAACAACATAACATAGGATCAAACCAACTCCAAACAAAACCCAAATTTAAAACTAATCTCTAGCAAACTAGTTCATAAAAGCCAACCCACAGACCCTGCAATACCACTTTCCACAAACCACCAGAGTAAAACCATTGTATACCCATAAAAGTACACAAAATGAAATTGCCCATGCCATCACAGCCTCATTGTTGGCCACCTAGAGATAGAGTTGTCACACCTTATCCTTTTGTAAAGCATAACATGATCCCGTAGTATACCTAATGAATTATCGACTCCGTCTACCAATAACCCATTAAATATACTACAAGAGATTTTAAAATAATTTTCTTACTTTTTGAAAGTGGTGAGCTTTTCTAGCAGGTATTAAAACATTTCATTGAAGTTTAAAAACTAGTTAAAATTTTTATCCATTTTTATTTTTCAGCAAATTTTAGAAAAATTTCGGCAGAGTACCGACTGTATTTGAGAAAACCTAAAATTTTACCTGTAGAAAACACTTCCAATATAACACTTCATCAAATTACAACCACCATTAAAACTCAAGTCAACATAATCTTTTCAAATCTCCACAATTTAAATCAATTTCCAACTCAAATATTTCAGAAATAATACTAAATAGTTTTCATTCACATTCCATTCAAGAAATATTAATTTACATTCATCAGTCTAATTTACCTCAGAAAATCCAAAATAATATTATTGCAAAATTTGTACAATTGCTCATGACCAATTTACAAATGTACATACAGTTACATACATCAAAATAAATATGTACAATCAGGATATAAAATTATACCCGATAAAAGGTCCAGAAGTAGCTCTGAAATCCTCAGCAGCTCACTTCGCTGCTCTACTAGTCTCTCTATCTGCGACAGTAATAAACAACCATCGCTGAGTACTATAACTCAGTGGTGCACAACATACTAAAATAAAATCTTATGCATAAATCAATTCACATTTGTTCACATATGGTACTGAAAATGAAAAATAAATACAAAACACAATTTATAATTTTAGTTAAAACAATCTCATTTTGGAAGTCTCAAAACAGATTTCATAAAAACACATAGTTATATCATGCCATCAGTACGATATTCATCTCAATAGCCGGAGGCTTATGAGGAATCTCAAGGCTAGCTAGCTCAATCTATGGGTACCCATTCAATTTCTTCCTCTACTGGCACACACCTCAACACTTCAGCCAGAGAATGAATCAAAATTCAAAATTAATTCCTCCCACTAGGCATGCTAGTGAGGCATTCAGATATATGGTCATGACACTGTGGTTTCAAAACTATCTTAATATTTTACTAAACATTTATTAACAATTCAAACATATACAATTAAATTCTAATAATTTAGGTCAAAAGCATAATATTCATTTTATTCACAAATTTGCAATAAAAATAAATCACAATTTATTCATCAAAATAAATTGTCAAGAGAATTTATAGAAAAATTTTATGTTGTGCACAAACCTCGTACGAGTCACCTCTTAGCCTTGACTTAATGTTTCCTTTCCTTTCCTTTCTCAGTAACCTTTTGAACTTAAATACACAATTTGTAGTGTTTCAATATTATAATTTATAATAAATCCATTAAAAAATTCACATCTATTTATTTCTAGCTCTAATATGCTTAAATTAACGTTCTTTAAAATTTGCATTTCGATGTTACTATTCATGGCACTATTCAAGTCAAAATATTGACTTTCTTATGCTTAATAGGTATGAGAATTTCAATTACATTCACATACCACATTTTGGTTACTTAATTTGTTGGTTTTGGTTGTCCCTTCAATTTTTAGGTCTCCTAAGTACAATTTCAAATTTTTAGATTTAGTGTCCAGTTTTGTACTGTTCCATTGGTCATGTTGCTGTGGGAATTTGGCTAAGTGTTCTTCATAGAAGTTGTTCCTTATTGTTTTAGCTTTAATCTCCTTTTTGAATCACTCCATTCGAAGTTTTGTAGCCCAAGATATAGCCATTTGAACATGGCTAGCCGGATTGGTTTAACCCAGATTTCTGAGCATCTAATTTAGTTCTGGTAGTTTTGGATCATTAACTTTAAGTGGCAAAATGACTGGATTATGGGTAGAATTTGGCTATTTGAACATGGCTAGCTGGATTGATTTAACCCAGATTTCTGTGCACTTAATTTAGTTTTGGCAGTTTTGAATCACAAAATTTAAGTGGCAAAATGACTGGGTTATGGGTAGAATTTGGGTTGGTGTTCTTCATGGAAGTTGTAATGCTATGTCATACCTTTCCAATTCCATAAAAATCAGGTCATTTGTACCTGTAAATTCCAAGTTATTGCCAAATGAACAAATTCATTTGATCATTTGGTACAATGGCAGCATACTATACCTGAGTTTGACCTAATTGTTCACTATTTTAATGTTATTTTCTGGGCATGGTCCCTAAATGAAAAATGGGTCATTATGTGTCTATTTTCATTCTCAGTTAGTCTCATATCAATTGAGTTGGTAAATTTTTAGTTTTGGTCTCTGAAAAAGACCTAGGTTAGGCTGCCAGAATAGTGACCCTAACCAATCCGAATTGCACTTGGTTTCTACCAATTCAAACATACTACAAATGGTCCCAATTGACCATTTCTTACTTCAATTAGGGTCATTTGCACCAATTGACCATTTTTTAAAATTTCCCCCTAATTTTCAAGAGGTTAAGAACCCTAATTACACAATTTTGAAATATAATGCAATTAAAGTGTATATTCATTATCTACATGCTTAATTCAACCTAATTAACCATTCAATTCTATCAAAATCATTCAATTCAACCTCCACCTAAGGCTGGCCGAAATTCCCTTTGGTCCCCCAACAATTGTTTTTGTTTTGATTTTCTCTAATTCCTAAGTGTAAATAATCATAAACACATAATTTAAACTAAAAATTGTAAGTTAAACACTAATCTCAAACTTTGAAATTCAATCTTCAAATTTTCTCCTCTTTTCTTCTTTCTTTCTTGCTAAATCACTTTCTCAAGGGAAGAAAACAAGGTCTTATAAACTAATAATGGGATAAATTAGGGTTTAATGGGGGATTTGAAGCTTGGTGCAAGCTTTCATGGTGGTTTAGAAATGGAGGTGAGAGAGGTGAGGACTGCCGAAAATGAGTGGGAGAGAAGATGAGTGATTGGCTTTTTAATTTTTATGTATTTTGTTTTAATTTTATGTTTTTGACTTGGTCAAATAAATTGGGTAAATTAAATTTGAATTATGAAGTCATAAATATGAGGGAAACATGATGTAACAAGTAATTTTCCTCACTTTTCTTTTCTTTTTCTTTTTCATTTATTTTTTCTTATTTCTTTAATTTAATTTTCGACCCCAAAATTTTCGTTTCTTCTATTTTATTGGACAATTAGGTCAGAAGTAAGCTCTAGGGGTGAATTGACCAAATTGCCCCTCGCCGGTTCGATCCAGTTTATAAGTAATTCAAAATTTCTTTCGGATCCCTGATCTAATTATTTGACCTGCTTGACAATTCTTTTTTATGATTTCTCTTTTTCACTGTGTTCACAATAGTCCTAAAGACCGCGGCATCATATTTTTCGATTCAAAATTCGGGTTAAGACTGACCTCGCAGTCACTTCCCGGGAATGTCACCTATCGGTGTGACTCCCGGCTCATTTAACCTTTTATGTTCTGTTTTTCTTATTTGTACTTAACTATCTGACAATCACTAATTATTTGTATTCAAGGCTTATCTAAGTGTCTTAGATGTTGTTCTAATCCTCTTAATTGTCCGAACCGACAACGGTCATCGGAATAGTGAAATATATTAGGCTATGCATATAGGGGTGTTACAAGAGTTGCGTATAGAGATTGAGGAAGAAAGAGTTAAAGGCTTTATAAACAAGGAAACCACCAAGAAACTACCGACCACCATTTGGAACATAGCCTTAAACTTCTGTCGGACCACATAGACAACCAACTCAAACAAAATAGCATACGCAAGCAAAGAAGTAGGCTTTGAACATTGAGGTCCAAGACATTTCAGTCTCACATAGCCTTAGATCAGCCTTAAGGCACTCGTGTTGGCAGATTTCTCAGCAAAACTAATTGTTCCCTTTAGCCTGCCCACACTATGTCCGAACTCAAAAAAACCTTACAAGTGAATTCTATATATTATTGTGTCTATTTGGAGTGCAATAATTAAAAGTGTTTGATCTCCTAGGAATCATCTTAGTTTTAAAAATATCATTTCTCCTTTACTCCCTATTTTATTTTCTTTGATCCTCCCTTTAGCAGTCATATTACTAATTTCTTCCATGTCTTTATTGCTATTTTATTTTATATTTTTATAATAATTCTTAAATATGTATCCATTTAAAATAATTCTAATATATTCTTTTAGATCTTTCATTATTGATAGATATTGAATATATATATTCTTAGATTTATAAATCTTGAGGATATGATTTTATTGTGTTTTTCTATTTTAATGGAGTTATTATAGGCCCATTTACTCATGAAAAACTAGAGTAATTTTTAAATTTTTTTTCAAAAGAAAACTGAAAAACAAAATTACATATTCACATGTGTCAATTTTTCAAATAAAATCTGAAAAATTGGTTTTCTGGTACCGCTTTAAATTGTTTTTCACTACTTTTTTTTCATAACAAAGATTTTATTTTCCAACTAGAAAACCATGACTTTTTATAGCCAAAATTATGCTATAATTTTTTAATAACCAAAATTGAATAATTATTTAAAAACTATTTATTTATAATGACAAAAAATTATTTTCCATAAGTAAACAAACTCATATATGTTTTATCAATGAATTATTTTACTTTTTAAAAAAAAAATATTTTACGTGTTGTATATATTTCATTCAGTAAGAAATCTAAATTTAAAAACTATCTCGTAGGACTTTTATGTAATTGAAGAGTTGAGTATGCAATTTGCCTATTAACCTACCTAGATGCTCCGTCAAATTTGTTCGATTATTGAAATATCTTTGTGTTTTACAAAAAAAAAATCATAATTTTATAAAATTTAAAGTTCAAAAATTACATTTGAATTTATGCGTAAAAATTAAATAAATAAATATTAATAGCGTGTTACATTCTTTAGCATGGAACAAGGAGAGGGGGCCAAAAAACAAGGTGTTAGACAATAGAAGTTGATTGTAGCCGCGTGGCCAATATGATTAATCATAACCACCATGACTAATAAAGCATCAAATTTGATTAATGGCATCAATCAAGCAACAGACATCCAATGGGCAATAATTGTACGGATTGATAATTCAGTATATAAATAACTTGCTTCTTAATTCGTAATACTACTTAAAAGTATTTGTAATATGCTATTTTATTATCATTATTGATTTATGTGTGTATGTGTTTTAACTTTTTATAAAAAAAAATATATATATATATTCTATTCCATAAAGTATATGGTCTTTATTCCTCCACTATATATAATGTAATTCTTATTTTTATTATTCTTCTCATTTTTTAAATAATAATAATGATAATAATAATTAAACCCAATTTTACTCATATGGGGAATAAATTTCTCTAAATTATTATTTAATTTATTTTAATAATATCATTTATTTTTTTTTATTTTTTTACTAACAGTCACTTAGATAGGAATCTAATAAAATTTTCGATGAAACTTTTATATGACTTATCTTAATTTGGCTTTAAATCATTAAAAATTTATTTCTTTACCATATCATATTAAAAAAATAAAATCAAGAAAACAAACTTGGATTTTAGATCTTCCTTCCTCTTTATTTGGATTCCTAATTTGAGGGTCTCCATTCTCAAATTGCAATTTCTTTATAAATAAAAATGTTAGTAATTTTAAATTTCACAATTAATTATATAGTTTAAGATTCAATATTGATATCTAATAATTTTAAATATCTTTAATTATTTATAATTATATATTTTATTTTTTAAATTTTAAGTAACAGTTAGTGTTGGGCTGAACTCAATTCAGATGGGAAGAAAGGCTTAGCCATTATGAATGGTAAAATCAAATGCGTCCAATACCAAAATCCTCGAAGTGGAGGTAATAGGCCCATGCGACCAACGGGGCTTCAAAGGCTAATTCACAAATGTATTGAGTCTGAGAAACACACAGCTCCAATGAAGGGAGGAGGAGAGCCCACATTTTCAATCCTGGAGAGTATCTTCACCTTTTCGCCGCAGTAGAGATCCTTCCACTGTATCCACTGAAGCTTGAAGCCTGCAAAGATAGCATTAGACATAAACGATACAACTAACTCCATTGAGCAAAACTCAGTAGATCTTCAAGAATCTCTCTATATCGCTCACCAATTAACATGCAAAATGAAGCTTCCTATTTACTATTTACAGCCCCAATTGAGGCATAAAGAGAGAGACTCACTCTTTAGGCGATTTTTTGTTCAGAAGGGGCAGGAGAAGGCAACGCAGGATAAAGAGATAACTGCCAAAGACCACAAAAAAGAGAAAAAATTGAAAGAAATTCCCTTCTCCATAAGATAGAGAGAGAACTGTTGGTGCTCGAATATGATCAATTTTAATTCATGTATAATTTTATTTTTTTATTTATTTTTATCAATTTAATCACTAATTATGAAGTTTAGATATGATAAATAAAATTAAAATATTTAGAAAACATTTATAATACAAAGTTCAAATAAATAATAATGTATTATAATGAGCATTAAAAAAATTAAAAAAAAGAATGAACATATATGACGAACTCGAAATTTATTGATGTATTAATTTATTTTTTAAAATATAATAATAATGAAAAATTAATTTTATTATTATTAACCAGAAAAAGAAAAGAGAGGAAAGAAAATTACAGATGGAGAGGGCCCCGCAACGAGCCCAGTACAGCAAATCGAACGTTCATCCTTCCTTTGTCTCTCTTTTCTTGTTTGTTCATCGTTCAAAATCCTCTCTGCCTCTGCAATTTCTTCATATTTATGTCCTATTTGAGCTTCCCATACAGCAAGGAGCAGGGATAGAGAGAGCGCGAAACAGAAAGTGAATTGGAGATGATAACGCGATCGAATCTGGCAGAGCAGTTGAGAGAGTATCAGATTCGATCCAAGCATGACTGGGCCTCTGTTTCCTTCTTCTCTTCCACTTCTAATCTAACTTCTTCAAGGTACGCCTGTTTAGAATTTACCCTTTTTCTTAATTTCCAATTCTGACGCTTTGCTTTTTCATGAATTTGATTTTTTTTTAATTTGTTGTTCTCATGCCTGCGCGATCTATATGTTTTGAATAACATCAATACGAGATAATTATAGTTTGGATTTTAGTAGATCAGCTAGGATTTTGGATACCTCAGGCCAATTTCTTATTTTAGCTTTTCCAATTCGTTATTTCTTGTTTAGGATTTTTGGAATGGATTTTTGAAGCTAAAAGTTTGGTAATTAAAACTTTAGAGGATGTTTTAAGTTCTTGATTTGCACGAGGTTGTTCTGTTTGGTTAAGAAAATCATTTCCCTTTACTTGTGCACGTTTATTGTATGAGATTTTTCCCATTTGCTATTAATGGTTTGAAACGTTATTGAATTCCATTACTGGAAGAAGCAGAATAGAATTGGAAATTCAATCAACATTGAGAGATGAAATAACCTTGTGCCATCTTCAAGCAAGCTAATATTGATTATGTACATATATGCATTAGAAGGGTCTGCTTCTTAGGCCCACAACAGTTTGATGGATACAAGCTTTGGGCTTAAATAGTAAACTGAAAAAGTTTAGTCTGAATTTTATTCAGTCTTGAGTTTTATGGGAGGTAGTAAAATGGAGCTTTACAGCAAATTGCATTTTATTTATGTGGATATAAATTTGAAGGGAAATTTGGATGTGTAAAAGGATTTATGGTTCCCTTGAACATTGGAAACCGCAGACACACCCCTCTCCCGCCAAAAAAATAGAAGCAATGAAATCTTAGACTTAGAGACTGGACTGTTTAGGTTCCCACAATAAGTTTGAAAGGAAGAGAATCTAGTTGATCGATGCTATACTTGTATTTTAGTTTCTTTGGTTCAGTGGTAATTGAGTTGTGCAGGTCAGTTTTCATACTGCATGATAATTATTGGGACACTCACTTCTTGTATGCAGAGATTTTTTTTCATCTTTTGATTTCTGTAAGGAGTTTTTAAGTGACTGTAGAAGGAAACTAAATGAGAAAGTAATAAATAGATAAAAGGCTATCAGAAATTGTGTTGCCATCATGTTTTTTGATCTGAGGAAGTGAATAATTCCCATGCTACTGGTGATGTTGTGCTAGTTACTTGAAAATCTCTCGCTTATGGAAATTGAATTGCTTGGTTACCAAAGCTTCAAACGTGATTATAGATAACATTGCTATAACATATTTTGGGATGGTTATTTATCCACAAGTCATTCTCTTTTTGTATTATTACATTGATTCTAATTCTTTGTATGCTTGCAGGGTGGATGTTGTAGTATTTGTAATATGGGAACTCGTTATTCTAGCTTTCCTTGTTTTTTCGGCAGTTTCTCTATATTTTAGGCATATGCGACTTGCTTTTATCTTAGTATGCATTACAATGCTATTGCTTTTATGCATGAGAGTTGCGAAGCAAGTGAGATTGGCCAGGAAAAAGAAACGAAGGATGCTTCTACCTTTATCCATGTAATACTATGTAGGTAGCAAACCTTCTTCTGAAAGTGACACAACATTGTTGTGTAAATTGTGAGAATTCTTGACCATTGCTGTGGGGCCATTCTCTCTTGCTTATTGGAATATGTAATCACACTTACATCCAGTTTGAACACTTTGATAAAAGCTGAATGAAGTGGAGAGTTCTAAACATTCAAAAATGGAAAGCTGAGATTTCTTAATTCAATGGGGTTTATTGCACTAGGTTTAGTGGGTGCAGATACTAAAGATATAGTTTCTTGGTACATGCTTGTAGCATGGATTTTGGCTTCAACGAGCCATATCCAAATTTTTGTACAATTTGAAGAGCAAATTGTGAGATGAATGTTTTTTTTTTCCCCAATGGAATATGTAACAGTCTTTATTTTTGTTCACCTGAATTGCTAAGGTAAAGAAAAGGGAAGTTGGCTGTGATATTGTGAATTCTATAGCATCTTTGTATGTATATGCAAGGTGTATATGGTTACGCATAACGTCCAAATTTGTTGTGGGAAAATTATGGCTGGCTTCTTGTTTACCTCTGTGTATGCATGTAATGTATTAGGAAGAACAAGACTGACTGATAATTTATACATGGGGTGATAAATCTATGGTGAGTTTTAGGCTTTGTTTGCCATTGCCATTAGAGCTATTTGTTGAGAAAAATATTTTCTTTTAACATATTAATTAGTGAATTTAAAAATTAAATTTGATATGTTTTAGTCATAAAAATATGAGCAAAATAATAAAAAAAATCTTCTAAATTATTTTTTTAATAGTATTTAAAATGATCTTTATTTTTTTCTTGAGAAGTGATTTTTGGTTCCTGAAACTCAATGCTAAATGGACCCTAAATAGTAAAGTTAGCATATGGAGGGCTTAGAAATGATACTATGGACTTGGATTTTGGATACTGTGATGGAGACTTTAAACACTAGAATATCAAGACAAGAACAAAGGATTTTAGATGCGTTAATTTAATTAAGAAAGTGAGAGAAGGGCTATTAGTAACTACTAGAATTCCTTTGCCCTCTCTTATTGGTTTTGTTTTACACAGAGAACATTAATAGTCAGTTTTAACCAGCTTCAGATCAAGGGCAGGGTAATTGTACAGCTACTATTTACCTCGGCTTAAAGAAGTGAATCTCTATTCCCATAGTCACAATAGTCCATATTGCTCCAGCGAACACCAGAAGGCTGAGTAGCATTCCAAAGAGCCCTAATATCCAGTTCAAGCACCAGATTGCACCATATTTATAGGGTTTCTTAATGATAATCCACATAAAACATGGATATGCTAAGGTAACAGGTAGAGCTATCCCTCCAATCAATCCTGCCAAGCTAGGCAAGAATGGAAATGCCACTGCTATAAAGAATGCCAAACAGCCAAAGAAGACCCTAAACCCACAGCGAAGCCACCTTGGGCACGGCTTATTCATTTTGCTGGTGTATCTCATCTCCAAATTGTCAAATACTGGCATTGCATATATCTGAAACGAGCTGAGGCAATTAGTGACGACAAGCATACTTGTTAATCCAAGTATCACCTTGGATGTGTCGTGTCCATGGTATTTGTATAGAGCATTTAACATCCCTCCATTTCCTGGTATCTGTAATTAAACCCACAAAAATATTAGCTGCCGTGATTATAAACTTGATATTATATAAAAATGAGCCTAATAGTTTTTATATTTATTATTTTAATTATGTGCACATTTTAATTAATTTTACACGAATTTTATTTAATTTAAAAATCATTATACTCATTATTAATAAAATTGAATTTATATGTGTGCTTACCAGGTTTCCATAAGCCCAATAGCCACCAATTGCAAGGGGAAACAAACACATTGCTATAATTAAATATGCGAACTTTACTCCTCTCCACATAGGTAGACGGGATGGTTGCTTCGCATTTGATGGCATAGTCCCCTTCAATAACATAAAATTAGCCCATTAGATTAGGAATAAAGAACCTAATTTTAAATCTAAATTAAGGATGAAATCACTGGAGATTGTGATCGCACCTGTATTTCAAGCACAAGATTGTGACCTCTGAAAGCAAAGGCTATTATCCCAAGTGCATTGAGGATGCTACAAAGACTTGCCATATCGAATTTTTCCTGTGGAGGATCATAGGAGATGTTCATCGGCCTACCTTGAATAATGGACACTACCCATATAAGGGTACAGTAGCTAACAGCTGTGATTGCGCCGATTAAAGAAACTACTGCTATGGAATTCAAGTTGGGAAGCTGAGCTAGAATAATGGCCGAGCAAGTAAATAACAAGTACCACTCTACTGTTGTCAATGGCTTCATGTTACAAGTTTCTCCGCAGAAAATTTGGTAAAGTACTTTCATTGTTCCACCTCCGATCATAATCAGGGTCACGCACGTCCCTCCTGATAGGTACATGATTGGAAAGAGGGCAAGCAATTTCCCTAGCTTCTCGCCTGAAAACATCACATAACATTAGAAATTTCAAGTGTACCAAGCATGATCGTCTGTCATGTATTATGAATAATTACTTAATTATATGAGTTGAACAATTAAAATGGTGCACTTCTTATTAGTACTAACTTTTGACATGTTCATGTGCCGGTAGGTAATTTAAAGCATCTTTTGCAAAGCATTATACAAGCTCTGTTCACTGACAAACAATATCCTTGTTGTTTCAGAACTTTGGCGTATCTAGATCTTACCTCTTTTTCAAATATGGAAGCTGCTTCGGTTCACACCCAAATACTGTTTAATCACTATATACAGGTTAAAACAAATGTTTTTGGGATGGGAAATTCTTCAGTCCATCCTTAGATAAAGACGCGAATATAAAATTGATATGTGAAATTTATATATTTAATAAATGTATTTCATAATATGTCTTTTATTTTAGATTTAAATGAAAACATTTTGGCCAAATATTGCTTAAATGAAAGGGTAAATTACTACTATCCCTTAGGGATAGCCATAATTACTACTAAGTCAATACTATTTTAAAATTAAACTAAGACACCCTATAATTTAATTTCATTAACTATAAAATTCTTTAGTCAAAATTTGAGGTTTTTTTTTTGTTAGTCAATAAAATATTAGCCTAGACTTGCTTGGTCAAGTGGCTAATAACACATCACTCACCTGACAGATGACAGGTTTGAATCCTTATTCCACCAATCCTCTTATAAAAAAGAAGAAAAATTAAGGTATTAGATGTTCAAATGACATGAATGTTTTTTTAATCTCTAAATAAAATACCTTAAAATATTATTGCCTAGCTAAATAAATCATTTGTAAAAAAAAAAAATTCAATATAATTATGTATGAATTTTATTTCATTTCAAATGAAAATTTTTTTAAGTTAAAAAGAATGAAAATTTTTAATTCTAAATACGAAAATTAATAAAAAATAAATCAATTAAATAAAATTCTTGTAAAATCCTGTATTCCAAACTAGGGGTTAGAGAGAATAAATTTAATCTTTTGTTAGCTTAATGAATGTGGCTTGGTTAATTATTTGCTAATTTCTAAGATAATATATTTAGATTTAATTAAAATCTGAACATTATTGAAGGTGGAAGTGGCTGGTGGAAGAGCACTTGTAGAGGTCTTACAGGCTAGTCATGATTAGGACCACATGATTAATTTCTGAAACTTTAATTTACCTATATTTGCAGTTTCCTTACAATAGAGAAGGCAGATTACATATAATTATATACACATGATACTCACCAAAAGCTGCCATTGATAGTCTCAGGTATCTGCTATAGCGCATCCCAGATTCTGATTCGTGCAGTTGAATCAGCAACCATAAAGTGTATAACTGCCACATAAAAATTAGTGATAGAACTGCAAGTCCCCAAGTCCTGCAGGCCAGGTGAAAGCAAGAAACAATCAAAATCGTAACACCCAAGGAAGATAAAAATTGTACTTAGTTTTAGAGAGATCATGATAAATCTTAATTTACCAGCCAAGGGTGGTGAAGGCTAGGGGAAGAACAAGGGCTTGCACTCCGATTCCAGAGCTCAAAGTGTGAAATGCTGAGTGGTACGCGTTACCTCTCCTAGACTCTGTTATAGGAAGCCATGCTTCTTGGGGGTCAAGCTTGGTGAAGTGGCCAACTTCTTCCAAGTAACATTGCACGTTAGCAATTGCCTTCTTCGTGGGGCTGGCTATGGGAGTCATTAGACGTGAAGCTAATGGGCTTTTGGGGGTTTTTGGAGCTATATCCAATAGTGGTGATCTTGTCATTGAAGGGCAATGGAGTTGAGATGGAGGAGCAGAGATTGCTGGAATATCTGCCTTGTTCCTCCAAATTTCAGGGCTCATGCTCACTAACACTGCGTCTCCCATATCACTCTCTCTCAAGACTGCTGAAAGTATATATATTACTCTACTTATCTCTTAATGAATATATATGCTTATCTTGAATGCGAATTTGTGTAAAAGATGATGGATTTCTTGAAAGGTTCGCAGAAAATTGAGACAGTATATATAAGGGCAAAGGCTCATGAAGAAAACAAGTAGGGGTCAATGATATTGATGTGCGTGCTGAGTAGGTGAGATAGGAAGGCTTGCATGGCCCGATAGTATTTGAGAAAGATACTAATATTAAAATGGAATCATTGACTGTCCCCAATGTTTGTGGTTGCCAATTATGCATGCTAAAGATAGTCCAACCATTTAACGCAGCACGCCAGCACCCACCATGAAAAGATTAGCCTCATTTCATTAGAATTTCCTTTTTCTACTTTAGCTATGGACTGTTCAACTTAAAATTATCCCTAAATGAGCAACACATAACTCTATTCTACTACACAACTATGGATTTTAAGTGGAAGGCCTAAATATGGAGAAATTATATAGATTGAAGTTGCTATTTCATGTAACATAATTTACATAAAATGGTAAATTTGTTGACAATAGAAATGCACCTATAAGTAGACCTTACTGTTATAACTAAAACACTCATAATCTCACTAACACATCTCACTAACACAATAGAGATAAAAGAAAAAAAATAATACTATGTGATTTAATTGTAAAATTTATATTAATGAATAAGACATGAGGGAAAATTCTTGTATCAGAGTACTGTAGAAAAAATGACACATAGATGATGTCTAAAAAAGTACATTTGTGAAGATAGGAACACAGGTATGTATTGGGGTTAAATACGGGTTGTTCGAGTGATAAGATCCTTTATCCGACTGGATTAGATCAGCAGAAGAAATCTATAACTTCTTGTATAAGATGTTAGAGAGCCAAAGGAGCTATTCCTTGGTGGCACTCAGATGGTTAATGAAATTGGAAAGGCAATGGATAGTAAAGAGAATAAGGAATTAAGAACATGTATTCGAATATTTTACCTTGGAGTCATAAAGCTTTATATGCTGACTGTTGGATCAATGGTGGAATGCTAGATGCAGCTATAGGATATGAGCAAGGTAGTGGTATTTAGATTTAATGGCGGGGGATGTAGAATTTATCTATTGTGTCAGGTGCCTGTTATCATTACAGTGGCAATTATACTCAGTGACAGTGACAATAGTCGTACTTCATAATATGTTATTATGTGCCTCATTAATGTGCTTATTTGATTATCACTTTTCGATTTCCCTTTCAGCCCTTCTTCGAGAGTTGCCTTAAGGAATCGGTCTCAATAGCATCCAGGTGATCTTTCTAAGGGCATGTTTGGATTAACTGTTGAATACGGTGATATAGTACATGATAAGTATTCTTGTTGGTGATAGTGATAATCGATAGTGATGATAAATGCTTTATATTAAGTGTTTGGTAAATTATATTTAGTATTCTTTGTTAATATGTGAAATGACTAATAAGGGTATATATCATATAATTTATTTTATTATTTAAATAAATATAAAATTATAAATTTATTACATTATATTATTTATTTTATTATTAAATTAAATATATAATTATTAAATTAATATATTATATTATTTAAATAAATATATAATTATTAATCTTTTATATTATATCATTTATTTTATTATTGAAATAAGAAAATAATTATTTTTTAAAGATAATTAAATAATTTTAAAAATATAGATAAAATAATAAAATAATTATTATTGTTAATAGAAAAATTTATAATTAATTTTAAGTTTTTGGATATAAATAAATATTTTATATTTTATGTTATTAATAAAAAATATTTTAACAAAGTTGAAATACATTAATTAAAATATTAAAATTATAAATAAAAATATTAATAATATTAATTTTTAAGTTAAATAAAAAAGGATAATATGATCAAAATAAAAAATAAACCGGATCATTTATCGGTGATGAAAACATTTAAAAATAGAGTGATACAAACCGGTGATGGGTATCATATCGATTCTTGTCAATCCTATCATTGTATTTTTAAACATCAAACAATGATTTACTGTTTGGGTGTCTATCAGCTATCAGCTGAACCCAACAGGTAAACCAAACACCCCCTAAATAGTCTAACAATTGGTTGGTAGAATGGGGTTGGATAACCTCCGTATTTGTTTGGGTAAGAATCATTACCCTTATATACGGCCATGATACACCATCTATACGAAAGAAGCAATTACCGTAGGCCCACTTGTCATTAATTTATTGGGTGAATATTTTTATGTGTATCACACTTCTAAATTTATTATAACTGATTAAAATAAAATCACTGTATATTGAATGTTTTTTTTTAATATTAAATTTTATTAAATAAAAAAATTTAAGAAATATTTAGTATGGACATTGCCAAGCTAAACCAAATCAATAGGCTTCCCAATATACTCATCCTAAACAACAGAATGCTATGTGAAAAAATCTGAAATGAAAATTATACAAACCTGTAACGAAAACTACAAACCAAACTAACAAGACAGCCTGAGGATGCATTACAAAAGACAGCAAAACAAGATCCAGGAAACACAAGCCAAACAGATACCAGCGAAACAAAACCAACGGATGAACCATCTGCAAGTGGATACAATTTCAAAACTTTATCTATTCATATTTTAATAATGTGGTTGATTCAAAGGTCGATGATTCAGGAATGAGATGACGCTACCAAGTTTGTGGAGGCTCACGTCGGCTTTGTAAACTCAAACAAAACTTTCCTCAATTTATTTCCTTTTTCTGTATGTACATACATCTCTTGTTCAAACTGCTTTTCTTTCAATAAAGTCTTCCATTTTGCCACCTGCTTTAAGTTCAGCTATTCCTTTTTTTTTTTAAATCAAACTTAAAATTTTATAGGGAATTGAGTTTTATTTTTCATTGTAATCATGATTAATATGGGGACCAAATCTTAATATCTATCAAATTCTATGAGTTAAATAGTAATTTTTTTTTAATTGAATAAAGGGTATGCTTATCTTTTCATTTAAACTAATGATAATGCTGGATAGAAAAATCTTTGATTTTGGTGAAAGTATAAGTGGAAAACTAAATCGTTCAATTTTCAAAATAAAGAAATTAAGTTATAATATTAGTCAAAACCTAAGAATCAAATAATAAGTTTCTCTTAACATTAAGGATTTAGTTGTAATTGATGAAGAAAAAGGACCATCAGGTTTCTTTCATATTTTAGTAGTGGCACAAAGAAAGCTATTTGTTTTCTTGTGGTTTCCTTTGTTAAAGTAGCTTTTCCCAGCCAAGAACTTTGATTTTTTTTTCAACTTGTTGGCTTTTGCTTTAGTCAAGACACTGATGGCTATCCTGTTGCACTATTGTCGTCGTTCATGAAAGAAAAAGAAAAGTAAAAGACAAATCGAAGCGTTTATATTGTGATTTTGATTTTATATCAAAATTAGTTTAATAATTTTATATTAAATACATTAAAATTTATATATAATTATTTAAAATATATATAATTAGTATTCAAATTTAAATATAAATATTTAATCTAATAATTATTAGATTTGTTATAATCTTATCTTATATCTCTAAAATTATTTGAGTTGATTTTGATTCAAACTTAAAAAATTAATTAAAATTAAATAGTGAGTCTTTTCGATTTCAATTTTAATTTTGATTAAATTTAATGATTTATTTATTTATTTTAAAATAATTTTGACCCAAAATTAAATGATTGGTTTCAGTCCCACTCAAGATTAATGTTCATCAATCTAATTTTATATTGATTTAGCTTGACGCAATTCAATTTTAATTTTGATTTCCAACAAGATAGTTGTCGGATGTAATCTTACAGATGATCAACTACAGAAGAGAATCAACAACAATTAATATTTCTTATTTTAACCAACAAAAAGAAAAGTTGTGTTGACTTATAGTTGCTTATAATTAATGGATTACTATTGTAATAACTTTAAAAATTAATCTTGGTGATAATTGAATTAAGTTTCAGTCTTGAAATCTAGAGAGATATCATCTGATAAAAAGAATTTCTAATTAATTTCATATTGAAAAATTGAAGGAATAAAAATCAAAAGTTTAAAGTAATTAGAGGGACCAAGACAAGATAGTGGAATCTAAAGTATGATTATATTCAACTCATGATTCCAACAACACCAACTAGCTTACAGCATAAGAAATGAACATATATAAATTAATGAAAAACTTAGGGATTTATCATGAATTTTTTTTTTTTTGAACTGCAGAAGGTTTTTATAGGGCAAAAGATACAACCAAATCTGCAGATAAAAAGGCTTTGAAACTCAAAACACCAACTCATTACAAGAAACCCTAATCCCAGAAAAACAAAGAACCCTAGATGACTAGAAAACCAAAACCATCAGAACCTTCCATTATACATATTGTGTTTTAAATTAAATCTAGTTAATTATTTTTCAATTATTGGGGCTTGAAAAAGTTAACCTCAATTCATGTATCAATTATAACATAAATCCCTGAAGCTATAAGTAGCACACTCAAAACGATACCTAAGAGCCCTAGCACCCAATTCACCTGCCACATGATGCTATTTGTTACAACCTGATCCCATAGGCCGGATCGGCATTAGGACCTGGGCCGGTGTAAAGCCCTCGAGACCCGCAGTAAGTTTTACTGTTCTCAAATCCATAACCAAAGCCCAAAAACTGAGGCCTAACTTGTAAATAAAATATTTTATTTTAATTTGGGTCAACCCAACCCAATGATTATCAACTACTAAAGTGAAGGGAGCCCAGCTTAGCCCTATTACTACCATTTACAAATTATTTATATGTTATAAAAATTTTCATTCAGTAAAAACCCATAACTCAATTTAACACTATCTCTAACAAGATTCATAATACTGCTAACACATACGGAGTTCTAGATTATAAATTTAAAAAATAATATTACAAATAAATAACTATTAATAAACCTGTGAGGAAGAAAGCAGGTTACTCTGAAAAAGAATTTCTCCTGTATCCTGAAAAAATAGGGTAAACATAAATGAGCGTTCGACTCATAGAGTAAGATATTGATTTTACGTATAATTTCTATAACTATCTAAGTCCAGTGCATACCTAGGAATGAAATGCAATATTTTCTCACAATTCAAACAAGTCATATCATAATCACATCAAAGGCAATCTGGAGCACTCACACATACATATATGGAGAGCTGATCCCCCTACCCAGCTCTCTTAGTTTCAACCTCTGCCAGCGATATCAACTCAAAGCCAGACTTTCTCTTAATATTCAAATGCACGGGCCAGTGAGATCAACTCAAAGCCGTGCCTACCCCGACTTATCCATAATAAGGATCGGGTTCCAGCGAGTCAAGCTCCAACAGCGTCTACCCGTCCTACCTATATCCACATACACACTAACTTACACACACAGCTCTAGATCACCATAAAATAACAACTACAACAATGTCAACCAATACAAATGCAATAAAAGGAGTGCCTAATATTTAACTACATACATATATATATATATGTATAAGTGATACATGAGCATTGTGACACCTTCACTTTAGATCGTCCGTACATTCCACTGTTTCGGTGATCAGCGTCTGATTGGACAGCTAGAATGTCTGGAACTATATTTAGACTAGAGTGAGGAGTCATAAATAGACCAAATAATGGTAAGAAAAATTAAAGAAACATTTTAGAAATAAAATACAACAAAGTTAAATAAGCTGATGCCCCTGCGATGGGTGACCTAACGAGAAGTTGCTGTGAAGACAGTTAGTAGCCCTAAACACAAGGGAAATTTCGTGAATTAATTTTTAGGACTCCAGTGAAGAGTTATTGAGCCTTCGATGGCACCAGAATACCAAGAAAGTGCTCAGAAAATTTTCTAAATCGATACAGATAATTTTAGTCCGTTAAGAAAAACGAAAGGCATTTTGGTTATTTCACCTTCAGAGATGATTTTTGACCAATTTTTCCATTTAAGTAAGAAAGGTTTATGACTAAAAATGTGAATAAATATTGATGAAAATTTAATTAAAAATAATTACAAGAAAGAAGAAAGAAAAATGCAAATAAATGAAATTTAAGTAGAATTATGACATCATGGCTATGTCATAATGATATAATTAAATTTTACCACCCAATTAAATTTGGACAACACATAAAACAAGAAATGAAAATCCATAAAAAAAGAAGAAAGTGGTCTTCTTCCTCAAATTTTTCCCTTGGCCGAATTCACCATTGGAGCTTCCCCATTCTTCTTTCACTCAAGCTTCATCTTCCACCTTTAAATCACTTAAAATCTCAAATTAATTCACAAAAACTTGTCAACTCCTCTTGGGAAGGTGTTTGGCAACCAAGAATGAGTTAGAAAGTGAAAGAAAATTTAAGATTGTCTAAGAGAAAATTCTGCTCACAAGGTTAGTGCTAGTTTCACTCTCTTCTTCATTTCTAAAGTTGAAATTAAGGTTGAGTATGAATAAATTACAAGGAAAAAGATTGAAATTTATGCATAAATTTAGAAATATAAATTTTGGCCAGCCTTAGTGTATGGTTAGTTTGATGAGTTTAATTATGTTTATGCATGATGATAATTGTATATAAATGAATTAGAATGGAGGATTGAATGGTTTACATGAATTAGAGGAAATAACAAATTAGGGTTTGGAGATAATTGGGGGTATTGTGGTACAATGTAAAAATTGAAGTGTTTAAGGTCACCTACTGACCATTTGATGATAATTGGTGGTAATTTGAAGTGGATTTTTTAATTGAATTGAGGATTGCATGAGTGGATTTGTTGCTGGAATTCTAGACCCCTGAGTCTAGTGTGTTTGTGTGGTCATAACTTGAACTATGTTGCTCCAATTGGTGTAAGGCTAATTGGAGATGAAATTAGACACATAATGCCACAACTTTGGTGAAGAAACCCTTCCCCAAAAAACCAACTTAGAATAACCTAAAAATTGACCAAATCTGGGTAACCAATTCTGGACCTGGAAAAATTAACCTGTCTGTTCATTTGGCCATAACTTGGTGTAGAAAGGTCCAAATGACCTGATTTTTGTGGCCATGGAAAGCTTAGACAATATATAACAACTTCATGAAGAGTGGAAACCCAAATTTTGACTAGAACTAACTTGAATTGCTAGCAAAATTTAGGATATCAAAAACTGCTAGAACCACATTGATGCCAGAAATTATGGAAATTGGCAATCCGGCCAGTTATGGTGTTTGGCCTTAACTTGATCTACAAAACTCCAAATGGAGTGATTCAAAAAGGAAATTAAAGAAGACACATAAAGGAACAACTTTGATGAAGAAAAGTTTGCTAAATTCTCACTGTAGCTTAGACCAATGGAACAGTAAACATAGGACACAAAAACTAAATTTTTGAAAATACTTCTAGGAAGCTTTGAATTGTAATTGGCAATCAATGCCAATAAATTTAGAACTCAAAATGTGGTATAATTATGTATCTAAAATTTGTATACATATTATATATGAAAAAGTCAACAAATTGAGTAAATAGTAACTCCAAAAACATAAGGAATAATAAAAGAAATTAAAGAAGCCATTATGAGTACTAATATATATAGTGTAATTAGTGAATTAAAATTCTTAAATTTGAGTGACTCTAGGACATAAGTGAACAACCAATATAAAGGACCTTAGGCAAAAAAAAATATGACTATAATATGTTCAACCATTTGGACAAGATTGGGATTCCATAATATGCCTAGTTCTGGATTTAGAAGAAAAAAATGAACCAATTATTGTTATTTGACCATAATTGAAGCCCTAAAACTTTAATTGACAAAATTCAAATTAATATGAATAAATAAGATGAAGACTTAAGATTTTATTTTAGGAACCTAGAACCAATTCTAAGCCTGAGTGCTTGGAATTGTATGACCAATAAAAATAGAAAATCTGGAAATGAATAGACTTATCGGGTTCAGCACCCTGGACAATCATTACTTATTTCTTTAAAATTAGAGTTATACTACTTCAAAATAAATGATTAAAAGGAGAAATTTAAGTTAATCTGAAATCCATGAAATGTTCATGGATTATTTGGAATCTAAATAATAATTTATATAAATGGTATAATGAATAAATGAATCAAATGAATGTAAGCATGAGACATTAGTTCTCTTTATTGGAGAAAGGAAAAACTGTTTTGAGTACAGTTATACATGAGAATAATTGTGATCAATATAGATAATATAATGAATATATAAATTAGGATGAATGTATAAAGTTATGTAAAAATGAGATTAGATATTTATGCTTATGCTATGAATAAAATTTAAATACTATAGATTATAATTGAAAAATAAAATGAAATAGTAAAACTTAAGATCATTTAATGGTACTAATGTACTCATGTATTGCCTAGACACGTGTGTCAGATTGAATATATTAGTATGTCAATAGGATATTGTTTTAGCAGTACTGTGTAAGGTTTTATGCCTGTATTTCTGGCTTTATGCCCATATTCATGGCTTATATGCCCAATTATCTGATTATCTGTTACCATGGCTTTTTAGCCATACTGATTGTATACGCGATTAACGTTCCGCATTTCACGTCCCATGGTATGATGGCCCGAGACACCACGGTATCCAGTGCCCAGTGACTCGCTTATCCAGTTTAATCAGCCTGTCATAAGTTACTTGGGCGGTGAAATTTATTAAGAATAATGAGAATTAAATGAATGAATAAGAGAGAAACTGGATTAGTTTTTAAATTTTATTTATTATGAAATGATCCGAAATACCTAAAGAGTATTTAGTGAAATGACAAAAGATTAGCAAAATAATATAACTTAAATCAATAGTACAAATACATCTTCCATAAGCATATAAATATAACTTTAAAATTCTTATTAATTTAGTATATTATATATGATTATTGTAAAGTTATGAACTAAGCACTTCAAAGAATAGCAAATTAGGATAAAAGATAGTTAATATTAGAAATTTTATACAAAATTAAATTAATTATGGATTATTCAAATTATGCCTCATTTCTATCATTGTTTGTATATGGTATTTTTTTGTTATATTATCGCACCACTAAGCAGAAATGCTTAGCGCGGTGGATTGTTTCCTTCGCGCAGGTATTAAAGCTAAAACCCGGTGGACATTACACTGGGGTTTTAGAGTCTGGATCTGTAGAAGTGTCAGAAGTGTTTAAGGTTGTCACCTCCTCAGCAATGCATGTAGATATGGCTCACAAAAGTTATATTATATATTTTGTGCATTATAATTAGTTATTATGTTGAATTATAAATTATAGAATTGTAATTAATTTGTATATTATGTAAACTGTAAATTTCTGTAATTAGTTATAAATTATTTAATTAATGAAAATTTGAGAATTTTGATATATGGATTGAGCATGGAAATGAGTTGCAAAAATTGAATGTGAAATGATTATGATGAGCATGGATGTGATTTTATTGTAAAATATTATTGAAAATTTCAAGCAGGTGAACAGTAAAATATGTCAAATGGTAATAAAATAAGGGAAACTCCGTCAGTTTCTTCTTGGAATATAATTTATTTTAAAATATAACGAGTTCAAAATTATTAAAGAAATAAAGTAAGATAAGATAGGGTGCTCCGGCATCGAGTGTGACATACCTTACTTAGCTACACTGTAGATGAGTAAGGGTGTCACAAGCATGCTTTGAATATATAAAATATTGAAATTATAAATAAAATCAATATCTACTCACTGTACATTGGGAACTATTGTGGCTGCTGGGTGAAGAAAAAATAGCTGACCTCGATCACCTAATTAATTATATTATATATTTATTAATACTAATTCAAAATAAGACTCTAAAGATACAACAATTAGCCTAATTCATGCCGAAAATTTAACAAAATTTTTTCTATAACTAGGACCTATTCAACCTGCAAAATAGTTCAAATAATATTTCTAAACTCAAGCCATATCTCATCAATATTATATGGCCCCTCCTGGACCTTCTAAACTAGACAATAATCACAACATTAGATAATTCAATTATAAGGCTTAAGACTAATATTTTTCAAGAACTATCCAAATTAATTTTGAAAATTTTATAAACTTGCCCCGCGGTTCTTAATAATATTATAGGGCTATTGCAAAAGGAATCAAAATTTTCTGATCATCCATGAATATTTTATAAATTTTATTCTAAACCCAGTATGAGGCAAAAATTAAACAATTTAGAGTTTGGGTTTACCTATGCTAAATCTGACATCTGAAACGCGAATAGAATGTCTAAAAACGCTAAGATTGACTATAATATCGACCACGTTCCGAGACAAGTCACCGTACAGCCGGATCTAGCTGAAAATGCAGTCCTGGCACTAGTGAGCTACAATCGATCCGATTGCACCTAAATTACACCCAAACATTGTTAATAATTATCATAAAATTATTTTTAATTTTTGGGGATTGAAAAAGTTTGAAAATCTCACCAAGCGATCTAGACTGTCCAATGATCGCTTTTTTCCAACGGTGTCCGATCAGAGTGAGGCCGGTCCCATCTCAAAGATTTTGTCACCCTGAGTCCATCGGTAGTCTCGGATTTCAGATCCGACAATTGGATCGGTCGGAAACTTGCCAGAAAGCCCACTGCCCAAATTTTTCTCTTTCTTCTTTCTCTCTCTTTGAAATTACGGCTGTCGGCGACGATTTGAAACACCACCGATCGGGAAAGGTGCACCAGGTCATGAGGAGGTGAACGCTAGTGGGAGTACAGCCATCCAGTGTCAGAAAACACCGGGAATCGAGGCCTTAAAGCTCCGACGGAGCGCGACTTCTCCCTCTCCTTCCTCGCGTTTTTACGGCCGGAGCTCACCATTGGGACGTGTCACGGACTGAGAGTAGATCAACGCCAAACTCAAGGCAACCCGTGCGGCCTTAGTCTTCCCCCAAGACTAAGTCAGCCTTCCAACACACTTAGTCTATGTAATAGACTAATAAGGGTGAAAAAAGTATGCCTAAGTGAGTAGGTACAAAAGAAAACAAAAGAAAGTAGTAGGAAGAATTTGGACAAAGGGAAGGTAATTTTATAACTCAAGAAAAATAGCTTTACAAGCCTAAAACTTCACAAGTGAGCTAGAAAATGGCTAAGTGTACAAGGAGCTTTATGGAACTCTCTATGCATGAAAATAAGCCTTAGAACCCCTATTTATAGTGTTTTGGCCGAGTTGGAACTCCCTTTGGCGGCCAAAATTCGAAAATCGACGGCCGCAGAACCTCGTTAGGAACCTCGTTTGCGCGCGCCCCGCGGCGCCGCGATTTGAACCTCGTTCGCCGCGTGAGCCTCGTAGTTCCCGCACGCATTTGAACCTCGCAGTTCCCGCGCGCATTTGAACCTCGCCTGCGCCTAGCTTCCCGCTCGCGCCTGGCTTCCTGCTCGCCAGTTTGAACCTCATTTCCGCGCGCTCTGCCTGCTCGCTGTTCCCGCGCGTTCGTCTGGGCTTCGGGCCCGCGCCTCGTGCTCTAAACCTCGTTTTGGGCCTATCTCGCCCGCAGGTCACTCCCACACGCCCGATTGGCCTTCGGGCCCGCGCTAGGCCTCCTGAACCTCGTTTTAGCCCGCGTAGCTCTCAAAGATGCTCGCAGCGCGAGGCCTTGAACCTCATTTTGGGCACGGCTTGGTAGCTTGAACCTCATTTCGGCCTGCACTTGCCGAATTGCTCACCAGCTCACCCGATGGGCCTGTTTAGCCGATAAACCTCATTTTCCGCCCGCATTGCCTGCCACACAATGCGTACCATCCCCTTTGCCCCACAAGGACTTACGCCTACTGAACCTCTCTCTATAGGCCACCTTGTGAAAAAAATTGGACCTTTTCGGAAGTTAACATTTGTGGGGTGACATTCTCCCCCACTCAATCCCAACGACGCCCTCGTCGTTTGGACCTCCTCCCATGTCTCCGTCCATGCTCGACTTGGTTGCCTTGGGCTTGCTCCAACTGTGCTTCAGTGCCTCCCTCGTCCTTGTGGCTTGGTGCACCAGCTCTCCCCTTGGCTTTGCACCTCCGTCTGCTCCTCCGTGAGCGACTTTGCCTCGGACTCCCCTGCCTTGGCGATGCCACATCCCTTGGACTTTTGGCTGCACAGTCCACCTTCCTCCTTGGTGGATGCCCCTTTAGCAACTTGGGAGTGTTTCCCTCCTTACACTCCTTTGATCCACTTTTGGGAGTACCTCCTCCCTTTCTATGCTGCTCCTTCCCATGGACGACAGCAGTTGTGGCTGATGATGGCTTCTGCACCTCCATGTGCATGGTTGCAAGGGTCTTCGACGGTGAGGACTTCCCCCGCAACACAGGAACCATGTATGTACCACCTCCCTCTGTGATACATATGCTATTGGCGAATAGCATTGGGATCGCCTTGACCCGATCTATGAACTCGACCCCAAGCACGCACTGATACTCATCCATGGACACAACAAAGAAGTCTAAGGCACCTTTCTTGACATTTAGGCCATGCACCAAGTTAGGTGTGGAGTTGACCGCTTTCAACCATCCCATCTCTCTCTCATATGGGATACCCAACCTCTTGGCTTCCTCTTCCTTCAGGAAGTTGTTAGACTCCCCTGTGTCCATAAGGGCCAGCACCTCCTATCCTCCTAGCTTCATTTGGACAAAAGGCAGCCCCTTCCTAGCTTCCTCGGTTTTTTGCCCCTCTACCTTCAAGGCGCATAACTGCAAAGAGCCCATGGTCGCCTCTCTTTGTGGGAGAGGGGTCTCCTCCCTCTCCTCAATCAATGCCGAGAGTCTACTCTTCTTTGGGCACTCCCGGGCTCTATGGGGTCCATCACAAAGAAAGCACAAAAGAGGAGGGCGTTGCATACCTTGGTCTTCCTTCTGAACCTTGTTGTGCCCTTCCTTCGGCTTATGCGGTTTATAGCTTCCATCTTTGCCATGGCTGGAGCTTCCCTCATTCCTCTTCTTCCTTGGACTTGGGTTCCTTTCGCGCCTCTGGAGCTCTATGAGGGGCTCAGCAATGGAGACAGCAGTGGCTAAGTCTCGTGCTCCACGCCGCTCAATCTCCAACCTTGCCCAATTCTGCAAGCCATCAGTGAAGGCAAAGAGAGCTTTCGTATCTGGGTAGTCCGGGATCTCCAATAGGGTCTCCATGAACTCCTTCACATAGTCCTGAACACTCCCCTTGTGTGATAGACGCCTCATTTTGGCTCTTGCCTCGTGTGCAGCATTCTCCGGATAAAATTGCTTCTTTAACTCTTTCTTAAAATCATCCCAGGTGGAGAAAGTGCATGTACCTCTTTCAATGTCTAGTAGCCTCCTGCGCCAGGTATAATGGGGCATGGTCGATCTTTCTGGCATCCTCCGTAATCCCAAGCGCCCTGAAGTATTGCTCCAAACTCCACAGGAAATTATCAATTTCCTTTGCATTCCTTCCTCCATGGAACGCATTTGGCTTAGGTACCTCCACCCTAGCCGTGGGAGCAATTGAGGTAGTGGCAGCACCCACAACACTACCTTGTAGTATAGCCATTCGGACCAAGGACATTTGCTCCTCCATGTCCTTGACCTTCCCCATCACCCTATCTAGTTCCTCCCGTAGGAACCTATTTTCTTCCCTTAAAGCAGCAACCTCATTAGAGAAGGAAATTTTAAGAGACTCACCTTCACCCATTATCTTGTCGATGGCTTGGTTGAGGGCCCCTTGCATCTCTTCTCGGAACTCTTCCATCCCTCTATCGAGTTCCTCCATGCGGGTGTCTAACTCCTCAATCTTCTCATCTCCATCGATCAAGTGCAGCTCCACCTTGGCAAGCCGTGTCTCGAGGTCCCCAAGCTCCTCCCTAGCTCGGCTTGGATCTCTGGACTTGCCCCTCCTTCTCCTGCCGCCTTGCTCCTCAACCCTAGGAGCACCACTTGTACCTGGAACAATCTCACTAGGATCTGACATGATCACCCCTTAGAGCAACCAAAGCTCTGATACCACTTGTCACGGACTGGGAGTTTATCTATACCAAACTCTAGCAACCCGTGCGGCCTTAGTCTTTCCCCTAGACTAAGTCAGCCTTCCAACACACTTAGTCTATGTAATAGACTAATAAGGGTGACAAAAGTATGCCTAAGTGAGTAGGTACAAAAGAAAACAAAAGAAAGTAGTGGGAAGAATTTGGACAAAGGGAAGGTAATTTTATAACTCAAGAAAAATAGCTTTACAAGCCTAAAACTTCACAAGTGAGCTAGAAAATGGCTAAGTGTACAAGGAGCTTTATGGAACTCTCTATGCATGAAAATAAGCCTTAGGACCCCTATTTATAGTGTTTTGGCCGAGTTGGAACTCCCTTTGGCGGCCAAAATTTGAAAATGCCGAGAACCTCGTTTGAGGAACCTCGTTTGGGCGGTGGCACCGGATTTGAACCTCGTTTCACCCGCAATTTGAACCTCGCGTCGCGGCTTTTTGAACCTCATTTCAATCTCGTTTGGGCTAGTCACTCCCACACGCCCGGCCCGCTAGGCCTCCGAACCTCGTTTTGGCCCGCGTAGCTCATGCTTGAACCTCATTTTGGGCCCGGCTTGGCAGCTTGAACCTCATTTCGGCCTGCACTTGCCGAATTGCTCTCCAGCTCACCCGATGGGCCTGTTTAGCCGATAAACCTCATTTTCCGCCCGCATTGCCTGCCACACAATGCGTACCATCCCCTTTGCCCCGCAAGGACTTATGCCTACTGAACCTCTCTCTATAGGCCACCTTGCGAAAAAATTGGACCTTTTCGGGAGTTAACATTTGTGGGGTGACAGACGTCATTGGAGGTTACTGGTGCCGGGGGTGGTGGTTGGAGATGCTAGCCGGCGATGGGTGATGTGGGTGGTGGCTGAAAGTGAAGGAAAAAGGGAGAGAGAAAGAGGGAGTCGAGGAGAGAGAAAGAGAGGTGGGGGAAATAATATAATATAAAATTAACTCAATTACTAATATTAAAATACAATTATAATTTTCATTTAACATATTTAATTCAATGAAATAATTAAACTAAATTTAATTTAATTTAATATAATAAAAAATAAAACCTTCAAATTTAATCTTGATATGCAAAAACAAGATAATAATAATAATAATAGTCAAGTTAGATAATATTAAAAACAATATTAAAATACTATATATAAAAAAATAAAATTTATATTTTAAAATTAGGGTTATTACCTTATTCTTCTTTGGTTTCTTAATCTCTAGCCACATTAAACCTGGATAGGCAAATGTAACTGGTACTGCAACTCCGACAATTAAACCAGCTAGGCTCCCCAAGAACGGTATCGCCACGGCTATGAAAAAGCACACGTATCCAAACACAGCACGGAGGACGCAGCGGAGCCACTACGGGCACGGCTGCTTCTTCCACTTGGTTTATTTGGACTCCAGATAGTCAAATATGGGCATGCCATAGATTTGGGATGATTAATTATCACTAACAAGCTTGTTGTCGCTAGAACAGCTAGCGAAGTGTCACGCCCGTGGTATTGATATATTGCTGTTAACATCCCTCCATTTGTTGGCATCTGAAATTAATTAATATTAGATATGGTCCTAATTAGCCAATAATGACATATTTTTGAAATAATAATAATGTTTTAATGACATCCCAGTATCCTGCTATTGCAAGAGGAAATAATCAGAGTGCAATGATGGGACATGCAGCAACCATTCCCCTCCACATTGGCACATGGGATGGTTTCTTTTCACTTGAAGGCATTGTTGCCTGCAAAAGAAAAGTTCATGCTCAGCAAAACTTTTCAAAATCATTTAATCAATCATTTTTAAAGGCTTACTATTCTCTTATATCAATTAAGTGCATTAAAGATAGATAATCTTGAAATGATTTTCACTGAAAGACTGATTAATAAAGAAGACAGACGATTTTAATTAATCCTCTCTTATACCTTAAATCTATCATATCTCAAAACTTTTTTCGGATCAAAAGCCAAAAGCTTTGCAACTTGGCTTAAAATATGTGAAAAGAGTTGGGTGGCGGGGACCATTATACTCTTTGTCTTTTAAGCTTTATGAATAGCAAATCATAATCGTTTGCTTATGTAAAAGAAATCTTGTGGACTCTGTTTATCCAGGCATTAATTGATCTAAGACACAGTTGAAGATGAAGGTTCATCCAAGACCCATACCCCAAAGGAAAAAAGAAAACCTTGACTATGGTCTGCACTGTCATATTAAAGTGTGCTTGGGCCTACTGGACTAGGCCCAACCACACATCAAAAGTTGCCGACTGTACTGGGCCACAAGGGTTTAAATATGAGCATGAGACTCTGATTACATCATACCTGAATTTCGACTGTAAGATTGTGGCCTCAAAAAGAAAAAGCAATGATCCCGAGAGCGTTGAGAACGCTGAAAATCATTGCCATGTTCTTTTCCTCTTTTATCCTATCATAAGATACGCCATCTAGCCTTCCCTCGGTGAGAGACACCAGCCACATTATTGTACAGTAGCCTATGGCGGTGGCAGCTTCAACTAGAGAGACCCCAGCTATGGAATTCAGGTTGGGCAGCTGAGATAGAAGCGCAGCGGCACATGTAAACACCAAGTACCATTCAACTGTTGTTAATGGCTTCGCTGAACAACCATGGCCTCCACATACAATTTGGTGGAAAAGCTTCAGTGTTGATCCTCCAACAATAATAAGGGCAAAACCCGTTCCAGCTGATAAATACATGACTGGAAATAGAGCAAATATTTTTCCCATCTTATCACCTGCATGAGACCAATAAATAAATTTGCATGTAAATTTATTTTCAATTCCATTTTATGATTTTAAACATGAATTAATAGTCTCTATTATTTCTCCAATTATATTGTTTCACCTTCTTTAGTCGTGGGATAATTATATAAAAAATTTTCCTAATCTATTATACAGTCAGCTATGGTTTAGTTCCGAGTTAAAATTGAAATCAAAATAAATAGTTTTTCAATTTCAACTTGATCCAGTCTAATTTTAATTAAATTCAACTATTAATTTTTTTTAAATGAAAAATTAAGTTTTAATATCGATTTTAATCCAATTTTAATATATTTAAATTTAATCGAGTCTAACTTTAATTTTAAATTAGACTAATCCAATTTCAAATCGGACAAGAACCGCTTTTGCTATTATCTACTTGCAATGTCATAAGTTGATTATGATATTGCTGAATATAATAATTTAGGGTGCTTATAATTAATGTTTATGTATTGGGTGTCTATAATTTTTGTTTTTGGATTAACATTCAGGTTGAATTTTTATTATATTATGCATCCAATATAATTATAAAAAAAAATTAATTTTAATTGGTAAGTTGAGAAATTTGTTAGGTTGGATAGTTGCTGGTGCCTGGTGTAAATAGCGTATTAATTCTTACCAAAAGTAGCACTGAAGAGTTGAAGAAATCGGCTATAACGTATTGCAGTTTCTGTGGATTCATGAAGCCTAGCAAACAGCCACTGAGTGTAAAGCTGCCATATGTGAGCCACTGTTAAGCTCATTATTCCCCGCGTCCTGCATCAATTGCAGCAAAAGTCATTAAATCCATTTAACACAAAAATAAAATCGTAGAGAACCTGCCATATATATACAAGTATTCATACCAGCCAAGAATGGTGAAGGAGACGGGCAGCACAAGGGCCTGGATTCCTATTCCAGCACAAAGATTATGCAAGGCAGCATAGAAGGCATTACCGTTCCTGGATTCAGTGATAGGGGGCCAAGCATCCTGAGGGTCAAGCTTGGTTAGTTTGATAACCTTCCTTAATGGACTTCCCAAGGGTGACAAGAAGGAATTGGGAGTTGTATTCTGAGAAGACCCATAAGTGCTATGTTTTGGTTCATTTGCAGGCTCTATTGGGAACACTAGTGACTTTTCTGACAAAGATGGTGATGAATTGTATTGGGTTTGCAATTACATAGGGGGAGCTGACACAGGCGGTGGTGGGATAGCAGAATTATTATCTTCGACGACCTCGCCCATGTCTCTCTTCTCTTTTCTTCTCTTTACTAGCTACTTGCTTATACTTCTCCTTTCATTTGCCTGCTATAATTGGCAGCTCAATATATGGTAAAAATGTTCTTGATCAAGTTCTGCCCATTATATCATGTATAAAATATGGTTTTCGGTAGATAAATTTTGTTGACCGGCGCTAATACAGTAATTTAGACTAATTGCTTGCTTAATTATTCTCTATACTTTGCTTTCATGTTCGTAAAATAATTAGTGAGATTATTTTTGCTATTTTACTTAGTACTCTATGTTTTCCTCTTGACTTGGACCAAGTATTCCCCAAGCTAATTAATTTAATAAAATATATATATATATATGTATATATATATATGCTTTTTTTTATATAACTTATAAAGAAAATATTAAAATATACTGATATTTATTATATCTTATGTGTCTATATCTTGAATTTATGATAGATTTTCAGTGTAAACATAATATTAGCGGATATATTAGGAGGTTTATTAAATTTAATATGAATTAATTTGCTCAATACTATTTTTTTAATTATTTTATTTTGTATTTAGATGAAAATTTTAAAATATGGAATTTAAATTTAGTAAATTTATATATTTAAGATATGGGCTAAGTCCAATTTCCATGAGCTAACTCATAGGGGGTACACAATCCTTCCTTGGGGAAAACTGGCCCGACCCATCAGAATGGGAGAAATCAAGAACACGACGTGGATTCCGAAAGCTAAAACCTTTCCAAGGCCCCAGCATTCGCATGCTTAGATTTATCATTTATGTCTGGATTGGCGGATCCCCTTCACCGTCCAAAGAAAAGATCTCTATCACCATCATGTCTTCATCGCTAGGAGACGACAGACCTGATGCAACCACGTTCATTGATCTTTTATCCGCTTCATTCCTTATCACCAGCACCGCCCTTCCCAAGCATCCACAGATGAGTTACGAGACAAACAAGTTGCAAGTGTCTTTTCACTTTCGATATTTAATACACATGGCTGTCCCCATCTTTTCCTGTCATAGAAAGGTCACCCCACATTATCAAGGTCACAGGAAACCCATTCTCTTCATACATTTCCGATCTGCGGGCTTCTCACAGCACCTTAGCTTTTTTTATAAGCTTCCTCCAAATGCCTGCCTGCCTGCCACTCACCAACTGCCTACAAAAATCAACATATATTCCAGTGCGAGAACCCAGTAATCTGAACCTCACAAACCTACAAAAAAATCTATAAGAACCAAAATCCTGGTTTCTTTTAGCACATGAAGAATTCTTCTAAGGTACTAAGCGATATCATATGGAAATGGACTAAGAGAAAGAAAGGCCATTTTGCTGTCTACACCAAGGAAGGCAAGAGGTTCGTTGTGCCTTTATACTATTTGAATCACCCCATCTTCAGAGTTCTACTGGAAATGGCTGAGGAGGAATTCGGAACCACGACTCATGGACCACTGCAAGTTCCTTGTGAGGAAGAATTTATGGAATACATTTTCACTGTACTGAGGAAGAATCCTTCTGTGGAAGTGGAAACTGCTTTAATCCCCGTGAACAGTTGTGAGGGAATTTCAATATCTTCTTTTTTCCCTGTTATTCCTACCCATAATCAAGCTGCTCCTGGATCTATAGCTGTGTAGACCGGGATGCTAAGTGATTAGGCTGCAGTCTTGTACATTTGTAGTTGTGGGAATTAAAGTTTTTGTCCTTCATTTGGGTGTTCTTTTCCTCTATTTTTCCTCTATTACGATTTTAGCTGTCCCAAGAGTTGAGACTTATTCTTAACATCTCAATTTCTCATAGAAGACGGGTAGCAGGAAGATAACAATCTAGCCCTGAAGTCACAAGTTTGAGTCTACCACCATCTCTTGGCAAGGTGACATATCTATGTTCGATTACGATTACCAATTGCATGTACAGAAGTACTCTAAACTTCGGCTACTGCACATACGGAAGTAGTACTCTAAATTTCGGCTGCTGCACATACGGAAGTAGTACTCTAAACTTCGGCTGCTGCACATACGGAAGTACTCTAAGCTTCAGCTGGTGTTTCATCGAGACCAAAACCGTATAACAAAGAAAAATTATATTTTCTTGATTAAAACCATGGTCTGGGATAGTAATAAATCCACTGCCTTTACAATAGAATATAAAATCCATTCTCAATAGCCTGCTTCTGGAACTAACAGAACATATACCAAACAAGCAATATTCATTTCCAATGAAATTAACTTTAAAAGTAAACAAGAGACATGTAGATAAACAAGGCTAAGAAGCTGTACTATATCTAAAAAATGGCAATTGATATGGACATTCTAGTAGTCCATTGTTTTAAGGACATTTGTTATTCCAAAACCCAAACATTCATAGTTTAGAGGTTGCAAGCTTTATCAGATCCTTCCTGAGAATCTTGCCTGATGGATTCTTGGGTATGGCTCCAATAAATGCAACTCTTCGGATTCTCTTGTATGGGGCCGCCTGCATATACAGCAGCTTATTATTAATAATATGGCAATCAGAAAACAATGAAACGATGAAAGAATATGTAATTGTGCTAAATCATTTTATTAGAAACTCAGATGATTCTTAATATTTGGTACTTTATTTGATACACCTGTCTTGCCACGAAATCCATGACAGCACTCTCAGATAAATTACTTCCGGCCTTTCTTACAACATACGCCATGGGAAATTGCCCAGCCTCCTTGTCCGGAAACCTGAAATAAGACCACAATCAGGCTTACTTATTTCCGAAGGAAAACAAGAATGGAAGCAAAGTATGTTGCGTGTCAAAGCATATGATTTTGCAGGGATTCCAGTAATCACAGGACAAATGTGAATCCATTTGCCGAAAAAGGATGCCTTATACAAATCATAGAATGAATTCCCAAGCCTTGATATGCGAGATGGAAGAACACTTACGGGATTACAGCAGCATCGGAAATTTCCTCATGAGTAAGCAACAAGGCCTCTAGTTCCGCAGGAGGGACCTAACAAATAAAGAGATTAGCATTAAGGCATGTCCATTAAATCACAGTTTCCATAAGAAAATAAGGGGATGTACAGGACTAAAAAAAAACAAAGTGATTCCACAAAGAAGGAAACAACAGAGAAATCAATGCTCTGTTCACCTGATATCCCTTGTATTTGATCAACTCCTTCAATCGATCAACAACAAAAATAAAGCCGTCATCATCAATGTAGCACAGATCCCCAGTTCTTAACCATCCCTCGGAGTCAAGAGTTGTTGATGTAGCTTCAGTATTTAAAAAGTAACCTACAAAATTAAACCTAACAGATTGTTATGTCACAATAATAATAGACCATAAAATTATCAAATTCATTCTCTGGTTTTTCTTGATTTGGTTCACTATGAACCCAAAATACAAGATGCCTTGAATCCATATTTAAGCAAGAATTTTCCCTCATTCTCAATCACATTATTTTATTTATCAAGTAACCACCTTAAATATTAGTATATGAACAAATTCCGACTCAATACAGCAGGGAAGCGAGTCTGTTTAATGATCCACACTCCTAGACTCAAGATTATCAGCAAATAATTGTGGGGACCCAAATCTCAGTCTGATGCAGAGCAAAAGTTTATAATTGCTTTCAATGTACTCCCAAGTAATTGATATAGTTTGCTTAGTCCAAATTCACTCATTTATGGAATTTTTTAATTTAAAATACAATTACATGTATCATTTAACCTCTACAACCTCGACGTCTACACATCTTGTATTGAATGATCAAATATATTTGTCGTCAACTCAGGGAACAAATACAGACTTCACGACATTCAGGAGAGGCTCTTCTAAACAAGTCTGTCTTGGCAGACATTTAACAAATGATTTTTCACTGAAATTGATTCTCAATGGACGAGCCAATTAGGGAGCTTTTAATACATGGAAAGTGAGGAGAAGAGGTCTAGATTTTCTTCTATGATACTCCCAATTCTGACTAAATTATCAGAGGTTAACCTTCAAAGGATCAGATCTCACTCTATTTGACGGATTTTTATCCAGTGAAGTTGACGTATATACAATAATTTCATTATTGTTAATTATGATGTAACTCATATGAGACCCATCATAATCAATAATTATACATAATCAATTTTATTGTATAATTTATAATTTTTCTTGTTTAACCACCTGTATTTTTTTGTTTTTCATTGAGCAGGCGAGCTTAACTAAATAAACTTTAACTAAAATATGCATTATTTGATTTTAACTAAATAATCGAATCAGATCAAATTAATAAAATTTAATTAGATATTTAATTTTTAATTTAGTTAATTATCTCTAAGATTTTTTATTGTTTCGTTATCTCTATTTTATAATTCAAATAAATGAATTTTTATATACTAGTATATAAATTATAATTTAATAACATATTAATTATAATTATTTTTATTTTATGATTTTATTTTAACCCCTCTGATCTACTCCATGCATTATTTTTAATTTTCTACACAGACAAGGAATCTCACAATACATTTTCATATGCTAGTTCTCAAGGTACACGCAATTGCATGTGCATTTTATGAATTTATTATATAATTGTTTTATTTATGTATACTATGCATATAAATATTATTTAAATTTAAATTTATTTTTTAAAAGAAATTTATGATGGTTGCGAAGTTATAAATAGATAAATATTGCAGTTTTTACAAGTTTATTATCTAAGCAAATATGATATCAAATAAATATAACAAAATAAAATTAAAAATAATAAAATAAAAATTAAAAATGATGGTTGAGAATTTTAATGCATAAATAAAGTTTTTCCATGTAAAAAATTATTTAGTAATATAAGTCTAATTAATTTGATTATTTATTTTCGATTTTATTGTTAAATTTAACTTTAATTAATTATATTAGTCGGTAGAAATCCCTTTATTTTTATATAATTTATTTCTAATATATTAATATTAGAAATAGAATAAGTAATGTGTTTTAATTAAAATTTTATAGTATTATATTTTGTATATTATTTTTATTCGTTCAATCTCGCCCTCCTTTTATATTATTTTTATAATTGGTCCCACATAGATAATATGACTATCCACGAAAATTACGACAAATTATAGTATCAACATGTGACATGTAAGTTATATTTTAAAAAAAATTATAAAGTGATTATAAAATTGTAGGATCCTATATATCTATACATTGAGATTATAATTTCTCGAAATAATTACGGTTAATTATATTTATTAATGTATATAAATAAATGATTATTTAATTTTTATATTTTAATAAAATTATTCATTTAATTTTTTATTTTAAAAAGTAAATTATTTAATTTTTACATTTTAATGTTATTAAATTATTTTATCTTTTTATTAATTTTTTTATTAATTAATATTTTTTAAATTACAACTTAGTCTCTCTTAAAATTAATTAATTAATTTTTATATTTTAAAAAAATATATTAATTAATCTCTATAATTTAACTCTATTAACTATTTAATCACATAATTAATTTTTTATACATAAATTACTATAATTTTCTCTTCCTTATTTTTGTTTTAACTTTTCTTATTTCTTTTTCTTTATGTTTTTCTCTATGCCTATACTCTTTCGCCCTCGTTCTCTTTATTTTCTTTTTTGTTGATTAAAACAGTACAAAAGTTAAATAATTTTTTTAAATTTATAAATAATTAAAAAAAATTATTTTTTAATAAAAAATATAAAAATATATCCAATGAATTAAAAATTAAAAAATATATATAAATTCTGATTTAGTTTCATATAATAAAATATTTATTTTTATTCAATAATATATTTTTTAATTAATTAATTTTATTAAAATAGAAATATTAAATAGTAATATTTTTTAAAATATAATATTAATTAATTAATTTTTTTAAAATAAAAAAATTAAATAATAATTTAAATAATATATAAAATAAAAAAATTTATAAAAAAATTATATAATTTGATAAAAATAAAAAAAAATCATTACATAATATATATTTTTAAAATATAAAAATTAAATAATTAATTTAATTAAAATATAACAACTAAATATCAATTTTTCTTTTATCATATCACTTCATTTTTATATCTTGAGTTTGTGGCGGTGGATTTAGGTAGATTTTTTTTTTTTAGAAGGGATTTAGGTAGAATTTTCAATGATAGAAAAACGTAAAACGAAATTTGCATGTTTCTTACCTTTCATAATAGAGGGACCTCTAAGCCAAAGCTCACCGGTCTGGTTCACCGGCAGAGCTTTTCCGCTTTCTGGGTCCACAATCTTTGCCTCCATGCTCGACGTCAGCAGCCCCGCGGTACCGTATCTCCTACTTTCCTCTAAAGTATCTGTTGATGCACCCACCCCCGTCGATTCAGTCAACCCGTAACCCTGAAGAATTCTCACCGTTTGATATTTCTCCATGAACCCCTCTATCACCTCCTTGCTCAGTGGGGCTCCTCCAGACACAACTGTTTGTAGCGAACTCAAATCATATTTGGACCTTATCTGATCAGCGCCGTTGATCAGTGCTACTAGTATAGGTGGTACCAGATGGAGATCCGTGGCACGATACCTCTCGATCGTAGATAGCATCTCATGAATCTCGAACTTTGAGAGCACAATGATTGTTGATCCTGACGCGAGTAATCCCGTCGCGAACAATGCTAGACCGTAAATGTGAAACATTGGGACGGTGCAGATAAATTTATGCTCTCTGTCTTCGTTAAAGCGTCCAATGATGGTTTGAACCATCGCGATTAGGTTGCGATGCGAGGAAACTACGCCCTTGCTTGCTCCGGTTGTACCTGAAGAGTAGAGCAGAGTAGCTGTGTCGTCCATGTTGACTCGCTCCCTGACACGACTCCCACTAGGCTCCTTCATCATCTCGCTTAAAGTTGTCACGATTATGGATTGGGCTTTGATGGAATCATGGTCGTCTATGAGGATGATGGGGAGATTCGAGTTCGACTCGGTGAGTTTGGGGACTAGTTGGGGGGTGGTAAAGGCGAATAAAGGTTTGGAGTCGGCGATTTGCTTGGCGATTTCGCGGGGAGTGTTGAGAGGGTTGGTGGTGGTAATTATGGCACCAAGGGACATAACAGAAAGGCAAACAACAGGAAAGAAAATGGAGTTTGGGGAAAGGAGAAGGATAACGTGGCCCTTGCGGACTCCTATCTCAAATAGAGAGGTGGCGACGGAATCGACGGATTTCCATAGGTCGATGAAGGTGAGGTGGAGGCCAGTGGTGGCGTCAATGAAGGCTGTCTTGCCACGGTGAGCCTGGGACGAAATAAAGGTGGTGATGTCGATGCAGTAATTGTGTGGGAGAGCAATAGGCTTGCGTTTACTGCAGAAAATAGAATTAGATCTGCAAAAGCCGCTTCTCGGGTCGATCTCGAAGCTGCAATCGTGTGCCATTATCGGACTCTGGACTCTGCTGCTTTCCTTGGACTAGAGAGTAGACTTATTAGACTGGGGTTTTGCTTTGCTTTGTTCAGACCTGGCCAGATCTTTTATGGGAAACTTCAGCCGTTTCTTGAATGAAAATCGCGTGGATGTGATCTGCCGAAGTATCATTTGTCTGACATACGAATCGTTTTGCATTTGTTTTTTTGTTCTTGATGAATATTGAGAGAGGAATTAGACTATTTTTTTTTTATAACTTTTTACTTTTTTTAAAAAATATAATTTTAATTTAAAATCGAATGGATTAATTTTTATTTGATTCAAATTTAATTTTAATTAACTTATTTTTAATAAATTTTAATTTAAAATTAAATCGAATTACAAACTCAATAAAATGGATTCTAAATCTGCTTTTTGTCAAAGAATCCTACTTTCAATCCTTGTATTACCGCATGAGGCTCTGTCTAACTGGGCCGAGCTTGAAATTTTTAATAACTATCGGATCAACCTATCGAGTGTGGCTCCGAAAGGAATTAGTCCATCAAACAAGAGCTCGGCTTACGGCTTACCGTTACCTCATAAGCCGATCGATCAATTCAGAATTGGGACTTCACGCAGGGAGATAGATGGCAGGAGGGCATGGAGAGAGCTACACTTACAAGAGCTTAACTTTGCATCAGCCAAAGAGGTGGCATACGGTTACCGGAAAGGGCTTGTGTGCCCTCATGTGGTGAGTTCTTACCCATCATCTCTCTCTAACCCTAATTATTCATCATTCTGCATTATCTACCATTTGAGTGCTATGTATTGGTTCCTGATCTGCTTGCTTTATTTTGTTGAGTTTAGTATGAACTATTTTGTTAAATTAATTATCTCAATCACTACACTTCTATATCAGGTGCACAAAGACGAGAAACAATTTTAAACACTCTAAATAGCAATTTGTAGTAGTGCCCGGGTTAATCTTCTAGTTGTTGCTGTTGGAAAATGTGGGCTTTTCCCTTATCGAGAAAAGAAAATGTAGAGATTGAAATGTCTTGTTCTGTAGTGAAATTAATTGGTAGAGGTAGAGCTTCATTTCTAAGATTTCACCTATTCATCTGAGTAAACTGGGAGTTTTATTGAAGATTGTTTTTGAAAGTTTTTCGTGATTAAACCAGTGATTATAGCTCTATTAAATCCAAGAAAAGAATTTTTGAACAACCTACCCAGAAGGTGTGCGGTCCTAAGTGTAAGTGTTAAAATTGAAATTGCATTTTGAATGGCCTCTAGGCATATTAACTTTATCCTCATAACTATGCACTCTGTTCTTCATTTAACTTACCAAACATTTTAGTGTTCCCAGCAAGGTAATATGCATAGTTTCTTATATTGCCAATGGACTTAATGAAGTTTATCTTAATTTTTTGTTTTAGGTTTTGGGTCCTATACAGAGCTAAGCAAGATGGTCCCGTAGTATTGGTCAGAGTTGATTCTATAGTTGAGACTAATAATAATTGATTTGCTTTCTACACAAAAATTCACGTTTGTGCTCTGTCTTCTAGGGCTGGAGGCATCCTTGGGAAGGCCATGATGACCATGGACATGGACACTAGGTACCTTTTTTGGCTATTATCAGATAATGACATAATGCAGTACCGTAGCTACCTTTTCTTTTATGGATGTAAGTTGGTGTAGGTACAGAATGAGGTTAGATGAACAAGTTAGGTCTTTCCAATCACATTTGTGTGCTGTATATATTTCAGCTCATACATATCAATGATGATGATAGGTAAACTTGTAAGCCTGAAGCCTAAATATTATTTTGTGTTTGTATTTGGGTTCATTTCCATTGTAGAAGGCTGTCTTCCAAAGCTTGTTTGAGAAACTAAGATATTGATGGGAAAATGCTCCATTTCTTGAGGGTTGAGTGAGGTTATTTAAGCGCCCTTAAATATGCTTTATATAATGAGGATTAGTGTTTCTATGATGTTGATTGTAGGAGACTTTTTAAAATATTGCTAGTGTCCTGATATCTTATTCTGTTCAGGCCTAAGCTATTTAATGATATTGAAGGCTTAATGGTGTAGAAGTCAGTTTATCCTTTCAAATTATTTTTCCCCTCTTTCCTCTTCTTTTGGAAATCAACTGACACTCTATCCTTTCAAATTTCAGCACCAGAGTTGTCATGTCTTAGCTATTTCAGAAAATTTTGGTGGATAGTTGCTGTGCTATTTTGTTTTTTTTTTTCTTTTTCAAGCCAATTGTTGGGCATGTACTATCCCTTCATGAGAAAATTGAAAAAAAAAAAAAAACAAAAAGGAATAAGATTTGCAACAGAGAAAATCAGTGAGGATGAAATATTAGGGTTTGCATTAGAAAGTCTGGGGCTGGATTTGTTTGTTGGCCAGCACCCAGCAGTTATGCTTTTTCATGGCCTTATTTTTGGTGTGTGACATTGCTCAGCTATGAGTTTAGGCACGGATGTTCCAGCATCACCAGCTCAGATTATTGTTTCAGCATTTTATTTCTGTGATTATTTGAATGTAAAACAAAATGGAGTTATAATACCTTTATTTTTGTGATTACAGACACCGCATTGAAGAGCGAAACAGAAAAGCATAAGTGTTTTTGCTGGTTGGCCGTAGGTACTGCATGTTCTCTGGACAGATTAGTTTCTTCTATCCAATAAAGTGCTTGTCTGCAAGACATTGTCATGGATGTAATAAGACGAACCCAACTCCATTTGAATGTGTTAGATTCTCAGCATGGATTTTTGACTTCAATTGTGTACTTGCCTTCACTCTTGCACTCGTGATTTTGTGTGGAAATTATTGTGGAGCTCAAATTATACAAATTGGTATTTTGTTCTTGTATTTGGCATCATTCTTGGAATAATTTCACTTTGGCATTAATCATTGCTTATTAAGACTTTTCAGGGATAGCTGGTTGGATTCAATATTCACATGAACAGATAGCGATGAGAAAAAGAAAATTTTACCGTTGTAGCCAATTTCTAGACTTCTTGTATTGGTATATAATTCAACTAACGCCAATCTAAATTGAAGCTAAAATTGCAAACTAACGAAATCATGTGGCAACTCGTTTCACTGTGCCTAAGGGCATGTTGCGACTAATGGGTTTTTTAGCTCATTAGTTTAGTTCAGTGGTGCTAGATAGTTTTTAGAGTTGAGAGTAATTTTTAGTTTAGTTCCAGAGCTGTGAGTTCAGATGGGATTAAAACTGTCTTCATGGTAGTGAGAAATCGAGTTTGAGGTTCAAAGGAAGAGGAAAAAACTCTTGAATAGTGGTAAATGAGTATATGCTAATGAACCCACAGTACTCAAAATGGGACAGGAGCACGCTGGGCTTGGGCTTTAGTCGGTTAAGAAAGCAACCGCTGGAGCTGGACCCCAAGGCCTGGAGAAATAAAATAGAGGTGGCCTATCTTGCTTGGGTTGGGTGCACCCGCTGGGTCTGAATTTAGGTTTCCACAACGTCAAGCTTGGACGAATAAGAAAGGCAGATTGTTGACTTACGAAGGGGCAATTGAAATGGCATACCAACTCAGCATTCTAATTTTTATACTCAACCAACAACGAAACCCGACAATCAGCATCTTCTTGGGAAGGAGACATAGTGTTAATATTTGTTTAAAATTAATTATATATGATTCATGCTGTTTGCATTTTGTTCAATAGATTACAGAAAGAGACAGAAATCAGAGGTAATCAAGCATTAGATTATGTGATTTGGCACATAATTATATTATAGTCTAAAAGATTGATAAGTTAATTATATTATAGTCTAAAAGGTTGATAAGTTGGCATGTCTATGTTAACTAGTATAAAGCAGACATAGGGATAGCCTTTAGTTTCCTTTTGTTCTCAAACCTATTCTGGTTTTGACTAGAGCTGCGTTAGGATTAGGGTTTTCTTATGATTGTCGGGAATCCAATGAGCTCACTTGGTTGGATGCTTAGGGCAACTGTTGGACAATATCGCAATAAGGGGTGGCCAAGGGCTCATTTGAAGAAATTAGTTTTGAGTAAACACCTGGACAAGAATCTTGTCGAGAGGTATCCAGCTGTGGATAAATTTTACAAGAGCTAGGACGACATGTGATCATGAGGTTGACTGGAAGCTTCCTTGTCCAACTCGACCTGGAAAACCATTCTTATGAAACAAGAGACAAGAATGAAAACAAGGATAAACAAAATAGCCTTGCAATGAGTTAATTAATTAGATGTTTGTTTTCTTTTTGAAACTTAAGCCCATATAATAATTCATCAGATATGATTTGGGGATAAGTTTATCTGCTATTTTTGAGGATGAATATGAATAATTATATAATTTTATCGTATAAAATTAAGTGTTTTATAATATTGTCCTTTAAATTGATTCTAATAATCAACATAAAGTTTTAAAAATGAGAAATGGTATTAGAGGATCTAATGATCGGGATTAGTCGAATGACGTATGGTAAATTTTTTCTAAATTTATAATATCAATAAAATTTACTTATAAAAAAATATTAAAATGATTTTACATTGCTTATCCATAACAGATGCGAATCAATGATTATTACTCATACTTGTTTTTTTTTTTTAAAATCAAACCTAGGAGAAATTATATAATAAGACAGTTATTCTATGTCAGCATTTGACATAGAATGACAACCATATATTAGTTATACAATTACACAAATTTAGCTACTATTTAAAAAAAACTGTAAAGTGGTTATAAATTTTTGGGATCTAGCGAGATATATGTAGAGACTGACTCATACATATATATGTCCATTCATTGGGTTACCATTTCATATCCTATATGGAATAATTGTTTCACTATATAACTACTAAACCTTGTGATGTCAATATAGTGAATCAATGTTTTTGGCAATTTACCAGTTAAAAAAACTGGATTTTCCATGCTAGATAATTTCTAATTGTCAACTTAGAGTAGAAGGTGTTGAGGTAGCCATAATAATTTGTGTATCAGATTGGAGGAATTGGGAGTAAAGTTGCTGATTGAAACTCTGATATCATATAGAATTAAATATTAACTTTTTATATTATCAATAAAGAGATAAAAACATGGATATATACAAGAATTATGTGCAATCTAATGGATTTGAATAAGACAATACTTCAAGAATTAATAAACATAAATGGAACTTTGATATTTTATTAGAAAGAATAAATACAATAAATTAGGTTAAACAAGATATAAATTAATAGGTTTAATGAAAGGTTACGTCAAACTTAATTAAATTTTTAGGGGGGCAGTAAGTGATCACCCATGGCAAAGCAATCCTTAAAATAATGGGTTGCAATGAAACATAGGCATTTTGTATCCTAATTGGTAAGTGTATTAGGAAGCGAAACCCTAGTCTGGATCAAACGTCTAAAGATGCACTCTAGTTCCGCTTCAAGATCTTCAATCGCAATCTCCACTGCCTCCAGTCTCTTATTTGCACTTTGAAGCGCGGTTTCGTCACAAATTTCATACATGATCTGCCCACCTGAGCTAAAGAAATTTGATCTGAAAGACCCTTTGGTGGATTTCTGATCCAGCCATGGTATGGAAACAAGAGACAATAAAGACTCAACAATGGTGATGGTGATCACTCGCACTTCTCTTAATACTTCCACAACAACAGTAAGTTTGTGATCTATGGTTGAGATATCTGAAGTTACAACTGATTTGTTCTTCATTCCCTTCAGTGACCCAAGGCATTTCAATGTCTCTTTATTTAGCTTCTTTCTATAGTGATTATAAGCAGCTATATATCTTGGCATTAATATTTGGCTGGTTAAAAATTTTCCCAGGTAAAGTGAATTGTAGGTCTAGAAGATGTTCATTGACGAACAAAAGAACATCTTTAGAGACGCTACAGACGTCCAGCATTGTAAGAGATGCCTCAGAGACTTGATGAACCACATCTCTTGCTTTTGGTGGGCAAGAACTTGTTGAATTTCTGGCGAGTGGAGGAGATCATTAGCAGAGTTGTGCAGGTCTCTGAGAGCATTTAATTTAGGGAATGACATTCTTTTGGGGGTTGAAGAATTCTGTAGAAGAATATGTGAAAGGATAAGTTCCGATGAGATAAAAGGGCTAGGGAACGTAGGCAATACAGGCTATGAGCCAATGACTAGCTCGTGGATTTTATAGAAAACTATGAGACAGCTTGTCCTGATTTAGACCTCATACCTTTAGGAAGGAGAAAAAAAAAATACTAATGAAGTATGCTTTTCTTGTACGGACTATGGTCACTTCTAACAACTAGCAATGGGACCAAATTAGATAGGCATGTCCCGACGAAGCTTCCATATGAGGAAGAGAGATAGAGACATGAAGTTGTTAACAACTTGAGATAAACGTGTTGACGATTTAGACTGATATTGTAAAGAATGCATGCACGAGCAGTGGAGGTGCCAGCTGCTTGTGATTAATAATGTTACAGACCAGACAGAAATATTAGGAAATAGAAGCTTGTAGAAAAATAAATAGCTATTTGTTTTTCTTCACAAGTTAGGATGGTTTACAACTGGAGATGCTTCTGTTTTCTCTGGACACAAGAAGAGATCTGAGAGTATTATGATCTACGATTCTAGTAAGGAACATCCAAGAAATTCCTGTGAAGGTTCCTGGATAATTAGAATTGTGATATAATGGGAATGTAAGATCTCTTGGTTTGCTATTTTAGTTTTTCAGTTTTATGTATTTTTAGCACCAGATTTTTTCACTTAGCATATCGTTCATGTTAAGTTTTTCTCTGTTTTATTATTTTAATAAAAATTTCCTTTTATAAATAAAAGGGAATGTAAGATCCTAATTGGAGCATGCCTGAGACAAAAAACCAAGTATCTTATTCTTTACAATTAATAAGATAGGAAGACCAGAATTATCAATAGCAAATTATCATAAACCAAGATATAAGATATAGAGTGAAACTCACTTATTAAATATATAAGTTCTACGTGATTGTGTCTTACATTCATAGTGAAAAGGGTCTAGATTATCATGGACAAACATATAATTAAGATGTATGGTAGGAGCAGATCTAAGTAAAAATTTCCTTATCATTCAGAATAAAACTATGATCATTACCTTGTCCATTGCTCACTCGAAGATAACCATCACCTGTGTTGTGGTTGCAACACTTGGACTAGCTAAATTCAGTGTGATATGATGGGAGGTGCCAGTTCCAGGAAATCAGTGCATAAATTGATCACCTTGCTCAGAGGACTACTACAAAGATGGAGATTCAAAGGAGGGAACAAAAGGTGGCGACACATTATTAACATATGCCAAATGAGCTTGCAGGCTAGCTAGAATACTGACGACGAGCATAACGCCGGCAACAATGACCTATTACGTGATTTTTAAACCATAAATTTGAAGAGTGAGAGGTTGAACAAGATTGTGATGAAGGTTGAGCAAGTGGAGAGAGCAATAATGCTGATTCCCTTGAAGACATAGGTATGTAGGCTAAATTAGCTAGAGGGCTTTTCTGCGTGCTGTTCAACGTTATCTCATAAGCCAATAATGACCATACGGTTCATGAAAAGAATCCGGTTTGATCCTAATAAGGGTTGTGATAATAGTGTGAAATTCGCTAGTAATGTTGCGATAATCACATTGCATTTTGAATCTTGTAGTTCAATATTATAAATAGAATTAAAAATTAATTTTACCTTTAAAAAGATTACAACATAAATATTTATAATAAATTGAAAAAAAAAGACTAAATAAGCTTTAAAATTAAATTTTAGGTTAAATAAAAACTGAATTTTCTAATTAATGTCAAATAAGTATTCATCTAATAAAATATTATTTTTTAATTTTAAATATTAAAAAATTATTTATTATTTTTAATTAAAATAAACTTTAACAAAGTTAAAAACAAAATAAACAAAAATGATTTAACATTAAAATTAGTATTTTAATAATTTATTATTAAAAACATAGAATTTAAAACAATATTTTTTTTCTAAAAATTGAGTTTATTTAATTTTAATTATAAATTTTTATTTTTATTTAATTCAAAAGTTAATTTTAAAATGATTTAGCCTCCGATTAAAAATGAAAAGGTTTATTTACTTTTTAGTTTTAAATATTAAAAAATTATTTATTAATTTTAATTAAAATAAACTTTAACAAAATTAAAAACATAACAAACAAAAATTATTTAACATTAAAATTAGTATTTTAATATTTTATTATTAAAAAACATAGAATTTAAAACAATATATTTTTTTTCTATTTAAAAGTATATAAATGGTATTAATACAGTTAACACTCTTCATTCTCCAATATTATCTCCACCATTTAATTGTCCAACAAAGTCAACTGGGAACAGTGGAAACATATTAATTATGTATGTCCTTTCAAATTATTCAATATTATAGTCAAATTTGTAATTTAGCCTGTTGGCATTCAATGCGAACCCAGAAATAAAAAGAACTAACAGGCACAGTAGTTGCAACCCAAAGGCAGAAATATTTATTTGTGATTTGATTAATAATGAATTATTATAATCCTTTATATATATATATATATATATATATATGCCAAATTCAACATATAGAGCTCCATGGGTTTGAAATTCTTGGCCCCAAAGAGACAAAAGATACAAGAAAAGGTCTTACGACTAGTAGAGAAAAAGAAACCTATCAAATGAAGATGGCTTACTGCCGCTTGTTAATTGTTGACTGTTGAAGGATGGTAAAATTCATACATTAATTTTTAATTTATTTTTTTGTAATAATTTAGTCTTTAATTTCAAATTTCATTAATAAATTAGTCTTTTTTTTTATATACGAATTTCTTTAAAACAATTTCGTGAAATAAAATTTAGTTTTATTTATTTTTTAAAATAATTATATATTCTTATAAAATATTTAATAGATAATAATTAATAGGCTTAATTTAAAATGTAATATTTGAGAATATTTATAAATTATAATTTAAACCTTATTAATAAATTAAAAAATAAATTATATTAAATCATATAAAAATAAGCTTTTTATATTTTTTTAAAAAAATCATGTTAAAATATTTTTGTAATCATTTATTTATTAAAAAAAATATTACTGTAAATAATTTTTTTTATAAAATTATAGACCATAATATAAAAAATTTAAGAATTTAAATGAAACAGTGATTATAAATAAAATTATTTAAATATAAAATACATAATTAACTAAATGTAAAATTTGTATGTACATACCGTTTTATTAATAAAATATTAATAATTAATTTTTTTAAAATTAAAAGTAGATAACTAATAAAAATTAACTTATTAATGAAATCTAAATTTTGAAATTAAATTATTATTAAAAATAAATTAAAAATTAATTTGTGAATTTTATTATATTTTATATATACTAATTAATCGTAATATTAATTAATTATAATACAGAATTCTACTTTTAGTACCCCACCAATAAATGCACCAAGCATTCACTGTCATTGCTGCCCTTTGAAATTTTGCGACTTGTGCGATGATGGTGATGGCTGCTTTCCAAAGTAAGACACGTGCCGTTCATCTAAACTTCTTAATTTCAAACGATCAAATTTATTTATATTTAAGATTTTTATATTCAATGTTCAACTAATATATTATTTAAATATTTTTAATATTTTATAATTAAAATATAATTTTAAATATTTTTAATTAATATTTTAATATATATACTTAATTTTTTTTTTAATAATGTCAAACAAGTCAATTACACGCGATTTGAAAGAGCGAAAATATTAGGCGCCTACCGTAGACCTTGGCAAGTAGAGATGGTCAACTGAACCTACTTTATGCATCAAATTGTGGATGATTTGTCATTTTTGGGCCATCATTATAGGAAGCCACCCCCACATACACCCACTTAGATAAGAGACACCTACCACACGTTCAAATCTTTCTACCCTTGAGAATCGATGTAACGGTATAGTGATCATCAACCTAAGTTGAAGCTTCAAGCTGGCTAATAAGGGTCATTTTCTTTTCTTTTCTGTTATTTTATTTTCAACTAAGAATTAATCCTGCACAAGTTGTACACGTAAAAACTTCCTCCCTCAACCAATGAATGTGTCCTTCATTTTTTGCCTTTTAAATTCTTCTATCCTTAATGTGCAGACTAATGCTTGACATGCCCACCTCATCATCTCCACCTGATGCTGAAAATTTCGCCAACTTTTATGAGCCATTCGACATATCAAATCACCACACAAAAAATAATAGACGACGAACTCTTTTTCTACCTCACAACAAGTCATCATGTTATTATTAATTACTTGTGTTCTTGCTGTCCAATGAAAGTCCACTTTGAATCAATGACAATTGGCAATTGCGTGTCTTAGGTAAAGACTCTTTCCATAGGAACTTTCATGGAAGACTGATTTTTTTTTTTTTTGCTTTACTTATTCATGAAAGGAGTGGTTGAATTGAAGAACAAAATGAATGGAAATTGATTAATTATATTTCTAGTTTCTTCTTTTTATTTTAAGTGTGTTGTTGTCTAGGGTGCAAGGTTTTGACTTGTAGATTGTGGAATATAGCTAGCTAGTGTTGAGGACTGGATGTGTGTCATCATACGTACATATAACAAGCTACCAACTTTTAAAAAAAAGGTAGCTCCAAAGAAATTGGTGTTCCTCCATAAAATTAATTACCTTTTTAATTCAAAAAAAAAAAAGGATAGATTTCTCTTCCAACTTGTAATAATCTCTTAGAAATCAAAATTAACTTTTAATATGCTAATTCGTGCGAAATAGGCCTCACAGAAAAAAAAAATTAAGACGATTGTCAGCATAGCTGATATTGAAGGACTATAGTATCAAGATCTTTATAGAGAAATTGACTTCTATTTACGGAACAAATTTAATTAATAAATATTTGAGACCCCATTTCAAATTTAAATTGAAATTTAAAATGTATTTCCTAAAAAAAATTATTTAAAATATATTAAAGAATTATTTATTTATTTAACGATTTTATATCTAAAAATATGGAATTTAATTTTAAATATATGCTTAAAAAATATTATTATCTACATGTAACGGATTGGTTAATAATATCAAATAAATCTTATATCTTTTGGGTGGAGATTAGACATGTTAGGTAGAAGTGTCATTTCAAAGGCATTCAGAATGTATAGTTTTGGACCGACTGCTGACAATTTCATTGAAAATTTTTTCCTATGAACTTTCTTGACAGGGCCACGATTAATGAAAGAGTTCGAATTTATATAAATATATTCTCCTTCTGTCCTTGTCATTTGAAAAAATGGTGCTTAATAATTAATGCTGATATATCATTAATTCATTTTATAGAAATTAAAATTAATAAATATTATATAATTTTATAATCTCTCAATTTCTATCTAAATTTGGTCAAAAACTAGCTAAGACCTAATTTTCAAAGGATTTAAAATTAAGAATTTGCTAAGGAAAATACAAAATTGAGCTTATGTTTGTGGTTTTATTTGTTTATTTAATTGGTATTGCGTGTCGCAACTTGAAGAAGGCCAGGTCCATGCAGATATATGATGAAGTGCCTTATCCCTTGCACGTGTGATGTGGGTACAGAGGCCACAGCGAAAGAGGACTATCACGTGCATTGAGAAGCTAACATCAAAAAATTTCCTTATCCCACCAACCTCAAGCAACCCTAGTGGCGGCCATCTTCTTTCTTTAGGTGGCCCCCACTCTTAAACATCCAGTTGGCTCTCCCTCGCGGGAGGGACAGCACCCCTACACCCTTTTCATAATTCATTTTACCATCGTTATTGTATTAACACTTTGTTTGCATTGCGATTCTGCTTTATAAAAACGCTTTATAAAAAAATTATTATTTTAAATATTATTAAAAAATGGTTTTATATAATAATTAATGATTAATTAATTATAGCTATGAGGATGTGGTTTTCATGGCCTGCAGTTGCAGTTGCTGCTGGTGGTTTTAGCTTAGCTCCGGCCTCCAGCAAGTGATGAGCACAGTGTTTGTGGTGGGAAAGGCAATAATAGATTTATTAGGCTGCTGTTGTACTGTCCATTTGCTGCCCATTTAATTACTCTATTTTTAATTGATCAGCTGAAAAGTGTTGACCTTGTCCTAAACGCCCAGTTGTGTACAGATTTTCATGTTCTTTGCACTAAGCTAAGTAAGTTTTCAGTTGTTAAATTTGGCTACTATTGCTGAATAGCGTCATTGAAAGAGCAGAGTCCCAACAGCAACTGTCCCATTATTATTATTATTATTATTATTATTATTATTATTAAATTCAAAATTTTATAATTTTAAAAATATATGATGTCAGTGAGTTAAAGTTATAATTATGAAATTCTTTAATATAAAAATTATTTTTTAATATATTAAATAATAACTTAAAATTAAATTTAATATATTTTAATCTTAAAAATATCAAAATCATTAAACACTATTTAACGTAATAATTTTTAAAAACACATTTTAATTTTTCAATCTCAATTTTAAACAAAACCAACATATTTTTTCTATTTAAAATAAATACATAAAAATATGGTAACATAAGTTAGGAAAACTTAAATTATTGGGTCATTCACTATGTACATAATTACATATGTACGTAATTATTGGTAAAAAAACATAAAAAAATTCAAGTGTGACTCTGAATTGTTAAGATTAAACAATATCACGTTAAGTTGGGATTATAATAATAAAATAAAATTACATAATAAAATGATTATCTTATGTCAATATTTAATATAAAATGATAATTTATTAATATAAATATTATTTTTTTTAAAAACATAAAATAATTATAAATTTTTAAATATATATGTAAATCATTTCACTGTATAATTGCTCAATTAGTTACATTAGAAAATTTTTTAAAGTTTTTTACCCTAGTTTTTATATTCTATACTGTGGAGTCGCTGAGCTGGCAGAAAAGGGTAGACGTGGACAGAAATTAGAGGATTATAGGAGAACATAGGGGCTGATCCGGAAAGCACTCGACCAGCACCGATGAGGAACGCGTATCGTGTCGGCGAATTTTGGAAAGCAATACTCTTGGGTTATGAGTCCACGTGGCGCAACAGGACTCCACGGGTGACAAAATTATCCTACTTTTTATTTGGGGATCTCCTTCTTCTATATATAGGAAAATTGCGCCTCCTGCATATTTTGGTATTGGTTCCTTATTTGGGTGAAAAATAAATTAAAAAAAAATTCCGGTTTTTCAAATATAAAAGAGCAAAAGCAGCTACCACGAGCAAGGAGCGATACAGCCACATGGAGGAGAAAAGAGCAGTGAAGTCAAGGTTCAAAAGAGTCTGTGTCTTTTGTGGAAGCAGTACTGGCAAGAGAGATTGTTACAGGGAGGCTGCTCTTGAACTGGGACAAGAACTGGTACGTTTTCTTCTGAGTCATGCCTTGATCAGTTGTTAGATTTTTTTAAGAATCAGAAACTTAAGCTAAGTTTTTCTTTTTTCGTTTAGCTCAAAACTAATACTATAATTTCTTTCTGAAGGTGTCAAGGAGATTAGATCTCGTCTATGGAGGAGGAAGTGTTGGGTTGATGGGCTTAGTGTCTCAGGAGGTCCATCGTGGTGGAGGACATGTACTGGGGTAAGTATACAAAAAAAAAAAAAGAAGCAAGTTTTCTCGTCCAGCAGATTGATTAGTTTCTTGCTCAAATTTGGTATATTTTATTTGAACATCTGCAGAAGTAATTGATTTTCCCCCTACTTTTGTTTCTCTCTTTTTTGTATTAGAATCATCCCCAAAACTCTGATGAGCAAAGAGGTATGTAAATTAACAGAAAATTTCATCTGGGTACTGGAATTCTTGAGCTAAGGATATATATTATCCAAAAATAGAATTATCAAAGTGTATGGGTTCTTTCTTTTTATGGGTTAATAAATTAGATGTACGTAATGCTTTGCTTTTATTATAAAGCAGATAACTGGAGAAACAGTCGGAGAGGTCAGACCAGTAGCCGACATGCATCAAAGGAAAGCTGAGATGGCCCGCCATTCTGACTGTTTTATTGCCTTACCAGGTCTCTCTCTCTCTCTCTCTCTCTCTCTCTCTCTCTCTCTCGTATAATTAAGAATGTAATGTAATTTATCTGATGCTTATGTGTGTATATTATAATAACTAGGTGGATATGGAACTTTGGAGGAATTATTGGAAGTCATTACATGGGCCCAGCTTGGCATCCACGACAAGCCTGTAAGGCAACATCATGTCTCTAACCTTGGATTAGATAAAGTTTAAAATCAGGTTTTTTTCATGTCAACTCTCTGTTCATGATATATATAAATAAAAACAGGTGGGCTTGCTTAATGTGGACGGCTACTACAACCTCCTGCTCACCTTCATAGATAAGGCTGTGGACGATGGCTTCATCAAGCCTTCTCAACGTAGCATTATTGTCTCTGCCCCAAATGTCAAAGAGCTAGTTCAGAAACTCGAGGTGGGTTCTGCTCTAAACACATTCTATTGGTCCCTTTTTTTCAGAAAAAAAAATATATAATATTTTTTTTTGAGCAGGACTACGTGCCTCTGCATGATGGAGTTGTTGCTCAGGCTAAGTGGGAGGCTGAGCAACTGGAGCTCAATGCATCTTTGCAGACTGAAGTTGCTCGTTGATTAGGGACCATAAATAACAAGGTCTTCATTTTCTATCTTCTTTATTTTCTAGGATTTTCTGGAAAAAGATGTACGAATCTAGGGTTTCTCTCCTTTTCAATTTTGTGTATTGGTGTAGAAAGGAAAAGGGGGAATTAATCTGATTTGGGAAAAAAAAAACCTAATGAAAATTGGTAGGTGACTGTTTAGCTTTTATTTTATGTATGGAAGGAAAATGGCAAAATGTTATTTTCTTTCTGATGAATTATATTATTTGTGTAAAGAAAGCCAAAGAAGAAAACAAGTAGGAAAAACAAAAATAGCAGCTTTTATTCCCTCTTGCATGCCTGTTCTTACTGCTCTGCTGTACTGTTGTATGCTCTCTAATTATCTCTGCCTCTCCCCCACCCTTTAGGTCATTTGTTTGGTATTATTGTAAGCTTGCTACCATATGTGACCCATCAAGGGCAGTGAACCCATCAAACACATGATCATGATCATCCCTTGCGTAAGAAGTAGGAAGAGAACCTACATATTATCATTCCTCAATTATCTTGTTTTACTTTTCTGATACACACATTGGCACACAATACGAGTATTTCGACATATAAAATAAATAAATTTGATTATGTATTTTATATTTGTAATAATTGGCTCTAAACTAAGAATTTGCACAGAACATTTCGTGCTAGCTTGATTGAAGAGGCAGAAGGCTGTAGCTGACAGGAGTTGATGACTGGCCTATAGCCTATAGCCTATACCAATAGCTGACAAACCAGGGCAGTTTAACAAATCTCCAAAAGCCTCGTGGTCTCTTCTCTTGACTCTCTCTTCCTTCTTCGATCTTCATGCCTTTCCTTTGGTTTAGTTCAGTGTACGGTCATTGCTCTTCTTTTTGTTTCATCCTCGTAATCTCATCGACTCCATTAATGGAATTTTTTAGTGCATAGAATTTTTCATCTACCGAATATGTTTGAGTACGCCCTCCTAGGCTTTTGATATCTTTATGTTAATAACGCGTGGAATTTTGACGTACATGTTGAGTTCACATAATTTATTTAATATTATAATTAAATAATAAAAAATAAGTTTTATGAAAAATATATTTTATATATAAAGTATTTTTTACTTCCTGAATTAAAGTGATGATTGGATTTAAGCTTGTCATGTCAATGGTAAAGAAGAATCAAAGTAACATAGGTTTGATCGCACGACACAATGGGGTCATGCAGACTTTCCCATGGAGTAGGGATATTATGAGGTCCCTACATATGACGTAATTAATTATGTTTCCACATTTTTGGGTGCGGCTTTGCTTCTTATCCGGATGGGCTGCGTCCAGCCATCCACTGATCTCATAATGTACCACGACACCCTTTTTATCCTCCAGTAATTCCATGGACCAAGACTTCCCAATTCCTTGAACTAACATATTGGTTATCCGTCCATTTCATCACATGCCCTCTATATATATATATATATATATATATATATATATATATATATGACGTAATTAATTATGCTTCCACAATTTTGGGTGCGGCTTTGCTTCACTGATCTCATAATGTACCACGACACCCTATTTGTCCTCCAGTAATTCCATGGACCTTGAACTAAATATAATGGGTATCTGTCATGGAAAGCAACATTTCAATATTCATTTATTTATACAGACATGCATGGCTTGATCTCTCAAACAAGAATATTACAGAAAGGAAATTTGAGAAACAAGGACTTAGCTAGCTGAGAATATGGACAGTATATGGAGAGAATCAAAAGGACCTACTTGCATTGCCTAGAATTAAATGAAATTGAGTTAAAATTGCAATAAAGACTAATCTAAACAATGAGCATCTACATATGTCTCTTTCAAGGGTGTGTCAATCCAGCCAATCATGGACGGTTCACAATAAATGTACTCACACCTGCCTTTATCAATAGGCCAGACCCGGAGCTCATACATGAAAAAAAAAATCCCTAGTCCAGCTAGAAAATGTCCCCATCTGGAAAAATTAAGCAACTTTAATGGAAAAAAGAAAACCCTATTCTTAGCTGCTTATAATAAAAGATTATTTTGGGTTTTGTTAAAAAAAAAAAAAAAAAAAAAAAAAACTGAAGTATTCTAGCCATTGATAAAGTTCCAAGTGGTGAAAGAAGAAGTGCAGGTGGAATGGCAAGTGGGTAAGGGTCAGTGGCCAGTTGGGTCAGCCATCCGTGTCATAGTCCCTTGAATTTTGGTTAGGGTGGCGCTAAGCGGACGTTAAACAAGTTGATGCTTTATAACATTCAAGGTTTTGAAATAAATCAGTCCTAAAGAATTTGGACCATTGGTCCCCCTTAGCCCTCTTTACTGAGTTTGTATTGTGTGATATGGGACCCCAGCTTTGTGTTATGGTATATGCTGGTCCACCAGAACTGCCAGACAAAGGCCCAATAGTAATACCGACCGTGACTCATCGAACCGTTTGCTTGGTGGGGATTCACCGAAAGGGCTCGATTGTTTGGCTAATTATGGACTGTATTGATTGCCTACCATGTGGACCCATTCTCAATGTGCATTGTCCAGTGAAAAACGTACGGACAAGAGAGCTAATAATTCCGACAGGAACAAGTTAGATTTCACACATGTAATTTGAACTCATTTCTTTGGAATCTTTCATGTAAGCTTTTCATTCCATTTCATTTACGTAACTAGTATTTTTGTTAGCCCAACTCTTCTTCTTCTTCTCCCTTTTCTTTTTCTTTTTTGTCCTTGATTTCTATCCATCGGTGATCAAGGACGGATCAAGCATGGGGCACTTGCCCTCACAATTATCAAAATATGGGCTGTCCACGAGTCCAGGTAAGGATTTTATTAATCTCAGCCTAATATCAAATTCCTACAGCCCATTAAAGGGGCTGATTTAATCGGCCTATTCTCTGCTGTTGGACCATCACCCAAGGCTCAATTTTGGCTGGATGAAAGCACTATTTAACGGGAATGCCTTTGCCTGTATTTGCCACCAGAGATTACCACCAAAGACGAGGACTAGTGATTAAGAATGTTGAGAAGGGAGACTCTGGTTTTAATCAAACACCTAAAAACAAATTCTAATCCATCCTCGGCCTGTTGCATGTTTAAAGGCATTGAACTCAACCATGCAACAAGATAATAATGCACCTTATATAAAAGCAAGAAGAAGACAAGAGAATCGCATTATTCAAAGTTGGAGTTGGCTTTCGTGCGAGTCTATCTAGTGATCACTGATCAGGGAGCAGCACAGATAATGAATATATAAGTGCATGCATGCTACTGCTGCTTTCCATGTCCCCCACGCAACTATGACATGCTGAGAATCATTTATATATCATTAAAATTAGATTCATAATGGTTCAATAAGTTTATTACAATTCATTTGCTTGCAAAAATTGCCTATACCTCAATGATAGTTCATTATTTGAGAACAAGTGGAATTAATCTTGACAGCAGCTAAATTGCTTTAATGGAGTCTTAGAACAAGGGGAACCTTTTCCTTTGTTCGTCTGAAGATTTTCTCCTCTCTTCTCCCTGTGGTTTTCAAATGATAGCAACATTTTCCAAACTCTGACTATTTGGTGATTCAAAAAGAGTAATACAATTCTTCAATTATGAAAAGATGGATGCTGAAGAGAAGGAAGATAAAGCCTAAGAAAAGCTTGATTCTTCCCGTTGAATTCGTCTTCGATCCTTCAAGAAAGTGGGCATCTCGGAGGAGTAATTACATAATGGAACTGTGATTTTACAAGGCATTGTATAGATGTTTTGACATTTGACTGATAGTGAACTCTATAATCAAGATTTCTTCAGTTGACATGGTCTAATAATTCATTTTTTCAATCAATAAATAAAATAATTAGCTAATTTATAGTTTTATTTGTAACTGTTTAAATTGGTATACTTGTCCTGATAAAATTCCCACAAAAGGAAAAACTAAGTGAACATCCCCCTTTGGAGTATCAAAATTTGAAGACGAAGTCTTGAGAGAGAGAGAGAAATTTTTTAGACCAAAGTTTTGATAAAACAAAGGGAATATGTTTCTCACAAGCTTCTTTCTGTAACAATAAAAACATAGAGGTAAAAATAAAGTGAACTTTTCATAGAAGGCACTAGAAATATTGAGTTGAACAAACTACTTTATTAATCTCTAATTCATACTTAAATATATATATATAAAAAAAAAGATAACTGAATGCCAACATTTGAGGACTAGGACACATGGCAACAACTAGAAAGCTGAATTTGACTAAGTAAAAACAATAATACTTGGACTCTTGAATAAAGAAAATAAACTTAACAATTTCTACATCATACTTTAACACTCCCCCATAATGCAGAAATTTACAACCCCTAACATATTCCTTAAATACTCAAAATTTGCTAAAGGAAGTGCCTTTGTAAATAAATCTACAAGCTGTTCATTAGGAAAATGACCGTACAAGGGTAATGTGGAAAAAAAATGCTGAAATGGGTTAAGATATTAATGGGGTGAGTGAACACAAAAACGCTATTCAAAATAGCGTCCCAAAAGAAAAACGCTATTCAAAATAGCGTCCACTACAAAATGCTATTCAAAATAGCGTCTCTACGTCAAAGCGCTACTTATACTAGCGTCCCCACGTACTAGCCTGTCCCCCGTCCCATGCAGCAATAAAACGCCACTTATGGTAGCGTCCCAGCGCCTTCGTCTGCTCTCACCGCCTTCCTCTGTACATGCACGCCATGCAACAACAAAACACTAATATGATTGGCGTTCCAAGTGACATCAAAACGCTAATAATATTAGCGTTTCGTCTCCATTTTCTCTACCCACAATTTTTATATTTTATTTATTTAATTTATTTTATAAAATATATTAAATTTATAATATTTAGATCATTTTATTTTATTTATTTAATTTATTTTATAAAATATATTAAATTTACATATTTTAGTTGTATACATTGATTTTTTTTTTAAATTTTGTTTTATTTTTTAGTAGTAGTAACATTAATTTAATATTATATATTTGTGAAATTAATTCTATTTATACATTGTAAATATAATATAATTGTATGGTTTAAAAATATTTATATTAAAAAAATTACAAATATTACCATCGTATTAGAAATTTAATATTTTTGTAAAAAATTTTTTTAGTCATTAAAATATTTCTTAATTTATAGATTAAAAATATAAATGTATAATATTTGAAATAGTATATTTTATACATCTTAATGGGGACTTTTTTTTTAATTTTTAAAACATAGTAGATTGATAAATTTAAAATTATGTTAGTTTTAAACGTTAAAAGTTATTAAAGTATAAAAAATATTAATTTTGATTCTGATTATAATTATGGATAATATATTTTCTTCATAGCAATTAATAAATTTAATTACTTTATTAGTTTTAACTACTTTATTATTTTGAAATTAATTATAAAAAAAATATAAAAAATGTTCACTAGCATGTCATACGAGCAATTGGTTTAAAGCAAGATATAAATTAAGACAAGTATTCATAATTATTATACAAATGAAAATAAATATTTAAATCAGTCATGTGCCACAACCAGGTCTTCGAATATGTCGTCTCGGTCGAAGAACTCGATGTTGTCCCCCTTCTTGCTACTCTTCTGGATCACCTTGTGCATATTGGGGTTGGCCAGGTTGCCCTTGTTGTTATCCTAATGATTTCCCCCCTGCAGTATAATGCATAGCACCTTGTTCATGGTGTCCAAATAGACCTGCACCAG